>NW_022995743.1:8813364-8990893 GCF_900245975.1 Drosophila guanche | reverse complement strand
CTCTCTCTCTCTCTCTCTCTCTCTCTCTCTCTCTCTCTCTCTGTGTGTGTGTGCATCAGCAATGAGCACACTCATTCCTATTCACCACATACGCTCAATTATTCATGTGCTTCTTTTTGCTTGTTTGGACGAACTGAAAATTCGAGGCGTATTTGTTTTTCTTTTCGAGTGAAGGAGGAAAGAGCATCCTGCAAGGAAACCACAAAAACCGCAACGAATTTAGCACGAAGCTTGACCAGAACGGTTGGAGTTTTGCTTAGATCGAGTGCATTTGAATGCGGCGCTCGACAGCCAACTGAAGCGTGGCAGGCAACAGAGGGAATGCGAAAGACAGAGCGAGAGATCTGGCACAGTGGCCAAAGAATGCATTGAAATCAGACAAAAATAACTCAGGCGAAATTCAATACATGCATTACCCACCCATATATCCAGGGAACTAGGAATCAGTTTTAGATTATTCTGTCAATGTCCAATGTCGAATACTTTATGTAAATGAATTTGTAGCCCAATGCCCCAAAATGAGAGCCGCTGCGTTTCTGCCATTAATTGGCAATTTATAGCAGAGACCCAAACTGTCTGTCCGTCCTCTCTCTTCATTTTCACGTGCTCGCTCAAGTGAAAATTATCATTTCCAGCGAAACTAAATTGCCTTGGTCCCGCTATACACCCATTCCTCCACACACGGATCCCCAAAAAAACAGCAAAAACGAAACAAAGCAAAAGGCAATGCCATAAAAATGTACAGAGAAAGCAAGAGACACCCACACAAAACACCAGCCAAGAAAAACAAAACGAAAAGACAAGACAAACACACAAAAAAAATAGAGTGGGAAGGCGAAAAAAAGCGAAAGGACGAAGAGTATAAAGATGGTGGTGGAGCAGGGGGCGGGGGGGACAATAGAGGAATAAAAAGCCGCGCGAAAGTCGACAAAAGTTTAGCCGGGGACAAACCATCCAGGACGACCGCAAAAGGCAACAGAAGTCTGTCTGCTCTGCCCATCTCCTACTCGACCCAACCCTTCTCCTTCGCTCTAGCGAGACGATATCCAACAAAAAAAAAGAGGAGAGCCAGGAAGCAAAAGATGTTGACTCTCATTAAGCGACAGCCTAGATGCTCTAGAAGAACTTTGATTAGTACTGGCATGGATAAAGAAATTGAGCAATGAAAATATACAAAAATATGGAAAGAGTCATCCGCAAATGATGGATGGAGAATGCTTACATCTAGCAAAATTTGATCTACCCTCTCTCATACTGTTTAATCTTCAAAGAATTACTTCTGTAAATGTACCTTTAATGGTGTAGAGTATCGAGGTGAAACCCAACCAGCGATTTATCGCATTTTGCTGTGGTCGGCATTAGTTACGCTGAATTTTATCACAATTGCAATTCTTTCTAGTCGAGAACACCCACGCCCAGACCCAGACCCAGACCCCGAACCAGACCCCCCGCCTCGAAAATAATCATTTATTCGTATCTTTTCGACTGGTTCTGCCTCTCTGTTGGAGGCGGCTCTGGCCAGCTGCCCTGGCAACAGTCCGAAATTCCGATTTCGCGCCTCTAATTTCCACGTTTTTGGCCTTAAATAATCATAATTTGGTCTTTTGTGGCTTCCCTGCACTGATGCTGTAGATGATTAACGCATCCCCTGGTCCCGATCCCTTCTAAGCGGCGGAAGGCTCTTTAAAGTTTCAAGCCCAATTGCTCATTAGCAAATTCATTTGGCTGCACTCCAACTGCAGGGGATTGGTGGTGGTGATGGGGCTGCGCCCTTTCCCTTTAGCCTCTGTGACTTATCAGTAGGAAGAGCCATAGAAAATATCCATTCAAATGCAAATTGCAGAAATTCACTACGAAGTGGCAATACACTTTTCTAATAAACGAAAGCTGTTCAATTCGATTACCAGGCTGGTGGACAAAGAATAATTTCCCAATGGAGAGACTCTCCACTCGAATTGTTTTTGATTGAGTTTTGCCCTGAATCCCTGTTGACTGCTTCGAGAATGCTCCATTTCTCTGTCAGAGCATCTGCAAAATTGGAAAATGCAAAAATGCTTCAACAAATTATCATTTTGCATGGCCTAATGAGTTGTGCAAAAAGTCGAAAGATACTTCGACTCCCAAATATGAGAGAGAGAGAGAGAGAGAGAGACGTTTTTCCCCATCCCTTAGCTGATACGAAAATGAAGCCATTTTTGGGAGCAAAATGTTTGCTTAATTGTCAAAAATTCAAGAGATGAAAAAGGACAGACAGAGCTGCAGGCCAGAGAACTATGAAAGGGCACGACAATGACTGGAGAAGGAGAAGGAGTGGGTAGAGGGTGAGTAGGAGCCTGGGTGGATAGTTGATGAGCTGAGGGATGAGCATTAACCCAGTTAACCCATTAAAGCCGCCTCATAAATTCAAAGCCACAACAGACCCCCCAACAACAACAACAGGCGCGGCACCCTTTGTGGCCTTTTGAGAGGGCCCGACTTGGCACCGTTTTTCGACTCATTAAAGCCAACTTCACGCAATTAGCCTAATAAGCTGCCCTCGCAAAAGGCTGCTGGCCCCAACAACAAAAGCCAAAAGGCAGCGAATCATGAGGCGAAAGGGAGAGTGAGAGTGAGAGTGAGAGAGCACAAGATTGAGAGAGCAGAGGAGGCCAGTAAATTCCGTAACTGTATATAAAACGTTATTGTGGTTCACATTTTGCACTTTCGCTCAATTAACTCAATTAATTGACATTTAAAATACATGCGGTGAGAGGAAACACATACATGTGCATACGTTAGGAACAATAGCAGCAAACTAATTATATGTACATGCAGACGTGCATACAGCCATGTATACATACATAAATGTTAATCTAACCTGCAACCTCTACGTTGGAAAACAGTTTGCATGGTTGAAACTTTGGCCTTAAAGGAGAAACCTTTGCATCGAATGTGATTTACAGAAGCACTAGAGTTGTAAACTACACAAACTTCAACAGGATAATCTAATAAAAGGATGCATTTTACAAGTTTCTCCTCTTCACAGCACTTAACCCAAAATAAAATCAACAACAAACACACATAATAAGCAGCAAACTATACCAAGAGAAGACAATATGGAAGGACACACAGTTTACACTGAGAATAAACAGTATTAACAGCAGAGAAACACAAAAACAATATGCATTGTACATCCATGTACATACATAAGTTATATTTCTCTTACCTTTTCTTTTCTCTTGCAATATTTATTCGTTTCTTTTGTAGCCGTTTCCATATTGTGCGATTTAATTCTTCTCGCGCAAATTTGAAGCTATTTTTTCGATTTCAAACAAATAAAACACTTAAACACAAACAATAAAAAAAAACTGGACACACCGCACCGAACGAAACAGAATACACACTGCCAGCATTTGTAATAGCGATCGAGAGAGCACAGAATCTCGCTCCTTCCATTCTCTCCTTTCTTCTTTGTCTTCTTCATTGACTAAAAGGAGTCCATAGGCTCTGTTGTGCACTTGGAACATGCAGATCAGATGAGCTGGCCAGATGTCTCCAGGGAGCTCTCATACATACATACTTATGTAGAAGGGTATTTCGCGAAAGGGGCGAGGGCAAACATTAACAGTTTTGCTTTGCATATTTTGTAACGGAATATGCCTATTGCAAACTCTACGGTTATGTGCAGCTCTAGCAAAACGGTACAACAATAAAAGGCTTCTCTCACGAAAAGAGATTGGAGAAAAAAGAAGTAATAAAATGAATTTGCAAATAAGATGAAAGGCCAGTTGTGTTCGCATACGATTTTCAATGCATTTCAACAATAAATTGTAGAACCTTTTCGTCTGGTCAGCTCTGGTTTAAAATTTAACAATATTGTAAATGTGTGATTGTGTTGGTGTTACCTCTTGGGGGGCACCTCTTGGCAATTTGTGTTAAAATGTTAGGGGACTTCAATAAACAACTAATTTGGATAAACGCGGAACATAAACAAAGAAAAACAAGTACAATTATTTGCCGTCGGGGCAGGCCATCTGGAACAGGAATTGCGCGATGGTGCGCGTTGGTCGGCCAGTCATGCGGTCCTTCAGCAAATAAGGCAAAGGATTGTAGCGTGTCAACATTCCCACGTTGCGGATATCAAGATGTGCCCAATCGACGCAAGGGACCAGCTCGTGTAGCACGGCGGCGGCAATGCAACTGGATGCAGGTCCACGTCCACGATTGCTGATGTCGAAGGTCTCATTGGGTGAGATCAGCTCCTTGTAATAGCGCCACAAGGGCAGGCGCCACACACGATCACCCGTGAGGGCGCCAGCCTTCTCGAACTGCTTGTATACGAAATTGGAGTTGCTGAAGATTCCGGCGGCAGCTCCTCCCAGCGCTGGACAGACGGCATAGCCCACAGTGGCAACATCCACGACCATGCGCGGCTTGAACGTGGTCTGAGCGTAGAGCAGGGGATCGGCCATAGCTACTACTCCCGCCTTGCTGACGTCCACGAAGCCGAGCGTCTTGCCATTCAAGAGGGACACTACATCGCCAGGCTTGGCCGCCATGCCGGAGGCCATATTTTCGCACAGTGGCAACACTGCCGTTACGTTTACGGGCAGCGAGAGAGCGGCGGCGGCACGGATGACGCCCACGCAGGAGGCTGCACCGGCCATGCAGCCACGGTACATGGATAGACAGTTTTTGGGGCGAAGGCAGAGGCCACCGCTGTTGAATGTGAGTCCTTTGCCGAGAAGGAGAATCGGCTTGTCTTCCGGGGCGGTTCCGCAGTAGCTGATTTCTAGAATTACTGGCGGCTCACAGCTACCCTTGGCCACCATTAGGAAGCTGCTCAAGTTCTTGGACTCAATCCAGTCCATGCCCCTTACCTCCACGGAGATGCCGCAGGGGCACAGGGCATCCACAGTCGACTGTGCAAATATTGAGGGCGTCATCTGGTTGGCCGGCGTATCGGCCAGGCGGCGTGCCAGATTCTGTGATTCGGCCTTGAAGAGGCCGCGGGTCCAGGCATCCGAGTCGGGAGAGTCGTACAACTCCAGCTTTGGAATGTGTGTGCGATCCTGACGGCGCCGATTGGTATTGTATCGATAAATGGCCAAGGCGCTGCCCTCGGCCGCCTGCTCGGCATACTCCATCGAATCCACGAAGACATCTGTGCAGCCCTGCAGCTGCAGGGCACGTGCTCCCACGCCGGCAGCAACGCGTGCATTCTCCATTCCCTCATCGATCATTTCCAGGTCGTTGAAGCCAACGCCCTCCTGCCCCAAGCCAACCACAGCCACTGCGCGGAATTCCGCATCCACATTCATAAAGACGCGACCCTTGCCCAGCTCTCCCTTGAGTCCAGTCTCGCGGATGAGTTCGGTTATCTTCCCCTGCACACGATCATCAAACTTCTCGCCCGACGAGGTCATCTTAGGCGGTCGATCGCCCTCCTTCGAGTACATACCCACCACAACGCCCTTGATGACTGAGTCGCACTTCTCGGCGGCGTATTGGCGTAGCTGCAGCTGTGCCAAGGCTCCACATCGGGCGGGGCCTGTGCACTGTACACGCCCGCACAGGGCCCTCATCAAGCGTACAGAATGCATAGCTTAATGATAGCTCAAAATCCCTTTTGTTTTTTGACAGCTGGTTCCAAACAAATTTTAGGATTTTTTTCCGAATATAAAAATTTTTAAAATACAGATCTGGCCTGATCCAGACGCTGCTGCGAAAAGACTGAGATAATCCAGGACTCAAAAGAAACTGAAGGGAAATGTAATGCCAAACCGCCTGCTGCGATGCGATAAACTGTTACAATTTGGATGGAACTTAGTTTATAGTTTCTAGAAATGGAGAGTTGTAATATATTTCGCTTAATCAGAAGTGACAAAACGGGATCATTCCTCATCGGAATCGGACTTATTTGCTGGCTTGAGGCTGCCAAAGACCTTGGCCGGTATGGCCTTCTGTTCGAAGCGCAGTTTCTTCATGATGAGTCCCTCGTCATCGGTTTTAGTTGTGCCCTGGCCTGCCGCCTCAGCTTGCTCTCCATTCGGTGGTTGCTGCTGCTCCTCCTCCTCTTCCTCGTCGTCGTCGTCTTCCTCGCTGT
Organism: Drosophila guanche; assembly: GCF_900245975.1. Classification (NCBI taxonomy): domain Eukaryota; kingdom Metazoa; phylum Arthropoda; class Insecta; order Diptera; family Drosophilidae; genus Drosophila; species Drosophila guanche. The sequence continues at coordinate 8,984,808 of NW_022995743.1, read as the reverse complement.
CGCCGATGTCAATCTCATCCGGATTGACAACTGTATTATGCTTATCCTTGGCTCCGCCCTGGGTCTCGCCGCGCACGAACATGATGTTGCTGGCAGCCTTCTCGGTGGGCTTTTGCTTGGCCTCGGCTGCCGCCTGGCGGGCCTTCTCCTCGAGCAGTCGCATGGCATCCGGTCCGGAGCCAGCACCAGCATCGGCTGCCACGCCATTTGTGTTCGTGTTGACGAACTGGGCAGCCATCATGTTGACCTGAGTGTTGTAGGTGGCCTGAATAGAGCGCTTGATGCGCAGCATTTCCCGCATTGTGTCCTCGTTGCCATGACGCACCTCGAACTCCTTCCAGGTCTGCCAGAAGTCAGCCGTGATGCGGGGATCGCAAACCTATTAAAAACAGCTTAAAATATGGCCAAACGACTGGTTAAATGTGAACTCACCTGCGAGCAGTGGGCATAGATGGCTCTTGCGCGATCCACCTCGCCCAGCTTCGTCTCCAGTTCGGCGAACTTCACGCACATGTGACGCATATGCTGCTCGGGCAGGGCCTCGATGGCCTTCTCGTAGATCTCCCTGGTGCGCGGCAGGCCGTAGATCTCGGCCGCCTTCTTCACGAATATGTTGTACATGTCGAACATTTCCTCCTCCTTGACGGCGGACGTGGCGCGATCGTAGACGGACATGGCATGCCGCGCCAGTCCGTGCTCCTCCTCCAGCTTGGCGTAGAGCAGATAAAAGTACTTGGCGTGCTCGGCGGGACACTGGTCCAGGCACTGCTCGAAGAGGTCTCGGGCACGCTCCAGCTTCGTGCCCCCGTACCGTGCCAGGAACTTGCTCAGATACGAGTTCCAGATGTCATACACATTGGGCCACTTGAAGAGGGAAATGCCCTTCTCGTAGGCCCGATACGCCTCCTCGAAGTAGTTGTGCTCCTCGAGGAACATGCCATAGTTGATGATCACCTGCGGCGTGCAGATCTTCAGGTCAATGATGCGCTCGTAGACGGCCTTGCAGGTCTTGAAGGTGCCAAAGGACTCCTCTAGGTCGGCGTACATCGACCACACCTTCAGGGATCTGTGGAGGCGCGACTGCACCGTCTCCGTATCGTCGTGATAGGCCACCTTCCGCTTGGGCATGGCCGTGGCGCGCTGCATTAGCTTGAGCGCAGCCTCAAACTGCTGCTGACGCAGCTCCATCTCTGCCCACTCGCACCACACCGCGGCCAGATCCTCCACCTTGACGTACTCCACCTCGGTGCCGCGCTCGAAGACCACGCGAGCATCCTCCACCTGGCCATTGGACTCGTAGAACTTGGCAAACTCCACCCAGAGGGTGTGCAGCTTTCCCACCGCCAGCTTGGGCTGAACTGTCTGCACGGCCTCCGTGTAGGTGTTGATGATCTCCGTGGGCTTGTCCTCGTACAGATTCACCCGCTTGTGCCACTCGTGAACGTTGTGCGGATTCTGGCGCAGCAGGACGCTGTTCAGCAGCAGCAGACGCCGCTCCATGAGGTATTCGAAGCGTGAGAGGCGCAGCTCCACATCGATGTCGTCCTCCTCGGTGGCCTCTTCGTTCTTGGCCACCTCCTCCATGCGCTTGTTCAGCGACAGCTCCTCGAACTGCGCGTACTCGTCGAAGACTTGAGTGAAGTCCCGCACTGTGGTCACCGTTTGGATTGCCTCCTCGTAGATGTCCCTGGCACGGTCGAACAGGCCCGAGCGCACATAGTAGTCGGCCAGGGAGTTCCACAGGTGTCCCAGCTGATCCGTGTACCGCCGCAGGCCGCCCCTGATGATGGCGTCCACATTCAGGGAGTGCACCTTGTGCGGATTCTTCGAGATGAGGTCGCACAGCTCGTTCCACAGCTGATGGTTCGACTTGCCGTGCTTCGACACGAAGTGCTCGTTGTCCACTATGTCGGCCAGCTGCTGGGCCGCCTCGTCCAGCTTCTCCACCTGCTGCAGGTACTCCACATACTCCTCGGCGTCCTCCGGAAACAGCTTCAGATAGCGCCTGTACACCCTCAGCGCCGTCTCGGGCATGTCAAAGCGTTGCACGAACTTCAGGAACAGCGGCCAAATCCTGCCGTGCTGTGTGATGGGCAGCGCCCTCAGCGCCCGATCGAAGACGTGCCGCGTGCGCGTCACCTTGCATTGGGTGGTCATGAATACCCCATAGTCGATCCAGATGCGCGGCATCTTGTGCATGAAGACGAGGGCCCGCTCGAACGTGTTGTTCACCTGCTCGTACATGGGATCCGTGGGTATCTTGCCCCGCACCTGCTTCCTGCGCGTTCGCAGATAGTTGTACCAAATCTTGTAGCTGCCGGGCAGCTCCTTCAGGGCGCGCTCGTACACCAGATTCACCCCATTATTGGGCGCCTTGGCCTTGTGATCTATGTAGCGTAGCCAGTGCTTCACCGAGTACGCATTCCTCAGAATTTCCTCCTCATAGGGCACATCTTCCTCTTCCTGCAAAACACACAAATCACACCATAAGCGAGTGTTAAACTGCATTTACTTGGCAATACTTACAAAATTGAGTTCCGCATTTGAGGTTTTAGTGGTTTTTGCCACCATTTTCGCGGCCTAAATTAGCAAATTTCACAAAAACGCCAAATGCCGCAAAACGTTTTCGTGCGCGTCTCTGAAAACAGCTGTTTCGTGCGTGACTATCGATACATCGGCCATGTCGGTATTTTTATTAGATATCGAAGTTATCGCCCAAAAGGTCTCGTTGGCTGACAGCACTGTAAAAAATCTGCTAACTTGACAGTGGCAAGCTCTGTTACATTTTGGACTACATAACTTTGAATATCAATGTATTTTGGTACGTTAGGTAATATTAGGTAACGGGAATAATTTTCATGTTATCAGTTAACATGACTCATCCAAATGTGGTTTTGTTAATAGTTAACATAAATTTACATACCGAAGACAAAAGCCAAGAACCGCTGCTCGCACGATTGTGTGAATATATTTCCAACTAACAATCACACTCAAATCAGAGTGAATACATTAAAATGCCCACATATATATAGTGCATTGATTCTTCAAACGAGTTTAAGTGTTTTTTAAGTGTTTAAAGTCTTTGCAAGCTGGTAAAATTAAATAGAACATGAAAATCGAAGAATATGATTTATGACCACGGTATATTACGGTATATTTTTAAAGGGAAATGGTATATTTTGGTATATTTTTGAGGGTCTGAAGGTATATGGTATCGTTAATTCCGCGGTCACACTGTAAATAAGTTCGGTTCGCAAAAAAAAAAATCAAACAACTAAAAAAATCCTCCGAGTGTTGACATATTTAATTTAGCAATTTTACGCAACTCAACGAAAGCAGCTGCTACGCTACGGTCGCGAAGAGAAAGAGACAGAGATAGAGAGAAAAGGCAAGAGAAGGAGAAGTGGAGAAGAGAAAAGAGGCGCGTTGGCAAGCAAAAAAAATCAAAGTCTGTAAAAAAATTAGTTGAAAATTCTATAAATAGCTCAAAATGACGCGCTTGAAACATTTCTAAAAAAGTTCATTAAACATAGGAAGTCTTCGTATTTTTTTAGTGGTAAATATCAATATTCATTCACACATAGTCATACTTATGTATGAATGTGTTGTGTACGTGTGCCTTAAATATTTTCGCGCACTCAAAAAACCACACACCCAACACAACCATTACACACACAGTTAAATTGCTCCCCCCCCCCCTTGCATTGATTTTCCCGCTTTCCCTTGAGACCAAGACCCGTTCTTATGAGCGGAACGGCATTCCAATTGGTCCACACATATTCCAATTAAACCCCGCTACATGGCTGCTCTCCCACCCCCTAACACTGTCTATCCATCAGCTGTTTTGGTATCGAAATTTTCCATGCTCTTGTTGTGATCTGCCAGCGGAAAATTTTCCGGTCTTTTAAGGCTCTGCGCTTCCTTGTTCCTTGGCAGTAAATAGCGGCCCGAAGCAGCCTGCAAGTGTTAGATAGATGGCCTTCGGCGAGCCGGTTTTCCACCCACACAATTGACACACTGACAACAGCAGCAGCAACGCAGCAACTGCAAACGAAGCTTTTAGCTGCATGCAGCTTTTGCAGCCACCGAAAGCTCATTTGTCAGCACCATAATTAAAACAGTTTTGAAGAAGAACATACCAGATTGAATACAATAGAGGGCTTGCATTCATCCTTACACAGTTCTGCATAAACAAGTAATTTAATACAAGTCTTTTATGATTCAGTAAGCAAATAATCTTTAAGTTTTCTGCTTAATATTTCAGAGTTTTTTCCACAGAAAACTTAGTTTTATGATGGCTTTACCCCCTTAACTGTGGTATCTGCCACACATCCGCACAACCTTTTCCCAACCATACACTGCCAAAGCTTTTACCTGCACACCTCCCGTGGGCTGCGTTTGATCAAAGTGTTTTATTGATTCCATTTTTCTATTATTCTCCTACCTTACTTTCAGCCAAAGCAACGCCACAACAACGCATCAGCGAAAACCAATAAAAGTGCATAATAAAAAGTATTAATATTTATTGTATAAAAAGAGCTTTGTTCTTCCATTAATAAACAGTTTTCCCATAAATAAGTGCAAACAATTGCAATTTGCCACCATGTCGCGTACAAGTAGTTTGTTTTTCAATTCATCGGTGAGTTTAGAGACTAAAAAGTGTAATTGTTGAAAAGAAACAACAACAGCACCCAACCCACACCACGGAAAAATAAAATAAAAGTTTAAATAAACGAAACCTACAAAAAATAAAACCCGTTTGCGAGTGAGAGAGATTGTTCCAGAAGAGTCAACAGACAGAGATAGAGAGAGAGAGAGAGCGAGAGAGTGCAGCAGCAGGTTGACCATTCCACACGAGAGAGAGGGTAAGGAAGACATTCCCGAGGAAACAAAAAAAAACACATTCCAAGCAACCCTCCCCCAGCTCAAAACCTTCGAGTCGGTTACATTTTGCAAGTGAAGAAATCGGTTTACTGCCTAATGGCAACATCGCTTAATAAGACGAGACACAGGCGCAGATTGGCTGCGATCTCGTTCCTATCGAATATCTCATTAGATGGCACACACCGGGACACAAAATTTGGCGCAACATTCGGCAGCAGCATTATCTGCAACCAGAATAAGAACCCGACCCCGACCTACAGCAACGGCCACGCCACGTCGGCGTTGGGACTGGGCGCCGGAGGCTACCATCAGCACTATCAGCAGCATCATCAGCAGCGCGGCCACTCGGCCCAGCAGCAGGCGAAGCAGCAGCAACAGCAGCAGCAGCAGAACCACCAGTATCAGCAACATCAGCAGCCACCCCATCATCACCAGAATGGTGGCACCTCCATACCAATCCTCTGCACCGCCATCGATGTGCAAATCGGTGGCGGCCTCGGGGACTTTGGCATGCTGCTGGACGAGTGCACCACCGCCGCCGCTGCTGGCGGTGGCAGTGATGGTGATGGGCATTTTAGTGAAACTGAAAATATGGGTCAATACTTGATGAATGTCCTGCCTACCGACCACAGTGCGGCGACCATCAGTCCCGCTGTGTCGGCTGAGAGACGCAACATAAAGCGACAGGCTCCGGGCAGTGGCAATATGAGCATTCGGCAGCAGCAGAAGCAGCAGCATCAGCAGCAGGCGCGGGCATGTCCCGCCGGTAGCGGAGGATCTGGTGCCGAAAGCGGCAGCGATTCGGATAGCGTCAAAATACCGCTCAAGGTGTCCAATCTGGGCAGCGGCGGTGGCGTCGGAGGAGCAGGGGCAAAGCTATTGCCCCTCAGAGAGCGGTAAGTGGACATTTTTAGCTAGCCAAATGCCTTATTTCCTTATTCACAATTAATTAGAATTTTCCATCATTTTATTATTGCTCAAATTCCACCTGAAATGACAGCAAAGTTGACGTCAAAGAAAAGACTTTGGTCCGTTCGCATATTCATAAATATTTCTCTCTTTGTAAAGATATTTCCTGCTTTGGGCACTTATTTCTGAATCACATCTATCGCTGGGAAACTTGTTAATTCGATTCGGGGTGTGATTGGGGTTCCTTTCTTTTAATTCAATAATTCATGTGGGCATAGTTGTTGGTTTCATCTGTTGTTATTTATTATTTTGGGCACTAATTCGCCGTAAATGATTGAGATATCCGCGCAATTTTGCACTCGCCAATTGACGCTTGATATCTAATTAGTTTTGCAAAAGGCTCAAATTGTTCAAATGCGGCGAATACAGGTTGACAAGGTGGACAAACAAACAAACAAACGCTCGGAGAAACAATGATCCACACAGCAGGTGTATGGTTATTCAGAATTTGTAATACATTTGTGAAATTTGAATTTATGTTTTTTTTTTCGAATATTTTATTCTCATCTGACGCATGGGCAATATTTATGTGTGCGCATATACAAGGTACAATGGGCCAAAAAGGTGTTTTTGCGATGGAATAAACCTTGTGTTTCCATCCCCCTGCCCACAGTATCTTTTAGAAATAAACTTTGTAGCAGCGAGACTACACATTGTGTTGAAGTGTTTCACGTTTTCGTCGCCTGATTATGAACAAACCCCAGCGGGGCTGGTTGGCTCTCCTCTCTGTTGCTTGGGGCTATATTTAGAATGTATCCAAAGATGTGTGTGGCGGGCATTGTAGATGCGATTCGTTGATTGTGTGGCGCCCCACAATTGCAACGAGAGACGTGTGCCTGTTCAATTAACGTAAATTGGACAGCGTGCCCCGCAAAATTGTCCAAACAACAATTGTGCATGAGTGAGGCGGCGGCGTTCACTTAATTTTAATCGAAAGCTTTTATTGTGCCACAATTCGTGTGCCGTTCCAGAGCACACCCCCTAACAGCGGCTTTGCGGTTTCGTCACGCACTTTAAACGGTCTGTCAATCGTTAAATGGCTCTTGCTCTAACTGTAACTGTAACTAGTCATTGTCTTTGGTCAGGCGTTGACACGCAGCGTTTAGCTGTGAATCATCGATACTGCTAGACACAAAACAATTACGCAATAATTTGTGCAAAAACAAAACAATGATGGGAGGAGGGCAACAAAGAGCATGGTGGGGGGGAACAATGAACGACTTTAAACTTCCTTGAACTGCCGCTCTCGCAGGGACTCGAACTACCCTACACACTCTCCCACGTGGCCTTTCTCTGTGTGTCCCACTCTCTCTCTCTCTCTCTCTCTCTCGCTGCCTGCGTAACACACTCTCGCACGCACTCTCCTTCATTCTCTCTCTCTCTCTCTTGTAAGCTTGAACCGGTGCATTGTTTCTTATTCTCTCCTTGGAAAGCTCTGCAAAGCTTTCACTTCAATGCCAACGCATGCGACAAGTTACATTGAACCCGCCGCCGCACTCTGGCAGCAGGTGCTTTTGCAATTGCTGCTTGCACCCGTTGCGCTTTGGCAAACTGACCTTGTTTCTGCCCCCGAACACCACCCCGCATACCACATGCCCCTCTATGCGCCTTACCGCTCGGCTGACTGCGCGGCACTCTGCTTCTTTTCACGTAGTACAGTTTCGGTTTCAGTTTCTTTTCGCCTACTCAACTGGTGTCGGCACCACCCCGGTGGCCCTTTGTGGCTGGGGCAGAGGCCTCTCTAATTGGGTTAGGCGTTTATATTGTTTGTTCACATTTCCCTCACAAAATATGCAGTTGGCCTTAAGCCAATTGGCTTTTCATCGACCTGTCAGAGCATTTGTTCGGGTAAATCATTCTAAGTTACCTGCCGCTTGGGCTAATTACAACAGCAGGATCCATTAAACCTATAATTATTAAACCAAAGGGATGTAGATCAAGTTCGTACAATTTTAGCTGCCTTATCGTGTTGCCGATTAGATTATTTCCCAAAGATCCATAGTCGCAGCTCGACTTGAAAGCGAACTTAACTCTAGAGATTACTTAAGATAACGTCATTGACGTGATGGACAATTTTTAAATGCTTCTACTCTTGTCAGGCGACAGATAACTGACTATTCTAATAATACATATCTATCTATCGTACATCTATAATTGCTCGGAACTTGATGTTTAATTAATGTTGTCTTCATGCTGGTTTGTACTTTGGCACTTCTGATACCAGCGCAGAGCCAAAATATAGGTGAATCATGATTCAATTGTTGGCCAGCAAATAAACCGCAGGGGAACATTAATTCTGGAGTACCTCTCTTTTATGAATAACATAACCATACAGAGACTTCTCTTGCGACATCACCATTAAAGCTTCATTTCGCTTCCTGTTTATGGAAAGAGTTCATTTTTACCCACCAATCTTCAATTACATTATTATTTCCGCTTCAAAATGTGGGCCTCAGCAGCTAATTTTCAAGAGCCCACAAATTGTTGCAAAACGAAAATATTTTGCTATGCGAGACTCCCTCACAGTTGTGTCTCCCTCTCTGTGGGAACATTCTTGCCGCCAGGGCATTCAGGCAAAGCGCTGAAAACTACGACGCAAATTGAAAATCAACAACAAACAACTTAAGTCCAGTTTTTGTTTTGAAATTTGAGCAAGTCTTGGAACGGAGTGGAGTGGAGTTTGGTGATGTTGATGAATGAAAGAGTTGAGCAGGCAAAAACATTTAAAATGGCTTGCCAAAAAACGTAAACAATTTGTTGTCTTCTCGCTCACTTCCTCTGCGCGGAGACTCGAGACCCGAGACCCTCGAAGGCTCGTCACTCATTCAGAAATTGCGTCATGCCCTTTAATTTGATTTAATGCCTTGGTCTGGTTCCCCCGGCGTCTCTATCTCTCTCTTTCTCTTTCCCTTGCGTGGTCTTGCGGAAGCTAATTCAAGGACAGCCCAGCCAGCCGGTAGAATAATTGAAGCTTAGCATTGAACTTGAGAAGGCAAAAGCTCTCCATCCTGCGGCCATGTGGCAACGCTTGCACTCATTGGCTGCTCCTGGGCCGTCTCGTTTCAATGGCAATGGCAGCAATGTCAATGTCAATGCCAGGGTTCGGCAAACCTGTCCAGGCCGAAGTCTCCTCATACTCCCCTCCTCCCAATCGCTGAGCAACCCTGCAGCAGGGCGAGGCACTCCACCAAAGTGGGTAACCTTGAGGCCAGAGTTTTATGCAATCGAAGACGTAATAAGAACCGGTTACTCCTGACGCCGGTTGCTGTTTGTTTTCGTTGTGCTTTTGAGGTTCTAATCCTTGAAACAGGCAGTAGCAGCAACAGCAGCAGCTCTGATTATTGCATTCTGTTGTGAAAATATGCCTGGGCATGCTCTCGGGGTTGTTCTGTGAGTTATATTGGGGTTGCAAATAAGTGTGTCAGTGGTGCAACAAGTTTATGTATAAGCACAAAGGATGCAATTTGCATTGGAAACCTGCTCCCAAATAACCGGTTTCCACATTTGCAACACCACTAAGTTCCCTAGAGAATGAAAGATCAACACAGACAATCCATAAAGCTCAACATTTATGGATGCTAACAAAGAACTGAACGATAAGAAGCGCGTATACTAGACCACGTATTTGTATGGCAATTTGTTTGCCTATCACTCACTCACGCCCATTATCCATTCCCCCATCGGGGCGTTCGTTGCGCAAGCTACGACACTACCCAAAACAAGGCCCGTAGTAGTGCGTTATCATTCGAAACACCCAATGGTACAGGCTGTGACCGAAAGACTTCTCTTTAAAGCGCTTAATCGTTTCGTTTTGCTGTTTCCCCTCTCTCTCTCTCTCTCTCTCTGTCTGTTTCTCTTTTCTCATTTTAAAAATCAAAGCGGTTCGAGGCGGTTTTGATGGGTGTTCTCTTTTGCTATGGTATTTTGTTATTCCACTTCCACTCTTTGCTGTGCAATTCAGTCATATAAAATATAAAACAACGAGCAAGTTTGAAGTTTCACTGTCAGTGAAAGCTTTCCATGGCTAAGGGCTACTATTTACCATACATATTTACGTATGTACATGATCTTCAATACCTTGTATCGTATAAATATACAAAATTCATTTATTTGCCCTAATTTATTCCCTTTATAAACAACTGTTCGAGGTCTGGCCTCTTTGGTTTGTATTCAATTTTTCTTTTTGCTGATCCAAAAAGCTCACAATCGTTCTTCCACTCTACCTTTTGTGCTGATTATTTGTTTACAAGTTGGTGTTTCCCCGTTTCTCTGTTTGTCCGGTTTCTGCTTCGCCTAGCCTTTCCTAACACGATTATTATTATTGTTGCTTTCCGTTTCTCTCTCTCTCTCTCTATCTTGGTATTTCTAAACGCTTTTTGGTTTCACCTTATCGATAGCTCACCGTTTTTTCGAACTGAGAGATTAATTGATTGTGGCCTTACAGCCGAGGAAGAATGTGCGTCATTCTCATGGAGGAATGATCATACATACACATGTAATGCTCTGCTAGAGCTTTGAACTTTTGATAGCGCGTTTTGCAAGTATTTTCGTTTCGTATTTTACACATAAAACATGTTTTCGATTTGCATATTTATTTATCTGTCTTTCTACTATTAGTTTTATTCTCTATGTCTACCATTTTCTTGTTTATATACCCCAGACTTTTGGACATGTTTCGACAAACTTGCATTCCATTTGAGGCACGTGATCTAGTCAAATGTGAGGAGGTACATTTATATAAAGAGCGTACTGCCATTACCGTCGTCTGTTTATTCGCTGATAACCGCAAAACCAACAAGTCAGCACAATGAACAAAGACTCTGACTGATAAATTTACCATTTAGGGGAACGGGCAGGGGGGCAGTACAGATAGCGCAATTAAAACATTAAACTTTCAATTCTTGGTGCTTATAAATGTACATACATACATATGCCGCTCCCAAGCATGATTTATTTGCCCAGGGTCGTCTACAGATGTGAAAAGTATATTTACGCAAGCGTTTAGTAGCATTTCGGTCAATATTTGCAAATCAGAGATACTGGCACAGCTGGGCTGCAATAAAGTACGACTATATGGGTTGAGCAAGATGGTTTTGCCTTAGAGATTTCGAAAGTCTTGTCCCAAGATTTGTATCTGTTGTTCGTACAGGGGGAAGCAGTGCTGCTTGTGGAGAGAGACTAAAAGTTTGATGTTAACGCATGGGCTGTAAAGATCGTCTACATACTTTTAAGGCTTGTGTTCTGTTAACACGGTGCTACGTTCCCATGGCTGTTAATAGAACTGTTAATGGGATTTTGCTTCTGAAAAATATTTACACTAACGCCTCAATAACATAACAATGCTCGGTGATGATAAAAAGTTTATTTTGAATGCATTTTTCCTTTTCGAAGCTAGAAGCTTGAGATCATTTTCGGGAATATTTTCACAAAATCCCATTTCGAATTCGTCAAAAACCTATTGTTACATATGGAAATTTTGTTTGTTTAAATGACAGGCGCCCAGCTATGGATAGTTGGAGTTTCCAAAAATAAAAATAGAATCCGAAAACTACCAAAAAAAACTCTGCCGCACACAGACACACGCGTACAGTCAAGGTACAAGAGTTGCATTTGTGTGCGATACCTGCAGCGTATGCTTCGTCTCGCTCTGCCCTAATCGGGCACTCTTATCAGCTCTCTCATACTCACGCACACACACACACTCATTAGCGAGTCAATAAGTTAGGCGAAAGATAAACACAAAAGCAAACGCACAAAAATGTTTGTTGCGTTGCGGCCGACCGAGGGCCCTTATTACATTAACATTTTGGAGGCTTCTTCTCCTGTCTCTGGCCTCCTCCTTCTACTTGCTCTTACATTTGTAAGCGGGAATATTCGTGCTTCGCTTTCTGCGCGCCTGTTAGAATGCTCCAACTAATTAACGGGTTATGACAGGCTTGGCGCCACCTCCGTCATAATTCCAATGGGAGTGGGTTGCACATTTTGAAACCAATTAGCATCTTATACGTGTGCTTCTTATAATCCCCAATTAATTTACAGTTCATTTGACTCTCTCACTGTCTGACTTCTGCTTCTGCGGAGCTCACGCCACTTTTGCGGTGCTCTTTATTTGTCGAGTTGTAACCTCGACCTAGACCAATTATCCCAAGGTAATATGCCAGGCGCTCAGCGAGAGCAGCACAGAGACGTTGACTTCTGTTGCTTTGCCCTTCGACGCAGCCATAGCCGCATGTGTGTGTGGTGTGTGTGCGTAAGTGTCGGTATTTTTCACTTGTGTGTAGATATTTGTTTTCCAAAAATACCCATGCTTCGGTGACGGAGCTGGAGCCCCCTCCCACCACCACGCGATAAGCAGCTCTGATCGCCCTTAGAAAAGCAAATGAATGAATGAAAATCTTGTGTGTGCAGCATAGTTTTCTGTTTCCCTGTGAAAATATCGATCTTTGCATGAGGGGTGTGACGAGACGACACGCCTGGCAGCGCACATGTTTGTCATTGAATTTATAAATACCAACGAAAAAAATACATATGTATTTTTATACCAAAAACAACCGCAAGTAGCTTTAGAGCACAAAATTAAGATACCCTTGTAAGTAGTTTCACTAAAAATAAGGTTACCTAAATTTCGGAAAACGAGATTATAAACGGATCTAATCTTAGGGGTTCCGACTTCCTCTTAATCAAAGAAATCACAGACCTTCTCCAAAAGACACTTCAAAGCTTATGAAATAGTTAGCATTCCTTACACCATAGAGTATAAAAGCGCCTTCAAGGTCCATCCGAACAAAGTTTTTGGATTTTGCTGTGGTTTTTTACGCACGTTTTCCACTTGTCTCGCATCTTTGAGCGCCTGTTGCCCCTTAGATCACTTCGATTCTAACCGATCCTCATCTTCTGTCTCTCCACAGCACCTTCAGCAATGGAGCAAGCGATCAGCCGAGCATGCAGCCCGAGCGGCGGGCGCGCTTGAACACGGCGCCTGGGATGCGGGCTGGCTCCAATTCCAGCATCGTGGTGGGCGGCGGCCTCAAGCGAACGTACATACTGAGTGGATCGAGTGTGAGCCACATCACGGATGACAGCAGCACGGAGAGCCTCGCGCCGGCTGGCAACTTTTCGGGCAGCTTCCGGAACAGCCTGAGCAAGTCAGTGCAGATCACTGACAGCCGCAGGGGGACGACGAATGTCCAGGGATTGGGACTGGGACAACGGGATGAGCGGATGGTGCTGGTGTCCCGCAAGATACCATTCTTCATATTCTCAGCCCTGCCCTACTACAAGGGCAAGAACGGAAGGTGTGTAGAAAGAATATGAGGATAGAACATAAAGTCTAACAATTTATTGATTTCTAGAACCGAATTCCGCAAGGAGGATCGTCGTCGGCGTAATCCTTCCACATCACGTCCCCTGAGCTCCATCAATGATGCCCCATTCGATCCCTTTGATTTGATGGGCATGCAAAAGGCCGAGAGTGGTCAGGTGAGTCCGTCAATTGGGATTACCCAAAAGATTTCCTAACCAACATCTCTCTGCCTTCTTTGTTCCCAGGATATATCCTATGGCCATCTCTTGATACCATCGCGACAGTACGAAAAGGAGCGCAAGAAGTATGGCAATGCATCGGCGAATGCCTCCATCTTCGAGAATCAAATGGAAATCACCAGCACAGCTGCGCTCAAGAATCACGGCATAGCAAGGTTCGTGCCAGGTTCCGGCCATCCCATAACACCACGTTTAGGATCTACTTTTGTATTAATTCGTTCAGTTCCATTTCGTCATACACCATGTACCATTGCCACAAACATACATCTCAATCGACATTGTGCATGGCCCGCCATACCGAATGATTTATTTTGTTAGCATAGTCCAAATAATCCAATTATATGTACAATGTAAGCTAGATGGAAGTCAACAAGAGAAACAAAAACATTTCTCATATTGCTTTGTAATCAGATCCTTCTCCGTTCTTTTGTTTTTGGGGCCCAACTTGTAGTCGAATTGAGGCAATTGGCTGAGCAAACAAATTGCAAACACTTAGCGTCATCATGAGTCGAATCGAGTCTGTTATAACCCAATAATCCAAGTGTTCGGAAATGTTCAGACTCGGCATGTTTCTAAACTTTGTATAATCTTGAATTTGTATGAGAAGGGAAATATTTATGTAGTAGTCCAATCAGCCACGATACTCTCAGTTTAGATTGTATTTCTTTGTATTGGTCGATCCACCTCGTACATTTGAATACATTTTGTGGCATTAACTTGTTGCTAATTCATTTAACGCTTTGCACTACTTCGTTTCAGCACAAAAACCATAACCAAACGTCAAGGCAAATGGTAAATTTATGAAAGCAGCTAATATGAAAAAAAAATAAATAAATACCAGCCAATCCAGCCATGATGTCGCTATCCTAAACACCCGAGGGCTGTGGCCCATGGCTGGGTTCTTGCTGCCAAACGCTTTTAGTCCACTAACCAATTTCACACCCACACACGTACGCACACACCCACTCCTCGCACACACAAACATCCAACAGAAGAACATTGCTTCAACTAACCCGATTCCGCCTTCTCTCACGCTCTGCCTTAAGACACTTTTCCTAGTGCATATGTGTACATATAAATAATAAAGTTACTTTCCTCTCCCCAGGTGCTTTACGTATGAGAATAACAATCGGAATAGCGCGGCCAGTCCCACCCCCGAGAACAAGCTGGATTTGGACATAGATAGCATTGTGCTGGGTGGTGACACACCCCGTGGTCCGACCGTAAGTGAATATAATTTCACAGTTAATTTCTTTATTTAATATCCATTGATCTTCTGCAGAATCAGTACTCGGCCAACATCTTGGATGATCCAGAGCTGATTGCCGGCAAGCATCGCACGCTGTTGACCTTTACATCCTACATGACGTCGGTGATAGACTACGTGCGGCCATCGGATCTGAAGAAGGAGCTGAACGATAAGTTTCGCGAGAAGTTCCCCACCATTCAGCTAACCCTGAGCAAGTTGAGGAGGTATTTTTCTGAGGAGTCATCCATTTCTCATGCAACTCTATTAATTGTTTACCTTCTGCCCACAGCATCAAGCGCGAGATGCGCAGGATCAACAAGCTGGACACACGCATCGATCTGGTCACAATTTCGCAGGCCTACGTCTACTTTGAGAAGCTAATTCTGGGCAATCTGATCAACAAGAGCAACCGCAAACTGTGCGCTGGCGCCTGTCTGCTTCTCAGCGCCAAGATGAACGATGTGAAGGGCGACTCCCTCAAGAGCCTCATCGAGAAGACGGAGAGTGTGTTTCGGCTGAATCGCAAGGAGCTGATATCGTCCGAGTTTGCGGTGCTCGTCGCCTTGGAGTTCAGCCTGCATGTGCCAATGCACGAGGTTCTGCCGCACTACCAGAGGCTCCTCTACGAATCCTAGAATTGGCCCCGGCGCTGCACCGAAAACACTTTGTTGGCAGCAGCGCAGGTGGTGGCGACAGCGGCGGCCACCACCAAACAGCATCTTCGTCGCACCGGTAGTCGCAAGTAGGGCGAGGCGTGGGAGACATTATTTCGACCAAAAAAAACAAATCGTTAGTTCAATAAGAGATCGCTGATTTCAGTGGCGCCACTGTATGCAATGAGTTCATGTAGAGTGCATAAATGTAGGTGTCGCCACAGTGAAATGTGTTTGACATGTAGATCTTTTGTAGCCAAACAACAACTTGTAGAATGTGCGGTTTTCTTTGGTCGAAATGTTTGTTCTTCTATAGCGTTTGATTGAAGTCAGGCGGGGCTTCTACTCCGTGTACTCCACAAGATAAAGTAACCACAATAGAAAATATTTGAAAAAACCACAGTAACACATTATTTTTGCATAAAGAAACAAAATCAATATTTATTCAATTTCAATCAGTAAAAACATCAACCAATCGGAAAACCCTGATAGCAATATTCTATATACTATCCATTTATGATTTGATCGAGCATACAGAAAATATTAGGCTTCTTAAGACCTCCAAGTGCAGCCCTCTGGCTTATCAAACTGCAACTAGCGAGTAGATTCATACAAAACATATGCGGTTATCGTGCTTATTATATTACATACAAATGCTATCGTAAGCCACTAGGATTAGTTTTACTACAAAAAAGCCATAAAAGATTAAAAAAAATGACCTAAATACATAAAAATACCCCACAATTTCATAATCCTTAGATTCATAAGTGTTTATGTTTTTAGGAAAGTTACATATGTTTTTCTTGGGTTTTCTGTTATTGACATTTCAAAAATGAATAAACTTAACTTTATCAAAAAACCAATGACGTTAAACGCTAATTTATGCAGTGATAAGCTCAGCTCTTATCAACATTTTGTTGTCGCAGCCACTGCCACTGCTTGTGCTGTTGCTGTAATGTTAATTTTATTCAAATTTCCACATCGACGACGATCTCTGCCTATTGCTGTTTGCTGTTGGCCGCGTGCCCAAAGCTGGCTAATCCTACCGGACAGGGCCGAAGATCCCAAGAAAACCCCAAGTCGCATCGCCCCGGAACTTATTGATTGGCTTGACAGTTGGATGATGTGATGGCCCCATCAATCAGAAATCAATAAATTACTTACGATCGATTATTTGTCAGCGCAACAGGGGCACAGCAGTCGACAACAGGTGGCAGACACGACAAAAAAAGAGTTCTCTAACCCGCGATAACCCGAAAAATACGAGCCGGCACCAGCACACGTGTGCCCCAAGAGGGGAACCTACGCGACGGCGGTCGGGGAGCGGAAAGAGCTATGCACGTTGCCTTTTGTTGGGTTTTTCTTTATGTGTGGTTGTTGGTGCCATCCGTAAACTCTTTTGTGATAAGCATTCATATGTGTTGTAGCTAAAAGCTTTTCGGGCAGCCAGAAAACGGGCAGAGGTCGCTACGACACAAGGTGATTGAAAGCGAGGTGAGGCATTTCCAGTGAGCGATCTGCCAATACTTATCACTTATATATTTCTCATGTTGGGTGGAGCAAGTGAAATGGTGGACAACCAAATAGGCAACTCAAATCAGTGTAATTGCCTTACCTTGTAATAATTGGCTTTGCTAGTGTAGAATTACATACGTACACGCCAAGAGAGAGAGAGAGAGAGAGTGTGTGTGTGTAATGCGTTGCAATCGCAGTTTGCTTTTCTCCTATCAGCACAATTTAATGGGGGACGAACTCCAAGAGAGTTGTTGCGACCGTCTAAATGCCCTAAGTTGAGGAACGACTTTAAAATTATCTGATATTCACCTGTTTCAAGGTGTACACCAACTTAAATATCCCCAATATACCCTAACTTTCAATCCCAATCTTCATTAAATCTGCAATTTAAATTAAAACAAAGTGAATTGGCAACAAAGCCATGGGTGGGTGAGGAAGATATAGAGAAATACACAGAATATCAAATATTCTATTTTAGCATCTCTCTCACTTTCTCTCTCTATCTCTGCCTGACGCTCTCTGTATGGCTTGACGCCACATGACCCTGCATAATGGAAACGCTCAAAACTAATTAACGCAAAAGCAAAGCCGGAACTGAAGGCACCATCTAACCTCCCCTTCGGCACTTCTGCCTTCCGCTCAATGTTTTGGCCGTTTTCCACATTCTCTCTCTCCCGCCACGCGTTCATTGGGTCAAAGAGAGTGAGTGAGAGTGCGGTCTCTACGGTTTCTGTTCGCCTGACAAAAACGTCTGCTGCTGCTGCTGTTCGCGGATCCATGGGTTGGGCACTGGATTAGTTGTGTGTGTGGGTGCAGTGTGTGGGACGCACACTCCCCCTTCACCCAAGTTTATTACTCATTAGCACGCACAACTTTCCGTCCCGTCCCGTCCCATCCCGTCCCATCCGCAATGCTGAGGAGAGAATCAGAATCAGAAGCAAAAACTTTTGCTCAAACTTAAGCTCATTTATTAAGAACCGAACCCCATCCGCACACACGCAAACACACACCACACACATAGGAACTTTTTCATTAAAATTTCGCTTTCATTTATTAGACATTTTTCTTGAACCTCACCCCCAGAACAGGCCCTCACCCCTCTAAGATAGCACAACTCCCCGGCACTACGCCTTATCTTTTGTGGTTTCTCTGCGTTAACAGTTGTTAGTTAGTTCTACTCTGCACCCCCCACGCACACCCGCACCCTCACCACACACACTCTGATTGGAAACTTCTTTCTTTCATTTGGTCTTTCTTTTGCTCGCCTGCAACGGGACCATTTTCATGGCTTCCGACCGACCCCCCTCCATCACTGAGGGAGGACTGGCCCTGTCCAAGCGACGGTCCGACCAATATTCCATTTGCTGTTGCTGCTGCTGCTGCTGGCGTTGCTCCCGCCGCTGCTGCTGTCGACGCTGCTGTTGCTGCTGCTGCTGCTGCTGTCGTCGTCGTAGTTGCCTGTCGACTATCTGCGGTTTTCTGTGCGCCTGATACTATGCGCCGAGTTAATTGGTTTGCAAACAAATTAACCAACGTGGGTGTGTACGTTTCCTAATTAGCAGCTTTTGTAATTAAATATGCCCGCAGCCATACAAACATACACACACACACACATTAGTGTGTTATTCGAAAGAGCGAAAGGGAGGGAGGGTGCGTATGTGTGTGGGCATGTACAATGGTATAACGGTTCATGTGACGCACAGCGGCGTCTCTGCAGGGGCCACTTGACTTAGCTAATGAACGCAGACAATACTATACGAAAGTCCCCTTCAGCGGACGCCCCACTCGAATGGGTATTCCAGTGGAGAGAAGGAAAAGAGAGAAGGAGCGGCTGTGGAGGCAGGAGCAGGGGAAGTGGTGAGTCGGGTGGCAGCCAGCACTGGCGTCCCAAATGAAAATGCATTTTAATTAGGGGTTTTGTTGGCTTTTGTTTTAACTTCATTTTTGTTCTTGTTGTAGCCGCTACTGCTGCTGGTGCTTCTGGTCTGGCTGTGTCCAAAGGGGAGGGGGTTTCATTCATTCATCAGTTGAATCGAGTCATGGATGCTTAACAGGGTTGCCAAGTGTGTAAAAATGGGGAAACATTATGTGGAGTAGGCTTGATGAAAGTTAAAAGTTCAACGTGAATCTACCATAGTCTGAAATCCAAGCCAACGATTCTCCATATCTTCTTCACGGTTACGTGTATTAGCCTTTCAAACAGAGACTCGACAACCCTAAGCGATAAACGAAACCAACGGGACATTGAGAAAGAAGCGAAACAAAAGTTTTGCCAGCAAAGTGCACCCAGGCAGGCTCTCAGTTGGAGGGGGATACAATACTATAGGTTCTCCCTCTCTTTCTCTCTCTGTCTATCTCTATCTCTTTCTTTTGAATGGGCTGTAGTAGGAGTACTACGGCACCCACAAGTTCTGCTTTTTGCCAGTCATTATAAACGTTGTTGTAGTTGCTTTATTCGATGCAGACAGCAGGCAGGCAATGGCAGCCCCACAGCAGCAACAAAAAGGGTCCAATTAAAAAACCACGACAATTAACGGGGAGCCAAGTGAGTTAACTTGGCATAAGTGGAATTTTAATTGGCAACACGAGAGAGAGATGGCCGGGAGCCGAGTGACTTGCCGAGTGCCGATAAGTGCAACGCCGTGGAGATTCGAGTCTGTGGGTTAGGTAGGGTGGGGGAGGCGCATAGCAGAGACGACCCAGGGTAGGGGGGGGGGGTTTATATGTATTCTCGTTATATGTATGTATGTTTGTGTGTATGGTTCCCGTGAGTCCGGGAAGGCGAACGATGGAACGGAGCAGGGCGGACGACTCTCCCCTCCCGGTAGTTAAGTAAATGAGCATTTTGTTTCACTAATGAACACTAATGAATGCCAGCCAGCCCAGTCAGAGAGACAGCACTTGGATTAAGGCACGGACTCCGTTCCCTCTCTTTCCCTCTCTCTCTCTCTCTCTAAGTGTGTGTGTGTGTGTATTGGGCCTTTTGTTGGTTTGGGGTTTTGTGTTGTTAATTAATAAACACGAAAGCCCAGAGAGAGACCCCGTACCTTCCATTGTGTGTGTGTGTGTGTGTGGATGGATGTGTGTACCCAGTTTTGAAGGGGTTAAAATAAGCAATTAGTTGGATTTTCGACTAGGCGCACAGAAAACAAGCAGACGTTGAAACTGGCAAACAGGCGGAGGCAAGGCAAGGCCAGACCAGGCCGGGCCGGGCCGACAGGCTGGCAATTCTGCCAGGCCAACAAAACCGAAATGAGAAAGTTTCAAACTGTTGCCCTCCTCATCGTCGTCGCCGTCGTCGTTGCTTCTTCTAACGAGGCAGTGGCGCAGGAGCTTACCCATCGCTGGCATGGGGCATGGGGCATGGGGCAAGGGCATAGCGTGGAACGGAAAGGGAAGCAGCGCCAGCGCAGGAGAGACTCCCGCCCAGGGAGTCCATCCAGCAGGTAAGCCAACCACGCATCGTCCCCGCCTCGCCTCCGATTCGGGGGAGCTGGGGCTTAATTAGTGCAGCGGATGAGTCGAGCAATTCGCATGGACACGAACCAGAAATGATGAATGGGGCAAACAGTGCCCAGTAGCACGTTGCCGTCTGCGATTGAGTATGGTCAGGGCTGTGGAGGTGGAGGTTTCGTTCTCTGAGATTTTTGTAAGGTAAGCAAGGTAGGCTTACGTGTGGTAAGGTTGGGAAAAAGTTAAACCCAGACCATACACAAACAATAAATCGCCTTAGAAGGTTCTCCCAACGCCCATAGATAACAAATGAAATAGAAAATTCCTTCTGCTTTCACAATAATTATTCTTATGAGTATTTCCATATTGAACTGATTTACAGAAATAGATTGGAGAGCTTCCAAAAATAACAGCACAACAAACCGAATGCGGCAATGGGGAAACATTCTAATTGAGTTCCCGAACATGTCGAATGAATCACGTTAATCTAGCGACAATCAAAATACAATATGTACATATGTTTATATAAATATTTCTTTTTGTAAGACGTCTATGACAGCTTGGTCGCAATAACTTTCCGGCGAGGGTCGGCTGCCATTGAGCTGTTAGACAAGATGACTTTATATGGCAAAGCGCCAAGCGACGCGCCATTGTCTGCCACCAGATTGCCAACGGAGTGCGAACTTGTGGAGGAGGCGACCTGGAGACTGACGCTGCAAACCCGTTCGAAAAACAGACGGAAGAAACAGTCGCTCACCCGGCGACATGCCCCTGACGTCAGCGATTCAAATAAGCCAAGCTACAAACACGAGCTGCACAATGTGGGGGTCGGTTCGGGTCTGAGCTGAGCTGAGCTGAGCTGATCAGTTGGCAGAAAACAATCATTTACATGACGAGTTTTTCGCTCAAACAAGGTGAAATCATATTTTAGAATACGACCAGCACTGAGTTGGCTCAATCGTGTATTGGAACGCGCAGTGAACACATCGAACAGGAAAGAACAAAGCCTCCAGATAATCCAGAGATGTCGCTACGCAAGAAAGAGGACTATATACCCATCAAGTGCGAGGGCTGGGACGGCAAGTTCGTCTATCAGGATGGAGCCGTGAACAATGTGTCCAAGGTCCGGCGCCACAATCAGAATGTGACCAACACCAACAACTTCTACGGCTGCAGCTCGGAGCCCACTGTGCTGCCCACCGCCTGGGATGGCACCTTCGTGAAAAGCGGCGAATCGCGCATCAAGCCCGAACGCAATCGGTCGGACGATCAGGACTATTACGATTACAACTCGGATCCGACCGTGCTGCCACCGACATGGAGCGGCGAGTTTGTCACCGATCCCAACGATGTGCGCATTAAGCCAGAGAGAAACTTCTCCGATGCCCGGGACTATGCCGAGGCGAGTCGCTTCAAGCTGGTTCAGCACTGACAGAGATATATCCTATCCCTATCCCTATCCCGATCTTCTACTACATTTCGTGAGCAATCAAACTAACTCTGCAATCAGTATACGTATTCCCCAATTTGTTTAGTTCGGTTTTGCATTGTACCCTAACCTAAGCGTTCGTTCGTTGTATTTTTATTTTTATAGATATTTATTCGTACACCTAATAAACAAAGCAACACAAAACACAATTCATTGCTAGAAAGTTCCGTTGTGCAATCACCTTCGGTGTGGCCTGAGGCTACGTGGGTGTAGGCGGGTCTCCCCCTCCAGATATTCCGCGGCCTTTTATGGCGATATATTGTGATCGTGTTTTTGCCCCATAATTATAATATTTATTTCAATGTCTCCTTCTGGGGGGAAATCAAAATGATTCTCGCAATCTGTTTGATCTTTGGCATGAAAACACCTCAAGAAAATCCCTCAACTAAAGCAATTTCGCGTGAAAGCTAATCTCACTCTCAGCTCTATTTACTCTCAAATTGTTTATTAGTTAATTGCAGTACCTACTTCACTCCACGTGTCGCCTCGTTAAAAGCTTCTTGTTTAGGAAATAAATTAACTTTCACTCTTTAGCAAATCCAGAGCTCAAGTGGATTCCGCGAACAGTGAATCCAATTGTGAGCCTTGTGCAAACACTTTGCCAGCTGGAGCAATTCCCCCACTGACGATATAAAGAGGAAGATTTGGTTGTGTTGAAAAAAAATCTACAGCATGGAGAGTTTATAGAGGTCGTAGCTGATTACGGCTTTTGTCACAGGGGAAGCACGGCCCCCTCCCGATAAGAACGCGAGAGCTGGCGAGCGTCTATATAAGCTGTAGCTCAGAATTCGTTCGATCCACAGTCAGTTCGCAGTCAAGATGCAGAGCTTTCTTATAGCCACCGCCATCAGCCTGGTAATTGTGGGTCTTGCCGGTGCGCAGTCGTCGACTGTCGCCAATTCCCTGGATGATTATATAGATCAGAATCAGCGGCAGTACGAGGCACAAATCAGGAAGTATGAGGAGGCGTTGGCCAACTTTCGGACGCTGTTCAGCAAACGGCAGCAGGTCATCGATGTGCAGGCCGATCTGCTGCAGCAGAAGCTGGAGGAGGCTTTCGTTCGCATCAATCCCCTCTCGCTGATCGACCCCTGGCACAAGCAGTGCGTCCAGAACTACAGCTCCAGCATACCAACGATAGCCACTGTCCGGTCAAGAGTGGCCAGTTGCCAGGCGACCATTAGTACCGCTCTGAACAGCGCCGACAGTGTGTACAACACACTGAAAAAATACTACAACACCAACCTGAAGAACTCCTTGGCGGACTGTGTGAAGAAGTTCCCCAGTGCCCAACTAAACTACACTGTCTGTGTGACCAAAGTGGTGAGTGTTCTCCCCCGATTTTAGCCCTCAACAATCTGTACGCAGATGCTGGCCATCTCCATTTACAGATTGCCGACGCCAATGCCTACTCGATTAGCAGCCAAAACAGTTTCAACACCCACGTCAAGGATGCCGACTGCACCGTGGACTCGCGCCTCAGATCAGCCTGGACATGCTCCTTTGGGCAAGTGTATTCCACCAGCGCTGCCATCGAAAACGCCCTGCGGCTCATCGACAACTGCATTGACAATCAACTCGTGTGCGGATCCGTGTCCTGCTCGTCTGGTTGCCCAAATGTTTCCACCATAAATCTAACGGAGGCTGACTTCCGCAATGAGACCATCAGAAATCCCTTCCGCGGTCTGAGCGCCCAAGCTGGTTGCAGGGAGTTCCGATTCAAGTAGAGTCTTGCACGATGTCTGGAGGAACGAGTATTCTAGCACCCAAGGCATGGGAGTTGTATTTAATAGATTAGGAAGAGATTCTTGTCTGCCTTTCAGCACGGTTCTGCCAAAGTAAATAGTTGAATATGTTGAGCATTCATTTGGTTATTTGTGTACTTATTATACTCGTATAAAGCCGCGACAGCTGTTCAAATATTGAGAACTGTTCTAGCAACATCTGGGAATGGGGAATATATGTATTCAAAAATACGGAAACCTCCAGAACAAGATTCCTCTTGTACGAATGATGAAATGCAGTTTATGCAGTTTCCATAACCCTTTTTGTCGCCCCAAGCCAAACGATCTATGAGGAGCTCAGCATCTTAATATTTTAGAACATTGCCCTGGAATGTGATGCAACTCCAAAGGCACCGCATCCATCCCATACCATCCTCTAAGATCATTCATTCCATTCCCAGAATTTGGTATCACAGCGAATCTTTGTGTCTGTGTTCTATTCATTCACTTCTTTATCTCTGGATAAATGCCTGAGCACAGATCAAAGATCGGCACAGACTACGACTCGACGCACTGTAAGCCGATCCTTTGTGTGGATGGGAAAATGCGGCGGCTCTTGGGTTGATGCCGGGCTTGACACGGGCTGACCGTGTGAAATGTTCCAACTGTTGTGGCTGCACGCCAATATTGTTGACAGGCCCGCAGAGAATACAGTAGGTGATGTCGGAAAAACCGTGGAAAACTAGCACGAGCAGGTAGTCAACACATGTCGTTCCATGGGCAGATGCTTGGGAAAACGATCCTTTCTTTGTGGGAAAATTAAGGCTGCCACATGGGAGAGATGAGATGAGAAGGTTCTTTAGAAGCTCTTTTTTATCGTGTGAAAATTGTCAAATGTTTGTCAATGTTGTTTAACAACCGAACAGGAGATCATAAATGAACGATGGAGAAGATCCTAGATGAACCGGAGGAATTGTATAATAAGGACAGCGATCCCGAAGAATAGAAACTGGTTTAAAGTACTCACTGGTCCTCAAGCTTCTTTGGAACGTGTTTTCGAGCCCGGAAGAACCGCTGAACAGGTGCTCAGCGGTTTTAGTGGCTAAACCCAAGAAGAATTGTAGAGAATTCTACCTGTTTTAGGCATCTGCCACCTACAAATGTAAGCCATACAATTGATTCTTTGGGATTCTTAAAAAAAATGTGGATAAAGAATAACCTTATGCAGCCGGCGCAGGTGTGGGAAAAATCTTCATCTGCCGAGCAGTTGCTCGTAGGTAGCCCATTCCTGGGCGTGTGAAAATTCCAGAGCGTGTGTGAAAATGGGAAACTATTCTACCAGGCCAACAACATAAACAGCAGCACATGCCATCGAGTTTTCCCGAAAAGAAAGGAATTTTACCTGGAGCCAGAGGCTGGCCTGGGAAGCGGCAGCTGGAACCGAGCACACGATACAGCGATTAACATTTTCCGGCAACCTGTTGCTTTTGAAAAGAGATCTCCTCCCTTTTTCCCATGGCTGCATTGTGCCTTGAACAAGCGTAAAAGATTTGGGAGTTGCAGCAGGAGCAGCTGCGTGGGAAAGTTATCCTGTGCCCAAGGATCGTGTGAATTCTACAGCTCAATCGCAGAGAGGGATACTTTTTCTACCAGGCCAGCAGAAAAATCAGGAGCTGTCTCAAACGATTTTCCACCAATTGTACTACCTGCTGTCGGGCCATGAGAAAATGCAGCTGGCAAAGTCAACCTGTTGCATGGGAAAAGGATCCTCCTCTTTTTTAAGAATTCTGTTTAAAAAACGACCCCTTAAAAAATATGTGTAGAATGGGAAGCAGCTGTGGGAAAATTGTTTCCTGCCTGTTGATCCTCCGTAAAATGGTCCTGATCGTGCGAATTTTCCAGCCCAGTAGTGGCCATGGAAAACTATTCCTGCCAGGGCAACAGCAAAAACAGTAGCACCCTGCATGCATTTTCCTAAAAAGGTTCCCATCGAGCAGAAAAAGAGCCAACGATTTTCCGACAGTCTGTGGCTTAACATGGGGAACCTCCTCCCGTTTTCATAATGAAATGTTTTCTTCGTAAATCTGTTATTTAAAAAAAATTAAGAAGGATGTGCCGCTCGGGGAAAGATTCTCCAATGGAATTCTACCTGCTGCAAGGGCCCGAAAGGAGCACGGGACAAGAGATCCTCCCTTTAGTTAAGTGAAACATAAGTATTATCTGAAAAACGATCCAACGGAGTCGCCGTGGGAAAAATTTCCCATCTGCCTATTGATTCTATCGACACGATCCTCGTGTCGTGTGAAATTTTCCGGCACTTTGTGGTTTTGGAAAATTCAAGGAACAGGCGAACAGAGATTTTTATAGGCTACACGATGAGTTTTTCCAATATTTTCTACCTGTTGATGGCCTGGGAAAATGTTCGCATAGCCCGTGATCTTTACGGTTCCCAATTTTCATGGGAAACCGATCGTCACAGAAGATACGTGGGAAATTCTTCTTATTTGAGTAGTTTGAAGATCTCAGCGTGTGAAAAATGAGACAACTCTTTTAAGGATAAGTGAAAATGGCACCAGGGAAACAGAAAATACTGCATGGAAATCACTGCAGCACCCAAAGAAAATTCTACCTGGCACACCTTTTCTATTGATTTTCAAATGTCATGGGAAAATGATCATGGGACTAGGCCAAGGCCATGTGGGAAACTGTCTCAAGTGGTTGCAGAATTCGATAATTAGCTAATAGGCAAACAGAAATATTGTGAAAGATTCTTGACAGAAATCCTGTTTATTACGATGATCTTACGATGATCTTATCCCGGAAACGGTGATCCCTAACCGGAAATTGATTTTGTTGCCACTCGAAATAGTATTTCCTCAGACAGGAAATTGATTTCTAATCGTACACTTCCAATTTCCGGTGCAGCTTCCGTTCCTTTTTTTGACAAATAAATATGGCTCTCTGGGCAACCTGCGGGGGATCGATGGTTTTTTGGGTCATTTTTTATGTGTTTTTTTTTCGTGGAACGGCAAGACCACATGCTGAGATTTCCGGCGAGGCGTGAGAACGTTTCGTCTTAATTGGGCAGTTTCTACTGGGGCAACAGCAACTTCAAGGCAATGATTCCTTGCATTCATTTTTTTTTTTTTCAGGATAAAGCCATGTGATATATGAAACCTTAGGAGCATCTTTGATCTTTTTATGGGTTCTTCGAAGCATTTTTTTTACTCTTACGATGCTCTGGTGTTGAAAGATGCCGTGAGAACGTTGGCAAATGGTGGAATACAAAATTAGTTTTGGGTATCAGGCAAGCAGAGCAGGCGAGAAAGCGTACGATATATTTCAGGATGCTCCTAAGGACTCTGATATGCAAATTTGATTAAACAAGCAGCCAATCGATAAAGATTGCTAACAGGCAAACAGTTTTGCCAGAAAGCAAACGCTCAAGCCAAGGCTTCCTTCCACACCTTTCTTTATACCTGTGAAGGAAAGTCAAGGTAAGAAATTGCTAAGAGAAACCAAAAAACTACCACCAAACTATTGAGTTACAGGCACAGAGGCAATGAGACGTTTTCAACCCTGAGGCTGTTAGTTATCCGAATAAAAAATGTCTTGAGCGTTACCAGGACAACAGCAGTCCTAGAAAGTGCCAAGATATCCTTACCTTGAGGGATGTTTCTCAGATGGAACCTGAAGAATGCTCCAAGTCGTGCAATGTCTTGGTTAATATTAGGCGAACAGCGAGCCGTGGCAGTGATTCGTCTGGCAATATCTTCGGGTCGGTGTCGTGTGCCCAAGAGGGTAGAAAGTGTCAGTGCTTTGAAGCGGCTTACAGAAAACCAAAGGCAAGATCTTGCGTTGATCCCTTCCAGATCACCGAGCCAAAGATACACATCTCTCAGCATAAGTGTTTGTGGTGGGCGTGTTCCCTGTCCCGGCTGGGGAATCCTTCCAGAGCAGGTAACATTCCTTCCCTCAAGCGTGAGAATTTCAATCAAATTCTGTTGATCTTTCAGCAGGCGAACAGAAGAGACATACAGCATCCGCACCGCACCGCACCCCGCCTCCTTTGGGTTTACGCACAGAGCGTGTGAAACGGAGAGCTACAAGAAAACATAAAAAAGCAGAGACAAAACGAACGAACCGAAAAAAAAACCGAAAGTTGCGCGTGAGAGTGAGAGCGAGAGCGAGAGCGAGGATCGCGTGGGAATAAATGCTGGCCAAGAATGTAACGTATTTGTTTCCCACAGCTCCTGCAGATAAGGGATCTCCCCACCCTAGCTCTTATGTGGCCTCTCCCTTGCTCGCACTCAAATGATATGCACAGGCTTAAATTAGTTGTTAATTGTCTGCCGTCCCTCTCCCGTTTTGGCATGTGCTCGCGTGAGAACTTTCCAGCCGAAGACTGGAAAAGGGAACAGGCGAACAGCAACGGCAGCGAGCGGATTCCAGTTCTTCAGCTTAGCTCGAGTGTTTTTTCTCTCTCACCATCTCTCTCCTCCTCCTCCTCCTTCTCCTTCTCTTGCTCTTTCTTGCTTTCATGCTTTGCCTGCCGTTGGTTTTGTTGTTGCTCTTAACGAGATCCTCGGCTGGCTCCCGATCGTTACGTTAAACGGATGTCGACTGTGTGTGTGCATGTGTGTCTGAGGGTTTTATTTGCTGCGCAGGGTTTCGTGGTTCGTTCGCTTTGCTTGTGTCAACGGCGTGTGGGAAATTCTTGGCCCAAAGCCGTTACAAGAACAAATTCAGACGCAAAATGCATGTGGAACTGATCGTGAGAAATTTTCATGTTGACCCAAAGACGATCAACAGGAAAGCAGAACTAGAATGAAGGATGTCTGTCGATGCATATTTTAAGAGGTACAAAGTGCAGAGATACTCCCAAGAAACTTAGTATTTTGAAGGAAACTTTAAATGTTCCCAAGTAAGTCCTATAAAATAGCTCAAAGAGCAACATCTTATTGGCATGAAGAGCCTCCTGATGTCAAAACCACAAAAACCAGCAACCACATAACCCTTTCCTTTCCCTTTTCACGCTGATTTAAATTTGACTTCAACCAGAAGTGAACCAAAGAAACTTCATTTCCAAAAAAAAACGAAAACATCTTTTCAACCTACTTCGAGCCATGCTGGCCTGTTCAGCCTCAAGACATTTACAAGCATCAAATTACGTAAAGAAAGTGTGGCACGTGCCACACACAAGCAACCCCAAGAACCGTTCAGAAATACTGCCTGTAGTTTTGCGACTCGCGTTTACTTGCTGCGGCTGCCTGGGACCCTGTCACTTTGACAGCCAATTAGCGATCATCAGCAAAGATTATCAAGTGGAAAATGATGGGGTCTCAAATTACAATGTGCCCGAGGGAGACACGCCCACCGACCGACACTCTCTGACAGCCTGTTGCATGTATCGACCGCGAGCTGTGCCCCAAAGGTGGAAGATGACAAGGGAAACACGATCATGTGTATGTGGGGGGTAACAACTTAATGAACCCTGATGTTTGTCACGATAATTTCATGTTTTTGAATAGGAGCGCAGCAAAGACTGGCCGAGGATCGAGGACCGAGGGACAGGCTGAGAAACCACCACCGAAGACACAGTCCAGATCCAGACGCAGCCCAAGACCCAGCCCAAGACCCAGCCCAAGACCCTCATAATGGACTCAGACACGCATCGAATTACAATTGTGATTGAGCCCAAGAAGCATTCAAGCGAGGCCGATAGAGGCAGGCGGCCGCTTCTTGTGGCCTCTGAGGCCCCATTCCAATTTCACGCCGTATTAAAATGAACAGGAAATTGTTACAAATTGTTATGCAAATTGCCGGTTTGCCAACACAAAAAGAGTTTCAAAAGTAAAGCAAACGAACAGGAGAACAGGACCAAGCAGGCCCAGACCAACTTCTGGCTGGCAAGGATCTCCCTTCGTGTTCCTTCTGCTGCCCTGTTCAAAATCAATTAGCAAAACAAACAAAACAACTCATCCATCAAACGCTGCCTGGGTCCGCCTGTCGAGTGGCTTTTGTTCGCCAGCCCGACTTCCAGGAACACACAAATCCCCTGGGGCACCGCCTGCGGTTTAAAGTGCAATCAAGCCAAACCACTCGATTAGGAGATCAGCACAAGCAGCAGCTCAGCTGAGATTGTGTACGGCATAAAGGAATACGGGCCGAATCCCAGGCACAAACTCTCACCTACCTGACTGGGAAACAGATACTACCTGTGGTGGTTCGGTTGGCGAGTTATAAGACGAAGGCAGGCTAGAAGATTCTGTTCCCCTATTCGAATGATACGGATTTAAGCCTTTGGCGCTTTTGTCCTCAGGGGATTTGCGGTCACCCCTGGACACCTTCTACGCACACCTGAAGAGCGAAAGAGTTAAAGGTCACACAACTAAAGCATTCGAATAGGGAAACATAGAAAGCAGTAGGAGGAGAAGAGCGGCGTGGAAAGCAATCCATTTGCTAGACCAAACAATGGTTTGCCTAATCCAAAAGATCATAAATCATAATTAGAAAATCACTGAATCATGCATAAAGTGTAGCAAACGAACAGGTGAACAGCTCTGGGCACAAGGCGATCGCAACTTCAGTTCCAACTCAAAGAACTCGCATCCAGCATCCATCCATTAAAGTCATGCAGCAAGCCGCAGCATCATTATCGAGCGAGCATCCAATTATCTGCTCTCTTCATGATTGCCACTGATGCGCATCGGTGCATAATTTTCGAACAGGTTCTCAGCATCCGCAACGAGGAGTCAAAAGAGAAGTGAAACAAACGATCGATGCTCAGCCAGGTAGGCGGCAACATAACTTGTGGCAAGGAAATCACTGAAGCGCATTCATGTGTATCGAAGGAACAGGCAAACAATAATTTCAGGCTGAAGATCAGGCTCAGCGGGGGAGATATCTGCTGCCCAAGAGGTCAAAGAGCATTAGAGATGGAAGCCTAAATGAAAATCAATGAAGCGTGACCAATCACACACAAACCAACAGGTAAACAGGAAGAAAAAGGCAGTAGAAAAACTGTTGCTGAAGATCGCCAGCAGCCTCACCTGAGATCAGGTCACGTCCAGGATATTACCTATTTCCAATCGACCTATTCCAAACGTTGTTCCCCTATTCGAATGCTACAGTTTAAGGCATGTTAACTCTTTCAACGACTTGTTTTTGGTTTGGTGATGCAACAGTGACATCAAATGGTGCCAGAGAATTAAGAAAAGAGTTAAAGGTCACGAAACTGTCGCATTCGAACAGGGGAACAACGTTTGGCAGTAGGTCGATTGGTAATAGGCAAAGCCCTCTAAATGTGGAAGAGCTACCTGCTAATCCCTAGGAATACATTGTGGAAAATCAGTGAGTCGTGCCCGAAACGGATTAAGAAAACAGGGCAACATCAATGCCAGATCCAAGATATTTCGGGAAAACAGTGGTCATCGTTACAGGGCGAAATCAGTGAAGCATGACCCAAGAGATCAAACGAACAGGTTAGCATAGAATCAGAAACCACAACCTAATCTCAGTCAAAATTAAATTCATCCCCAGGGATTGTTAATTCAGAAGATCACTGGAGCGTGACCAAGTCGAACAGGCTGACAAAATTTAGAATAAGGTTACCAGCATTACCAAAACTGCATACAGCATCCCAAATTCAAATGCATTGAGGCTGTGATCTAATCCACTTGCAAGTTCACTGGAGCGTGGAACAGGCTAATTCGAACAGGCTGTCATCACTAGTAGTAGGAGGAAAACTGCATCCAGCTTTCCACATGGAAAAACAATCAGCCAACCAATCATAGAACAGCACCCAAAACATGCACTCATGGAATTCCCTTGCGGGAGTCGTTAAATATGAACGCAGTAGGGGTCCAGCCTGAAAGCATCATC
This sequence comes from Drosophila guanche, assembly GCF_900245975.1. Taxonomy (NCBI): domain Eukaryota; kingdom Metazoa; phylum Arthropoda; class Insecta; order Diptera; family Drosophilidae; genus Drosophila; species Drosophila guanche. Next base: position 8,953,446 of record NW_022995743.1, on the reverse strand, counting down.
CAGCATTCAAAAGAAAATGCATCATTGGAAAGATCTGAGATCACTGGAGCGTGCGCATGCCGAACAGGCTCACACAATTTGGAATAGGGTTCAAACAAGCAGCGGGAAAAGTGCATTCAGCATCCCATATGAAAATGCATTGAAGTTGTGAGCATCTGTGTAATTCCCTAAGAAGATCACTGGAGCGTGGCCAAACCGAACAGGCAGACACAATTAACAGCAGGGACATTACAAAACCATTGACCCTTGACCAGGTGACCCCTCTAATTCCTTTCGATTACTTCGAGAAGATCACTGGAGCATGGCCAAACGGAACAGGCAAACAGCAAAGAGAGAGCTGCATCCAGCATCCCACACAAAAATGCATTCAAGCAGTCATAGAAACGAGCCCGAAACACACAGACACCACAGACACACCACACTCATGGTGCATATAAATATAAATCCGAAAACCATTTGTTAAATATAACCCAAGCCCAAGAGACTGCCTGTGGTGCAAAAGTACCTGCAGCTGCAGTGGGAAAAATCTTCAGGCTGCATTCGGGTGCATCCAAGTTGCGGCTGGACTCTGCTGTTCGCCTGTTCAAAGGTTACACTCGGATGCACTTCGACAATGCACGCCAATGATCATTCCATGTGTAGCCCATGTGGGAGTAGCTGAACAGATGAAAAGAGCCACCAGCCCTGATGAAGATCACGCAATAATGAAACTCCCGCGGATGTAGGCATACGTACTCATACGCGCCAAAGAGTTGAGTGATGCAAATGTGTAGCAGTTCAACAGGCAAACAGAAACCGAAGAAGCCTCTACACTCACTCGCAAAAGTACGGCATCGGTTTAGCATCCCACATATTCCCGAAAGGGTTGACGCGTTCTCCGCAAATGCAATGCAAATGTGTAGCACTTCAACAGGTCAACAGCAGTGTCAGAATGCCACCAGCCAAGTGTAACCAAATCTAGGCAGCAGGTAGGTAGCACCCGATCCACTCATAGACTGCTTACTACCTGCTGGAACTTCTGTGGCCCTGGCTGGAGCTCAAAAACCAAAACAAACGGGAAAAATATTAAATTATTAAATTAGCCATGCCCCATGGGGGTCCTCTCTCGCTCTCTCTGCGCTTCTCGGTGGTGATTTTGGGGGAAAAACTGTAGCATTTCAATAGGGTGCCAGAAATAGAAGAGCCACGAAATCATGGCTGTAAATCTGAAAGAAAATCCCAAAATGATCTAGCAGGTAGGAAAGTGGGAACATGCGTTGTGATTTGTGCGTTTACTGCCCGCACGCACTGTGCGCCTAGTGAATTTCAATTAGTTAAACAAACAAAAAATTGTTACTCAACATTTTCCACACTTTTAAACAAATCTGATTGACTTTCCCAGAAAGAGCATTGGGAGGGTGTCGGCTGGTCTCTTTTCTTTCACTTAAATTAACAATAGACCCAAAAACGAGAGCAAAGACAATTTTCCCAGACCATGCAACGAGGCGTTAAAAATCTCGGCTCTGTCGGCTAGTGTCAGCGCCTGTTCGCCCAGTCGCCTGTTACACTTGGTTACACTCTGGGGTCGCTGGGAACGCTGGGCTGGGATGCTGCAGCTCCCGGGCCCTGGGTCATTGTCTCGCTTCGCCGCATGCGAGTGCGTGCAACGCGTGGGCGAACTAGCAAACGGTTAATGGCAATGGGAATGGGAAATGCTGGAAGCGAAACGAGATCGTTGCTGTGGTTTTTGTGCGCCTGCTACAAATCAAGACCTTGGCTCCAAATCGATCGTACTCTCAAAGTGCCAGGGCGCCTCTGCATTGAGGGTGCCGCCCCCAAAACGTCTTGAGATTTGTTTCTTTTGTGTGGCTCATTGTCTGTCTTCCTGCCATTTTCTCTGCTTGCCTAATCGTTTTCAAGACCTTTGACTTTCGATTTCGTTGGAGACCTTCCCCAAGAGACCTTGCATTCCGGATACCCCACCCGCTCTCATAACATGTTGACACTTTGGCACAAGAAATTAATCATAATTTTGATGGAAATTACAAAAATTTCAGTTGTCTAGGCACAGGGCAGCAGCAACGTGGAAGAGTAGGCGCGGGCGTGCGGTATGGTCAAGTGATTGTTGCTGCACTTTTACAGTTGTAATACCATATGGTCGTCTCGCTTGCTCTCGCATTCGTATCGCTGTGACGTCGCTGGAAAGTGAAAAGGGCTGCCAACGGCAAGTGATTTGCTGTCCCTCTCTTCCTCCCACACTGTGAAATGTTTTCTGTTTTGTTTTCTTTTTCTACTCTCTGTTCTATTTGTGTTTCATGGAGTGCCGGGGGAAGCGAGATCACAATTTTAAAGAGCACTGGGCCTCAAGCAATGTATCAGCCGATTTCAACAACTTTTTGTGCTCATCTTTGGTCAGTGGCAGCTCCAGAATGTGGCTAATTCCGCTGGCCGTGACACGACATGGCACAGACAGTACGACACTGTCCTTTACACAGTGGACACCCTTCACATCTGTCCCCAGGCAGCACACTCTGCCGGTATTCTGCAGCATGCAGGCCACAACATCTGAGGTAGTCAGCCCCACGGCCCAGTTTGTGTAGCCCTTGGCCTTGCTAACGTGTACGCCTGCATTTAGGATGCCATCGAAGAGGTCGGACCATTTCTCGGGGTCCTTGTTTGTGCCCAAATCCTTCAAGACATCTCTCAGTCGTATCCCACCCACCGTGACACTGGACCAAACGGGAACGGCGCTACTGCCATGCTCTCCTATCACATAACCATTGACATCCGTTGTGGGGACCTTGAGGCGCTTGGCAATTAGATAACGAAAGCGGGCAGTGTCCAGGTGGCAGCCAGTGGTGAAGCAGCGATGTTTCTCCAGCTTTCCGATGCGTTGCACGGCAAAGGTCATCACATCGGCAGGATTGCAGATGACTATGAATACAGCCTTGGGACTCAATTTGACCAGCTTGGGCACCACAGACTTGAGAATATCCACCGTTTTATGCATTACGTCCAGGCGAGATCGAGTCTTGCCCGAAGGCCTCGCACCCGCTGTGATAATGATAATATCCGAGTTCTTGGTACGATTTCCATCACCACAGCCTCGGACAATCGGATTGCCCAGGAAGGCTGACGCATGAGAGAAATCCAACGCCTCCGCGGTAGCCAAATCGTATTTCACATCATGGATAACCAGATTCTTGGTCAGGTTGCGAGCCAAAAGAAACGCCGAGACTGCAGTTCCGACCTGGCCCGCACCAACCACGGTTATCTTAAGCGATGGCTTGGGCTTGAAACCTTCCACCGGCTTCATCACGCAGTTGAATGAGGAAGCGGTGCGTACCAAATTGTTACCAACGCCATCGCAATTTGTCAACAGCTGCCGCATCCGCAAACTGGCCATCATTTTGAAACTATAATTTGGAGTATTTTGTAAGCGGAAATGTTTGAATTTTGAAATTTTATCGATGACTAGTGCCGCTCAGCGCTGTGCAATTTGCTCACATAGATGAGCAGATAAAAACAGGTAACTGTTTATCTGATTATCTAACTTAATTGAAGCATTAATTATTTATATTTATTCGCGCGCTGTTTAAATTTAAATAATTCAAAACCAAGTGTCCGAAAAATATGCATCGGTTTTGGTGCAACTCTGCAGAGACGATCAATTTATCGATAAATCTACGGTCACACTAGCGACCACCCAATTTAATAAATAAAATAAACAATATGTCTCGCAAAGAAGCCCTCTCGCAGTTTATCAACCAAATCCATGGTCGCCCCGTGGCCGTGAAACTGAACAACGGCGTGGACTATCGCGGTGAGTCTCCTTTAATAAAATGCCGGCTGAAAACACGTTCACAATCACTCTCTCTCTCTCCTCCCCCCAGGTGTGCTGGCGTGCTTGGATGGCTATATGAACATTTGCCTTGAGCAGACGGAGGAGTACGTGAATGGTCAGCTAAAGAACAAATACGGCGACGCATTCATCCGCGGCAACAACGTCCTCTACATATCCACACAGAAACGGAGAGTCTAGCCATAGAACTTAAGTTTATTTCATAAATACAACCGAAACTCCATACTTTTCCACTGCACGAATGTCCTTCTCTCAACTGGGATAGTGAGGCGTGCCGAACTCCTGGGGAATGGCTCCAAAGTGTCGCAGCTGCCGGACGGAGTAGCCAGAGCCCAGGGCGGCTATTAGTCGTTCGCCGCGGAAGCCAAACTTGCGCTCGTAGTGTGGCCGCCAAGCGCGACCAAAGTGTGGGTCGAAGGGGATCTCGCTGGCCTGTTGGAAGGGTGAGTTGCCGAAGAATAGGCGGTCTAGATAGTCCAATACGGCCTTCTTCTTCTGAAAGTGCTCGAGCAGGGGACTGGCGGTGGCAGCCGTGCGCGGATCCTGGGAGGCCAGGTTCTTGAAGTACTGAAAGTTTGCCAGATCCACATTGGAGAAGTCAAATACCTCGTTGAAGTCGTGCAGCGTGGCGCGGGCGTCGGGCAGTTGCAGGCACTGCGGGATTCAAGGGCAATGTTAATTCGGTGATTAGTGGATAATTAAGCACTTACCATTACCACGGCCAGTGCAGCAATTAAGACGTATTTGCACATTGCAATTGATACGATTGATCCACTCCCAGAGACACCAGACACCTCGACTCTTCCTCAAACGGAACTAAACTGATTTGAATAAATTCGGCCAACTGCATGCGCCCAGGCCGAGCCACAGAGAGTGTCCAGCGATTTGCAATCAGTCGCCAGCTCTTGTATTTTTTTGTAATCCATTACCCAATCCCACATGGCGCAGTGTCCGCTGTCGCTGCCCAGCCAAATGTAACAGCCGCCACCGCCATGGCGGTGTAATTAATTGATATGCATGTCGCATCAGCAGCCGTGTTCCAATCAATGCGCCCCGATTCGGGTCTGCTACCGCCTCGAGCATTTACATTTTATCACTCGAGGGCGACCCACTGCAGATAGTGGATCTTAATGATTCGTCTTTGTTTGTTTACAACGAGCCGAGCCACTCGCTGGTATTGAAAAGAGGGCAACCGAGACACCAAGTGGATTGTTTACTATTTATTTATGTATAAATTTCAATTCAAATACTAAAACCTGCGGGAAATGAGTGCAAAAATACAACTTGTAAGCTTTGTTTGCCTCAATCGTGGACTTGCATTGAAACAGCTGCAGCTGCCTGACTTGATTCTGTTTGGAGCAGCAAATTAAACGATATCAGCGCAAGGCTTTCGTGCAAAAGTGTTTCAAAAATATCAAAATACATAATTATCCTTCAGTTTTGTTGTTTACTTTTGTTGATGTGTGTGTGTGGGGTGGCCTGACTTTGCTCTTTTCGTTTATTATTTGTTAAATCACATTCCTTTTATATGTACCATTTGATTGAAAGATTGCCAAAGGAATTAATGCCTTCCTCGCTTCAAACTAAAAATTTCACTTAATATTTAATCAAAACAGAAACGTGGGGGATTTTGGTTAACCTGCAGTGAACAGTGAAGAGATTTCTATAGCGCTCGATTTAGTTGGCCCAGGACAAAAGCTGCTTCATGACTGGATCATCTGCAAGGAAATAAAACGTGTTACAATTGAATGAAATTAAGGAACACATAAGACAGGGACAATACCATCATCGGCTGCTTCAGCCGTGGTTGTAGTCGTAGTAGTTGTGGCCTTCTTCTTCTCCTTGGCCTTCTCGGGCAAGTCCTCTGTGGGCGCCTCGGGCAATGTGGGCGCTGGCTCGGGAATGCCAATGATTTCCTTATCAAAGTTCTCCTGTTCCAGCTCATCGAGTTCCCGCTCGAGATCCTCGTCGTCCAGATCAGCACCAAAGGCAACTGGGTTGGAAATGGCATCGGAAATCTCCCGGGCCACATCCTGTTGCTCGGCAATATCATCCATCATGTCATGGACCTTGTCCACATCCCTGCACATCGAGGAAATCATTCAAGTTAGTTTATGGAGCTCATCTGACGATGGTCGACTACTCACATGTGCTGGTGGGCATTCTTGAGCGCATCCGCAGCATTCTTCATTGTGGTCAAGACGGCAGTGTTCGTGTTGGCGCTCTCCAAAGCCTCGCGCTGCATCTCAATGGTGGACAGGGTGCCATCGATCTGCTGCAGCTGTTTCTCCAGACGCTTCTTCTTTTTGAGGGCTTGCAGGGCCACTGAAAAGGCGACAAGTATGCAGGTGAGTCTGGGTCAAAGCAGGCACGATTCGCTAAGATGTGAAGGCCAATTTTGGATTATTTTGAATCGAATTACTCTAGGGTAAAGCTAATGTCTGGTTTAGTATCGAAAGGAATGTTGTTCATATTACGTTCTGAGCATATGCGGACACATCCAGGCGTCAAATGGTATGCGGGTGAGAAAGGCGAAGAAATACAATCATTATACTAGATAATTCTACTCAAGCATAATTACATGTCTAGCATGGTGGTGGCTGAGGGGTCGGAAAGGCCCCAGCCACAACAAAAACAAAGCAAATATGAGTCATGTCCGGATATTTATGGTGCTGATATGCGGACACAATGAACCTCCGCCAGCGTAGCTCAAGGATGGCAGCCACACGAGTACATACCTCTTTTGTTTTTGGATGCATTCTTTCGGGCAATACTCAGCTCATCCTCGATTTTTGCCTCGAGAAATTCCTGCTTCTTGATGAGCATGTTTTCAGTTTCCCTCAGCTTCTGTATTGCCTCCCCCGTCGTTGGGGCCACTTCCTTCTTGCCACCGAACATTTTCCCAAAGAAACTCATGTTTGTTTTTTCTGTTTTTCACGCCCAAATCCCCTGGAATCCTAGATTAAAGTATGGTTTTTCACTCTTTTGCGTCTCCTTTTTGCTGTCTGGCCGAGTTGTTTTGTTAGATGAGCGATGCGTCATCGCGATACCACGACATATCGATAGCGTATTGCTTCCTAACTATCGCATTGGTGACGATTCTCGATACTATCTGCAGGCGTGCAGCTGTGTCCGACGCCGAAAAAAAAGTAATGATAATAATTGTTAAATAAAATGGCAAATCGGACAGTAAAGGAGGCCAAAAATGTGCACGGTACCAATCCGCAGTATCTCATTGAGAAGATTATACGTTCCCGCATCTACGACTCCAAGTACTGGAAGGAGCAATGTTTTGCACTCACCGCCGAATTGCTGGTGGACAAGGCTATGGAGTTGCGATTCGTCGGCGGCGTTTATGGAGGAAACATAAAGCCCACGCAGTTCCTCTGCCTCACACTGAAGATGTTGCAGATTCAGCCGGAGAAGGACATTGTGGTGGAGTTCATCAAGAACGAAGAGTTCAAGTATGTGCGTGCATTGGGTGCGTTCTATCTGCGACTGACCGGCGTCGCCCTCGACTGTTACAAGTATCTGGAGCCCTTGTATATCGACAACCGCAAGCTGAGACGCCAGAATCGGGCCGGACAGTTCGAGATTGTCTACATGGACGAGTACATAGATGAATTGCTTCGAAATGATCGCGTCTGCGACATTATATTGCCTCGAATACAGAAGCGCACCATTCTCGAGGAGAACAACGAGATTGAGCCGAAGGTTTCGGTCCTGGATGAAGACCTGGACGACGAGCTGCCCAGTGAGGATGAGAAGCCGGACGACCGAGAAGCGAATCGGACGAACGAAAACTCTGCTTCATCTGTACGACGCCCACGAAGGGCTCGCTCGAAATCCAAATCCCGCAGCCGGGAGCGGGAACGGGACCGACGTCCAGCACAAAACAACAATGCACGTTCTCGGGATTACTACGACGAACTGGAGGAGTTTGAGCGGCAGCGGAATCGCACCCGCAACCGCGACACTCAGCACGAGGACCGGCGCCAGCCAGCAGGACGTCAGGATCGGGATAGAGAGCAACGCCAGGATCGGGATAGAGATCAACGTCAGGAGCGGGATAGAAAGCCCCAGAATCGGGACAGGGAGCGCCAGGACCGTGACAGAATGCGTGAGCGAGACCGATATGGCGAAAGAGATCGACGGGAGCGAGATAATGGCTCCCGCCACGACCAGCGGGAAAGAGATACGCGAAACGAGCGCGAGCGTCGTCGCCATTAAAATTAATTTAAATAATTGTAATTTGACCACTAAAAAACACCAAGCCGCCAAACTCGCGGTATTTTTATTTGGGCCAGGTTGGCAGCGCCGAGAAGCAAGTGGTGGTAAACAGAGACAGCTGTTGCTGTTGTGAATTTTAGAAAGTCGAAAGAAATGCACAAGTTATATTAATAATTAATAAATTAATTGTATACTTGTGTTTAATAATTGTGTTGCACTTGTGTACTCGTGTTAAGTAACGTAACTAGCCTACGCACATGTCGATAAACTGCTTACGTTGCCATTTCGCAGCAGCTGAAGCTCTCAGTATCTGTTTTCGCTCTGTTGCGCTCAGAACTCGCCTTCGTGTCTGTGACTGATTAAATACTATACGCTGCTGCATTGCCCAGAATGAATTGCTAGTTTCTTTATCTGCCATAGTTACAAAAGTGTGCGCAGTTTGAATCCCTATACCCGAAAGATAGCGACAAAGTAAAGGACTGCGAATAAGATGCCTCGCAACGATTTGGAACCCTTGGTGAGCGATGATGAGGCGCCACGCACTCTGGATGCTGCTGCAGCGGCAACAACAACACCGAGCACAGCTTCCACCGGCGAGGAGGTGCCCCTCCCACCGCCAGTGCTGGACTACAGCAGCTATCGCTGGTTCATCCTGGAGCCCGCAGTATTTCTGATCTTCTTTGCCAGATATCTAATTGGTATGGATACACAGACAGACAATGGCAGATCATCATTCAATTAACTTGTTGTTGTGTGTTTTTAGGGGCGGTTTATCAGAATCAAATCCTCTACCAAACCTGCGTCACCATCATGAAGTATAATGCCACAGAATGCGAGCCGTTGCTGGGCATCGATCGGGGAGAATCGGAGGCGTCGAAAGTAAGCGAATTACTCTGAAGCTCTGAAATAATTTTTTGTGATAATGCGTCGCAGTTTTTTTGTATCTGTTGCGGGGCGTTTTAAATCCGCACTAAACGCTCGCAAGACTCTTGACCCACATGCGCAGCATCATCCAAGACAAAGCAAAATCTATCAATCAAAGCGCTTAGCTGTGCCGATTGTGTCCATTGTTTGAGCATTGCAGATAAGAATAAGTGCCAACAAATGTGGAACGGCGTCCAGAGCTTATCAGCAAGCGGAACAGAAGTAAATGCAAAAACCTTTATGACTAATTTGTCTATCATGGCGATGAAATATCGACCTACCGCGCGCTAAACAGGCACTACAAATACAAATCATTATACAGATACGAGAAACACGACAATGAGTCAGGCGAACATGATCAGCAGCTGTGCTTTGTTTCTTACAGAAAATCGAGGTTCAAGTGCAGGAATATTCGGCCAACATTATGATGACGACCTCTCTACTGGAGAGCATAATACCAGCCTTTGTGAGTCTATTCCTAGGTCCCTGGTCGGACAAATTCGGCCGGCGGCCCATACTCCTGACAACCTTCACGGGTGGGTATTCCACAGTACAATATTTTGTACATTTATAATGATATTTTCATGTACACAGGCTACCTCACGGGCTCGATTATAATGCTAATTATTACTAGAATAACAATGGCCACCAATATAAGTCCTTGGTGGTTCCTGCTCTCCTCTGTGCCCTCGGTTCTCAGCGGAGGAACTTGCGCCTTGATAACTGGCATCTATTGCTACATTTCGGATGTGGCCAAGGAACGCAAACGAGCCCTCAGGTGAGTAGTGGAATCCCTTTCACTTAATCCAAAATCCAATTCATTTTGATTATTTCAGAATGGTCCTGAATGAGGCGTCCCTGTGCACGGGCATGATGGTGGGCAATGTGGCCAGTGGGTATATCTATGCAGCAACGAATGCTTTCACCCTCTTCTTCATTGCCAGCTGCCTGATGGGCCTGTCGCTGATGTATGTCTATTTCTGTGTGCCCGAGAGCCTGATACCCGATCATCTACCCACAGGAGTAGGTTACCTTTGTCTGAGAAACCAAAAAAACCCAACCGTCTAACATGTCCGTTCTCTTTCGCCTAGTCCCGCATCCGCGAGTTCTTCCGCTTCGATTTGGTCAAGGATCTGGTACGCACCTGCTTCCAAAGGCGACCCAACTATGACCGTGCAATTATCTGGCTAACGATGATTGCTCTCACCATAGCCATCTTTGATATGGGTAAGAAATGTGACTAAAAATGGGCACTAAGGAAGTCATCTTTACTTGTATCTTATCTAAATATGTCAGAGGGCGAGAGCACTGTCAACTACATGTTCATGCGCGAACAATTCGACTGGACTATTAAGGACTTCAGCCTTTTCAGTGCCGCGCGAATTGTCATCCAGATTGTGGGCAGCATAGTCGGCATGGTGGTGCTGCGTCGCGTCTTGAAGTTGTCCATCATAACAATGGCCATGCTGGCGCTCGCTTGCTGCGTCCTCGAGAGCACAGTGCGTGCCACGGCCGTATATTGGCAGGAGATGTATGTCGGCATGACATTGGGCATGATGCGCGGCGTCATGGGACCCATGTGTCGTGCCATTCTCTCCCACGTTGCGCCGAGCACGGAAGTGGGTAAGTTCCAAATGAATCGAATTGGCCAGAGTCAGCGATTAACCAAAAACAAATTTATCCATTTAGGCAAGATATTCGCACTGACCACATCGATGGAGTCTGTTTCGCCGCTGGGCGCTGCTCCCCTGTACACGAGCGTGTACAAGGCCACAGTGGAATTTTATCCTGGAGCATTTAACTTCATCAGCGCAGTCCTTTACTTTGTGTGCTACGTTCTGATTGCGTGAGTGAAACCACGGCAACTATTTCAATTGTGCTTCCTTTTTAATAATGCCTTAAATTGCAGCATCATATTCGGCATACAGAAGTCGATGGGCAGCAACAGCGTCTATCAAGCCATTGGCAGTTAGCTGTCTCCCAGCTCGTCTTAGTTGAATGCATCTCAAAGACCAATTAAATCTGTTCGTGTGGGCGTGTGTGTGATTGGAAAACTACGAGTATTTTTGTATTTTAAATTCGTTTATTCACAACTTGTGCAAGTAGATAGATAGTATTATTATTGTGAATTGTGTCTTTGCTGCTACCATTTAGAATGTTTTTGTGTGCAAGCGCCATTGGCCCTGCTGTCTCGACGGCGTTTGCCAACTGCAAACACAATTAAACCGACACAAGACAAGACTCGACAATAAATTTGTTATGATCCGCCTTTTTGCCGCCCTGGTCTATCGTTCCCGGCTAGCTCTCGGGGAAGTCAGGGGTGTTTTCGACCCGATAGCCAGGGGACGGATTTAACAAAAAAAAAAAAACCTACTTTCTCGCGTGTAACGGACAGATCTAATTTTTCTTACACGCGTCTACGTTGGCACTCTCCTCGGCGGGGTCAGTCGGTGTTTCTTTGACCATTGCGAGTCCCTCCCATCCATGAGCGTTCAAAATGTTGCACGCTCCCGATTATTAAACATCTGGTTCCACTCTTCCGACCTCTCTCGTCCCACCCAAACTAGTAAGCTCTACTCCATTTTCATTTTCTTTTCAGGTTTTCAAACATTCTTCAACATTATTTTATTTTTAATTTTATAACTACTTAATTCCTAAAACATTTGTATCCCTTGACTGACATTCACCTTGCATTAATAATTACTAATATAAAAAATACTAACATTCAAAAAAATTCACAGACTCTATTTTTCTTTTGCCCGAGGTGGCATCCCCAAATTTTTATGTAAACAAAGCTGAAAGTGGTATGCAAATTTAAATGATTAACTACACTGCAAGCACGTGGGGAACATAACCTCTACGCCAGGTAAGTATTGGAGCAAAGCTGTAACCAAGTTACATATTACGACGTGGCGATTTCCCCCTTGAAAGGCGGGTGGCCAAATAATTCCCCTCTACCTAAGGGTAGAGCGGTAACTTAAAACCTCAAAAAAAAAAAAAAAAAAATAAATGATTAACTTAAACTAAAAAGAGCTCTTGTTAGTAGTTATTGCATGATATGTATAAGTTGTGAAAAGGGGTGGTATTCGGGGGGAAAAATAGACTCCGCTTACATGGATTAATTAAACGGACCTAAACGAAAACCTATTCTAACATATTTTTTGTTGTTGTTCTTTTTTGTATTTTATTTTATTTTATTTTATGTGATGACTTGTGTTTTGAACTAGCAAGTCCAAATAAATTGTATGTGCTAAGTGTGAATCGATTAAGTGTTCCCGGGAATGAATATATTATGTGCGAATGAGGTTGCAGTGGGTATGAGTGGGTATGATGTATTTGTGATGGGGCTTATTTTCGGTATATCATTGTAATAATAGGGTTAATATGGGTGGTTATTTCTACATAAATACGTGCGGGTTTTTAGAGGGTGTGATGTGTGTGTGATGAGTGTGATGTGTGTGATGAGTGTGATGTGTGTGTGATGTGTGTGACGGTGCTGATGCTGTATGCTGCGGTGTGCGTGGCGCCGGTGCGTGGTGCGTATGGGATGTGTGTGTGATGAGAGTGTCGCGGGTGTGATGGGTGGTGCGCTGTGCCGCTGCGGTGTGCGGGGCGCCGGTGCGTTGTGCGGTGCGTTCCCTTAGATTGGGCACTCTGCTCCTCCCGAGGTGCTCCGGCCGTGCCAGCCTTGGCGCTGACCCTGCTGTCGGCTCTCGGCGTGTTGTCCGCTGCTGCCGTCTTCTCCTTCCAGCGCCGTCGTCGCCTCGCTTCACGATTTTCGGTTTCGTTTTATTAGCTTTCGGGCACTGATTTTAATTGTCTCCTTTTTTTTTCTTTAACTTTAGATTGCCGACCGACCTCTTGGAATTCTTCCCGGAAACTGACCCTCTCAATATAACCTTCACGGCCACGTTCCCTTCTATCCTTCCTGTCACCTTGCAACCCTTTTTCAGCCTCCTCGTATCCACAGCAGAGGCCGCTGTCTGGTCTTCTTCTCCAGCCCTATCGGTTATCGGCTACCTCAGAAAGCCGTCCATAACAAATTGTAAATACATAAAAATTGTAGCATATTTAAGCATAAGTTGGCTTTGATTTCTCTGGGATACACATCTGGTGTGTGTAACGCCAGTGCGAGACATTGAGAGGCCGGGCCCGTGCGAACTGGGGCAGGGTGGTGTGGCGGCGCGGGTATCGGGCGTCGCACTGAGATAGGCGTCGTATCGCTCCGATGTGCTTTGCCATTTTCAGCTGCACCCCACTCACTGTTAGTGTATCGCTAGAGTTTGGCGCGCGCGGAAGCCTGATCGCAGACGCTCACGACTCTGTTCTGTGCCCGACTGTGGAATTTTACGATATTGTTTTGAATGAATTGCTAATTCCTTTGTCTAGCGATAATTTGTGCGATTTGGCCGTGACCTTCGATTGATCAGAATGTCTCAAAGCGACGAGGATGCCCTGGTCTTAGCCAGTGACGACGACGAGCCATTGGAAACTGGAGAATCGCCCACACCAACCACGACAAGATGTCTCCCATCGCTAATACTGGAGCCCGCCGTGTTTCTGGTATTCTTTGGCAGATTTCTAACCGGTATGGATCTATGTTTTCCCTCTTCTAACATGCATAAATAAATATTATGCATTCCACAGAAGCGGCATATCAAAATCAGATTCTCTATCAGACTTGCGTCACTGTCATGCAACACAACGAAACCGAATGCCAGCCGTTTCTGGGCAGAGATCGTGCCTCGGATGAGGTCAAAGTAAGTTTTCCACTCAACGCTGATGATGGAGAGCCCACACAAGATCAGTTCTCTGCGAGTTGCTTGCTTTAACGAGTGAACAGGGAAGGGGAAAACAAGTTAATCTGTAAATCAAACTACAAGCGAGTGCATGCATACACATAAAATTAGAATGATAATATTAGTGACAGTAATGAACATACAATGTTTGTATACAATGTTTGTATGTACATTATGTACTTAGAATATTTAAAGGCCAGGTGGCCAGGGGGTTCTTCTTATCAATTGTGTTGTCCAAAAAGCAAAAGAAAACACGAAACGCCCATGAGTAATTGGCTTAACTTATCGCCGAACTTATCGACTGGCATAAATTTGTATATTTAACCGATTGTGTTTGTGTGTTGCAAAGAACTCCCCAAAATGCCATGACTAATGGCACCATGACGTTTCGCTTATCGGCAATAGATAGTCCCTGTCTAAACTGATTTACCCTTTACCAGAAGATCGAAACGCAAGTGCAAGCGTATGCGGCCACCATAATGATGATCAATGCCATTCTCGAGAGCACCATTCCTGCCGTTGTGAGTCTATTCCTGGGCCCCTGGTCGGACAAGTTCGGCAGGCGTCCCATTCTGCTCTCCACATTCACGGGTAAGCTGGCCACCACCACTGCATTCATAACAGATTCTATCTATAACTATTTCTATAGGATTCCTGTTGAGTGGCAGCATTCTGATCGTGCTAACCCAGATATCGGCTGTCACAAACATCAATCCCTGGTGGTTCCTGCTCTCCTCTGTGCCGTCGGTGTTTAGCGGCGGCACCTGTGCCCTCATCACTGTCCTGTACTGCCACGTCTCCGATGTGGCCACGGAGAGTGCGCGAGCGATGAGAATGGTTTCTATGGAGGCGTCGCTGGGCTTGGGCATGATGGCGGGCAGCATTGCCGGCGGCTACATATACGCAGGAGTTGGTGCCGCAACGCTATTCATTCTGGCGGGTTCCGTCATAACCGTAGGTCTGCTTTACATCATCTTCCTTGTGCCGGAGAGCCTCAAGCCAGAGGACTTGCAGTCGGAGGTAAACGATTTTGCTGTTCTTTTCTTTTGCTCGAATTTTACCATTCATCGACCATTCCTTGCCGCCTTGTTAGTCACGGATACGTGGGTTCTTCCGCTTCGATTTGGTCAAGAATCTGGTGATGACCTGCTGCAAGAAGCGTGAGAACTACGACAGAGCCATCATCTGGATGGTCATGATGTCGCTCACCATGTGCATCTTCGCCATGGGTGAGTAAACAAACTCTTGCCTCTGCGTCCCATCTGACTCCTTGCCAATCCATCAGAGGGCGAGGGCACAGTCAACTACATGTTCGTGCAGAAGAAATTCAACTGGACCGTCACGGACTACAGCGTGTTCAACACCTCGCGCATCGTCATCCAGGTGGTGGGCAGCATTATTGCTATGGTTCTGCTGCGACGATTTCTCAAAGTCTCGCTCATCACGATGACAATGTTGGCGTTTGCCTGCTGTGTCCTGGAGGGCACTGTGCGGGCAACGGCGCAGTACGGTCAGGAGATGTATGTGGCCTTGGTGCTGGGCATGATACGCGGCGTCATGAGTCCCATGTGCAAGGCCATTCTGTCGCAGCTGACGCCCAGCACGGAAATAGGCAAGATATTCTCGCTTACCACATCGCTGCAATCACTCTCTCCCCTGGGCGCTGCACCGCTCTACGCGGCCGTTTACGCAGCGACGGCGGCCTCCTATGCGGGAGCCTTCAACTTTATCAGCGTGGGACTCTACTTTATGTGCTACTGTTTCTCCGCGTGAGTAACTGAAAATTATTAATTGCTTCTGCTTATCATTATCATTATCATTATTGTTGATGTTTTTTCCCATGCAGCATCGTATTTGGCATGCAGAAATCAATGGAGAGGAGCAACGCCTATCGGGCATTTGGAAGTTGATTGAGCTTTGAGTATTAGATAAGCTCAAAGTGATGCTGCAAGCCAAAGCTTAGAAAGTATATTAAAACTTAGATAATTCCCAGCAAATGAAGCACACAATTGGCTGCTGTTTTCGTAACATTAAATTCGTTCTACTCGTAAAGTTTTATTGTTATTACCTAGGTATGATCACATGTTAATTGTGGGCATAAATCGGTCAGTGGCTCACTTTAGCACCTTGGCGTAGTGCTGCTTGTGCCTGAACTTGATGCGCAAGACACATCTGCGGGAATATCAAATACCAATTAGCATTCCCTCACTCGAACCAGCTAAGCTTACCCAATGAACACGAACGAGAGCAGATACAGGAACGAGCTGACAAAGTTGAACAGGCCCGGGTATGTGGTGAGGCTCTGCTTGTAGATAAGCGTGTAGAGCGGGGCGGCGACTGCGATTAGAAGTTGCAAAAATTCAAAATAATTCAATCAGCCAGCAGAGAGCAGAAACCAGAGACTCACCGAAAGGTGCAAACGATTGCAAAACATTCTTAATGGAGAAAATCTTGCCTGCAATGTGAAAACAGCTGTGATACGTATACGCGATATTAAGTACCCGCAAATGGGTGGGGGAAAAACTTACCCAGATCCGAGGGCGGCACAATGTTTGACACAATTGTGCGGCACATGGGTCCCGAAATGGAGCGGAATACGCCCAGGGCTACCGAGAGGTACATGTGCCAGGGCATTGTGGCAAATCCTTTGGCCAAATTATTGAGAACTTCCGAGAAGAAGGCCAGCAGGCCGAGCGTAACCACCGACAGGCGGAAGACCTAAAACAAACGAGAACTCAGCTGTATGGGAGCACCTTTGTATGAAATGCTCACCTTTCGGAGCACAAGGAAACCGATCAGCGCTCCAATCATGGGCACCAGATGACTGACCGTCTCGTAGAATGTGTAATCCCGCACCGTCCAGTGGAACTTTTCGCGCACAAACAAATACATTACAGTCATCACGCCATCTGGAAGGGGAGCTCCATTGTATAAGCTTTGGGATCGCACAACTGCGCACAAAATTCACTCACCAAACACAAAAATAGACAGGAACATGGCCAGTGTGACGAGCCAAATAATTGCGCGAGCATGATTTTCGCGTGGCTTGAAGCAAGTGTTAATCATATCTTTGATGTGAACGAAGCTGAATAGGCCAGCCTTCCTGACACGCTCCGCTGCCGCGGCGGCATCCGCCTCAGCCTTGGCCTTCTTGGCTCGCTCGGGCAGCCGCTCCACGTACTTGGCCAGCATGTCGTCGTCGAAGGACATGGCAGGAGTCGCCGGCGTTGGCAGCTCGCATGGCTTGGGGCGGCGCTTCTCCTGCTGCTCATCGTTGAGGATGTTGGGCGGACAGTCGATGGCCACACAGTCCAGCTGCAGGTCGCAGGCCGTCATGGGCACATCCTTGCGTTCAGCTGCATTCTTCGCATCCTCCGCCTGGCGAATGTGCAGACTCTCGGGCACAAAGAAGATAATGAACAGCGTGGCAAAGGTGGCAATGCAGCCGGAGAGACCGATGGTCGCAGCTGCGCCGGTGGCGGCGTACACGAAGCTGGAGAGCAGCGAGCCGCTGGTCAGGCCGATGAAGAAGATCGACTCCATGAAGATCATGCGGTAGGGACGCGTCTTGCAGTCCGTTATGTCCGATATGAAGCAAAAGGCTGCCACAGAGAAGACACAGTTGCCGCCCAGCAGCGAGTGGGGCACCGCAGCCAGAATGTACCACCAGGGATTGACCACGTAGTAGCTGGACAGCTCGCAGATGGTGGCCATCAGCAAGAAGGAGGCGGAAAAGCCTTAAATGCAAACAACAAATTACCACAGGCACTCCGAAACTCTAAGCCTTACCAGTGCCTTACCAATCATCGAGACAATCAGCAGCGGCTTCCTTCCATAGTGGTCCGACCAGGAGCCAATGAACAGGCCACAGAAGGCCGGCACAATGCTCTCCAGGAGGGTGCGCGAGAGGAATAAATTGGCCACATACGGCTGCAGTTCCGTTTCGATGGCCTGCAAAAAGGGGAAGGCGTCACTAGATATCGAATGTCGGTCGGGAAGGCGAATGCGAATCCGAATGCGAATACGATTCGTTTCCACGTAAGCACACAGCCCCAATGGGGGTTTCCTCTGAACACACATTTATCTCGGCGCTGGCGTTCTTGACGTCCAGCTGCTTGCAATCGGACTCATTGTAATGGAATATCACTGTGCACGTCTGATAGATGACCTGGTTCCGCTGAATGGTGCCTGTGGGCATTAAATATTTGAATATAGTTTGGTTAGCTGTCAAAGTGGACCCGTTCCGGGTCACTCACCTGAGAGCGTGTGCGAGAAGAGCAGCATGAAGACAACCGGTTCTATATAGAACAGATGAAAAACTTTGCCCCACTGCAGACTGCGCAGCTTTTCCAGCGTAAACGCATTCGAGGCCTTCTCAACCATGTTTCTCCGGTTTCAGTTGCCAAATTTTGGCCTCACAGTTCAATGTTTGAGTTCGATTTTCTATTTAGTTTTGCTCAAGGCCTCCCTCACTGGCTCTTGCTGCACATTTTCCAATGCTTGTCACGTAACTGTTTTCTGGCTGCGATCAGATTATCACTTTAATATTATGCTATTATTGTTATTCAATCGCTTTGATTGCTGTGGATGTGCTGGATGCGGATACCGGATACCCATCAGACGTTTGTGTGCACTGAACCAACACGACGACGTTGTCGGGCAACGACTACGACAACGGCAACAGCTATGGCCCAACCCGACAGCGGGCAAACAAATTACAATTAGAGTTTTATTCTCGAAATGAGCGGCTGCCGCTGGGTTCGCAGCTTTATATAGACTCTCGAAAACGCAATAGCAACAAACACAGGCGGAAACACACTGCGAAGCAAATAGTTAAACAGATGAACAGTTGAACAGTTGTTCATCCGAATCCAAATGGGATATCTCGACGCCAGAGAACGACTTGGACCAAAGCTGCGACTCGACTCGACTCCGTTCAACGCGCGACAGATTTATCTTATCTTATTCGCTTCTCCATCAGCCCCACTAGCGTCTACGAATTTAAACTCAGTCTCGGGGTCTGTTTGTTTGGTTAACTTTTTGCATTAATTAATTAATATTTTCACCCATTTGTGATGCGTGCAAATGAGTAGCACGAGCCAGGCTTGTGGTAATCCCAGAAATTCAAGCTGAAAAATAACAGCTAAGAAATACAAATCTGTTTTCGCTTTGTTTACTTATTATAATCATGTTGGGGTGATTAATCCATTTTCCTTTTATTAAAATTGATATCTATGAAGACAACTTCGTGCGAAGACAAAAACAAGTTGAACATTTGTAGAGATGTTCCAAAGTCTCTACGGATTTGCCGACTAGCGGGTGCCTCGTGATCGTTATATCTGTGGCCAGTTGTTTCTGGCCATCAGCTTTGGACGATTGTTAAATATTAATTTTAACTAATTTGCTGGCAATGATGTTCGCCATGTAGAATATCAGATTTTTCGCTACGCTCTGTTGAGGCATCATTTTATTTGAATTTCATTTGTACAGTTGGCTTTGGTTAGGCGCTCAACCGATCTTAATCAAGGGTGTAAAAAACTTGGCGACTAATTTCAAATTAGCAGCAAGCGAAATTAGCATCGAATGAGTTAGCACCAAACCAATCGTTGGGGTGTTCCGATGCTATATTCTGCACACTGTACGTGCAAATAAATAAATAAATGTATGTATGTTCACATATGCTTAATATTTTTAAAGATCCGTCAGCGGACTCCGCGCACATTTTTTGGTCAATGGGAAAATCTTTACAAATTTTCCACCGCAGCAACAGAGTCGAGAATTAACACATTTTCAATTGCTCAGCTCGAATATGTAAATAAGTATGAATTGATGGGGGGATTTTGTATTCGAAAGTTTGGCAATGACTGGCAGACTTTGTTTTTATTTGCAGAGATTTGTTGATTCACCTGAATACCGGCTCGTAGTACGCCCGATTTGTAGACTTTTTATGCCACACCGCACTGAAAACGATATGGAATTAGTGACTCTAAAAAGTAATAAATAAATATAAAGGAACACGTACACGAGGAGGACCATCCCAAGGCCGTAGAGGCAGGCACTGAGCAGATTGAATGTGCCCGGATCCGTGTCCAATGTGCGCGTGTAGATGGCAAAGTACAGGCTCGAGGATATCAGCGGAGAGAGTGTCTGCAGAATGCCCAGCAGAGCAAAGATTTTCCCTGAAACCGAAAAGGATCTAAGGATCTTCACAAAAATCAGCGTTTAGCCTCCAAACTTACCTCGCTCTGCGGCTGGCAGGAGATTGGTGATTATGGTCCGGCACATGGGATTCACCAGAGACTTGAATACGCCCAAAGCAATGGCTACGTAGATTTGCCAGCTAACCGTGGCCCAGGACTTCATCAGGCTGCTGGACGAGTGACTCAGGAGAGAGACAATGGCCAGCCAGAGAACCGACGAGCTGGTGCACTGCCAAAGGTTAGATTAGAGATCTGAAAGAACTGAGATCTGAAATCTCACCTGACGCAGGGACCAAATGAACAGCATGCCGCCAGAGCCAGCCACAGCAGGCACCAGGATGCTCACCGATTCGTATTCGGTAAACTCCTTCACAGTCCAATGGAACTTGGCTCTCATGAACATGTAGAACACCGAGTTGCTGCCATCTGTGCAAGAGGGATTCGACATTGTAATAGCAGTTTCGGGCAGGAAAGAAACACTCACCGGAGACGAAGGCTGCCAGCAGCAGGACAGACATAACTAGGAACACAATAGAGCGATCTTTGTGGGCGCGGTGTCTGCTGCAAGTGCTCCACAAATCCTTCAGCAGGGCAAGCACATCTCTGTCTGGTGTCGCAGCGTTTTGCTCACTTCTGGGCAGACTCTCTGGCAGCAGAGCGATCATCAGGAAGAGGGCAACGAGAATGGAGCAGGCGGATATGCACAGCACAACGTAAGCATTGGTAGCCTCATAAGCGTAGCCAGAGCCAAAGCTGCCCAGCAGGAGACCCACATAAATGGCCAGCTCGTAGGCAATCATCCTGCAAGGTAGCAAATTCTCTAACGGGCAACCACTTTGATCAGACTGCTGCATGTATACCTGTATGAGCGAGCCTTTCCCTCGGACACGTCTCCTAGGAAGCACACGGCGGCCACGGAGTAGGTGACACTGCTGCCCAGACACGATAGAGGCACAATCGAGAGCACGTACCACCAAGGGCTAACCATGCCACCTGTCTGCATGGCTGCATAGGCAACGCCAGCTGAAATCAAATACTGCAGGCCGTAGCCTGACATCCCAGATGAAATTGAGAGTTCTGTGTTCTGTGAGGCACTTACCCAGAAAGGAGCACATCAAGAGCGGCTTGCGTCCGTAGCGATCTGCCCAGGCGCCAGCGAAGAGGCCGCAGAATGCCGGAATAATGCACTCCACAATCCTCATGACCACAACGACTCGAGCTGCGTACGGCTGCACTACCTCTTCGATTCTCTGGCAAAGATCTACAAAGTAATTCAAAGCCATCGCCAGTGATCCTCCTTGTCTTACCTTCGTCTCGTTTGTGGCATTCTTGGTGCCTAGGAGCAGGCAGACCTCATTCGAGTATCCAAATCCCGACGTGCAGCTCTGATAGATGATTTGACTCTTCAAAACGGTGGCTGAAAATCAAGAACCACCTTCCATGAGAGATTACCCCACACAGAGACGAACACTTACACGAAAAATTGTAGGCAAAGAGCAGAATCAAAATGAAGGGCTCCAGCAGATAGATGGTCAGCGGTGACTGGGCGACTGATGGCTCCCTGATGGCGGAAGGCTCTCCATTTTGGTGGCTCTCTGCGCTGCTACTGCTGGCAGTTTCAGGATCACGCCGGGTTGCCTTCGCCACAAGCTTTTCATGGGCATGCGGTTCCTCGTTCATCTCTGCCACTCGACTGAGACTCATTACTCAATGAATTTCAAGATACGAGCGTGGGCGCGATTGCCAGCGGCTTCCATTCACATTTCATGAATCTACAAAAAGTATTCACTCCTTCGGTGAACTGAGAAGCTCTTATCATCGTTACATTTCCTCTAAACAGCTAGGCGGCCTTATCGAAACAGTGAACCAATTTAAATAAGAAGAGCAGTGTTGGCTAATTTCACAACCAAAGTCTCTATATCGAAGCATCACTGTGTCTTTGCTGAGATCCCCGCACGTGAGTCAGCTCTGCTTT
Organism: Drosophila guanche; assembly: GCF_900245975.1. Classification (NCBI taxonomy): domain Eukaryota; kingdom Metazoa; phylum Arthropoda; class Insecta; order Diptera; family Drosophilidae; genus Drosophila; species Drosophila guanche. The sequence continues at coordinate 8,931,477 of NW_022995743.1, read as the reverse complement.
GCTCTGCTCTGTGTTGACTCTCGAGGGATTTTTTTTTAATGATTCGACGTGCTTTATCTGAATTAAGTCTATGCACGTTCTCCGAGCAACAAAATATTTACACTTAAGCTTTTCATCTATGTGTCTGCTAGTTCCAGTGTGCAACTAATTAATTTCTAGTAATTGTATTGGACTTTGAAAAGAATTAATTTCTGCATCATTTGATCATTAGTTGTAACCCAAAGACCATCCAGTAGATATACCAACAAGTAAACATTGATCCTCGAAAAGGAACTCTGCCAAGTGAAGGACGCTTATCCAAAGTCGGTTTAGCTCTATATGGTTAATATGGAGTAACGGAAATCATATTCCACGATTTTGATATTCGGTTTAATATTACTAGCTGGCCATGACTCTCAACATTGAATACTTAATTTTCTCAAATAGATGCATACTTTTTCTACATAACAGGCTAGTTTTAAGGACTCCGTTTAATTGGATATTTTGGATAATAAGGTTTAAACAGAAACGGCTAACAAAATATAAAACCATAATCTGTGCTGCAAGACACGCAAAGGAACTATCGATTGGAAACAGATTCATAACGAGTATATTAATGATAGCTGACAAAAGCTCGCCGATGTGTAACGTTGTATGGATAAAAATTCAAACAAAAAGGCGCCATGAGTTGATGTTGATGAATTTGGTAGAACCCCGCAACCATAATGACATAGTCTCTCATCTCTCAACACAGAACTATTTGAAATATGTAGATTAGCGCCAAATCCATGGGGCATTAGAGGCAATCACGGCTGTGGTTCATTGTATACGACTGCTTTAATTGGAACACTGCCAGAGGTAAACAAACGCTTAGCTACAATTTTCAAATATATTAAATATCCATTAAGCGTTCAACAATTAAATTCAAAAAAATTAAATGTGCGTACATATTTATTTTATACTAATTTCTGCCAAGAGGACAATTTATAATATGATTCTGGAATTTCGGTTTTCAATTGTTGCAAAGGTGCTTTTGGGATAGAATTATAGCTGCAAACCTTTACAGACGACAATTGCTGTGGGCCTTCTGCTCCTTTTATGGTTCATCTCTTGCGAAAATCACCGACACTTTCAGTTTCCAAACTTTGTTGGTGGCAAAACGCATTTGTATCTTATAGTCACCCTGCGGAAGTGGCAAAGTTCGCAGAAAATCGTCTGTAAATTCCAAATTATCCATAATGATCTCGTGCTATAAATGATGGCAATAAATTAATCAAATTAAAGGAACAATATTTGTTTGATTTGCCAACTCACATTGTAGGGACAGGTGTGATTTACATTCGATCGAGTCATAATAGCATTGATGACAAGTCCTTCGAAGGATAGACTGTTCACATTTTCCATGAGCTGGCAGAAATCCTTGCTGACATTGTAGAGAAATGGACGCCAGCCATTGTAGCGGCGATCGATGCTCCAATTCATCTGTCAATGGGCAAACTCCATTTAACAATCCACAATGTGGACTCTCTCTACTCACCCACACATTTGTGATGGGCAACTGAAACATTTCCAAGTGTATATTGACTCCAGCCCGTCCCCTGCCGAGAAGTTTGAGTTTGCAGCTCGAGAACTTTGCAAAGGATTCATCGTACGACTCGCACTTGAGGTTGGTAAATTTAGAGTTCGACCTGCGACCCACGCCACACCGAACGGACCAGAGCACAATAACGGCGGCCACAAACAGCCATCGGACCGATGCAAGCACCGCCAACATTTTCGTGTAACGAACAAAACGCCAATAAAGTTAAAACTGTTTTGACATTTGGGTTGAAGGGTTATTCGAAAACATCAACAGGAATCCCCTAATACCCGGCTGCTAATGAGTTTGTTTGCCGTTCGGTCAGTTACCCCCTACGCCATTATATTTCAATTAAACTCCCACTCGAATCTTTGTGCATTTGTGTATAGTTCTTCTCGCACGAAAAACGCAGAAACTTGAATTCTCCAAGATCTCCAAGTTTTGTAGGTGGTCCAAAACGCGCCTGTAACTTATAGTCAGCCTGGGGAAGTGATAAATTCCAGATTATCCAGAATAATGTAGTGCTAGAAAAGAATGCAAATCGCTCGGTCCATTGGCACAGCACGTACATTGTAGGGACTGTTGTGATTTAGATTTGATCGAGTCATCATAGCTCTGATAACCAGCCCTTCGAAGGACATTTGATTCACGTTCTCCATGAGGACGATAGCCATTGTAGCGCCGAAAATACTTATGTATGACCAATGATAGACTTTCGGAATGTGTCTACTCACCCACACATTATCGATGGGCACCTGAAATAGTTGCAGGTGGATGTTGGCACCAGCGCGTCCCTGGCCAGCAGTTTGAGTTTGCTTTTCGAGAACCGCACATGAAATTGGTAAATCTAGAGTTTGACCTGCGACCCTCGCCCCCCAGATAAGAAGGATGCGACCACAAGAAGCCAGCGAAGAGACACAAAAACCGCAACCATTGCCACAAAACTAGTCGCTGCCCAAAGCAGCAGCATCATTTCAAATAGTGACAGTCGAACACTACCCATAAGCTAATATTAGTAACATTCGAAAATCAATTTATATCTGCAAAAACTGAGAATGATGAGCGCGCGTACCTCTTGTAAAATGTTCATCCATTCATACTTTAAAATTCTCATGGAAAGCACGCACCCGAAGAGCAACGAAATGTTTTCTCTTTTAAAAGTTTACTAAGAGGCCGGGTCTGGGGGCTCAGTGGAGCCCGTTGGTGCCGCTAGTTTGTGTCCGACAGCCGTTGAGTGTGGAACGGAGCTCAGTTGTTGCAAGCGGACTGGTAGAGCTAGAAGCCAGTTTCATTCACGCCAGTGTCTCTGTCTCTCTGTGTGTCTGTCTGTGTGTGTGTCAACGTCAACAGAAGACAATTGGAAATCGAGGCATAAAACTAGTGAAATCTGATTTGAATTTAAATCAGTTAGCGCTTGCTGTAACCGAGCTACAAATCCAGACAGACAAATCATATAATGAACAAGCTTTCAGTGAGGGCTTGGCGTGGCACAGCCTCCACGGCCAGTGCGTCCAGCCTGAGGCGTACTGTGTCCAAGTTTAGTGGCACTGGCCTGCTGCCAAATGAGAGGCAACGTCTGGAGATTCGCGACAGCTCCACGGGCGTGGCCGCCTGTCCCCATTTGCTGGATCAGGAGGAGACAGCAGCGGGTAGAACGCCACGAATACACTCCACTCCCGAATGGCAGAACGCACTGCCCTACAGTCAGATACCCGGACCCAAGCCCCTGCCCATTCTGGGCAACACCTGGCGGTAAGTAGTCGTATAAGAGTCGCGGCGCAGAAACGAATAACTCGGGCAGCAAACTTACTTTCACTCTGCGAATTGCAATTCCTTTGCCATGCACTCTCCGTTTCACTTGACCCAATTAAGTGAAGCGCGTTCAATACCCACTGCTCATGATGATGAGGCTGGCTGGTATTTTTATGTTCATTAATTTATTTTGGCTTTGCTGGCCGCGGCACGCAATCATTTGACTGGCCGTAACGAAGCTTGTTTTGCCCGTTTGCTGTGTAAATATGTAACAACAACTCGAATGATCGTTTTCGATGATTCTTGTGGAATGTGCGTGTGGTTTGGGTTTCCTACTACGAGTATTCGCACCTTTGCCTGCACCCTAACCCACGGAAATAAGTCCCAATCACTCCCTCGGCTAAACGCTAGACCTACAATCCACTCAACAATACGTCATCTCGTTGATTAGCGTTCAATTAGCAACATATTCAAGGTCAGCATCATAACATGTGAAATTTTGGTGCATGCTCCACTCACTCTAAGTATTTATTTTGCGCATTTGGCAAAAGTCAATGCATCCGTCCAAATCCATGTCGTGGAGATTTGTTCGCCATTTGTTTGCCATTTGTTTGTCATTTGCGCCCTAACCTTGGCAGTTCTCCTTCACAGACTGATGCCAATCATTGGCCAATACACGATCTCCGATGTGGCCAACATATCGTCGCTGCTCCATGATCGCTATGGCAGAATTGTGCGTTTCGGTGGCCTCATAGGGCGGCCGGATCTACTCTTCATCTACGATGCCGACGAAATTGAAAAGGTAAGCTTTAGCACGGAACACAGACGTCGTAGCACAGCACCTGCTGTGGTCTTTCCGCTTGACCAACGAAGCACGAAGGCACCGAAGCATTCAAGCAATTTCTGGCACTTTGCGACGCATCCAGCTAGTACAAATTACTGCAAGTTGTCGGATGTTAACCACGCAATTTCTGTTAATGTTTGATATTTCAGTGCTATCGCAGCGAGGGGCCAACCCCCTTCCGCCCATCGATGCCCAGTCTGGTCAAGTACAAGAGTGTGGTGCGCAAGGACTTCTTTGGGGAGCTTGGCGGCGTGGTGGGTGTGTAAGTGGAAGAGCTCAGCTCATGAATGACATGAATGACAACCGATTTACACTTTCAATGCAGCCACGGCGAACCTTGGCGTCAGTTCCGGTCGCGTGTCCAGAAGCCAGTGCTGCAGCTATCCACCATCAGGCGCTACATGCAGCCCCTCGAGGCGATCACAGATGATTTCTTGGTGCGCTGCGAGCACCTGTTGGATGGTAACCAGGAGCTGCCCGAGGATTTCGACAACGAGATACACAAATGGTCCTTGGAGTGTGAGTCCTTAGCATGCTCCTGACTGTGTTCAGATAATATACTTATCCACATTAGGTATTGGACGCGTCGCCTTGGACACGCGTCTGGGTTGCCTGGAAGCGAATCTCACACCCGACTCGGAGCCCCAGCAAATCATCGATGCAGCCAAGTATGCCCTGCGGAACGTGGCCACTCTCGAACTGAAGGCGCCCTACTGGCGGTACTTCCCGACGCCTCTCTGGACCCAGTATGTGAAGAACATGAACTTTTTTGTGAGGTAAGTGGGGCACAATGGAATATCACATACCTTGAAGCTGACACAAAATGATTCCTTGCAGCGTCTGTATGAAGTACATACAGAGTGCCACTGAGCGATTGAAGACACAAGATCCCAGCCAGCGAGACGGCGAGCCCTCGCTGGTGGAGAAGGTGATTATGTCGGAGAAGGACGAAAAGATAGCCACCATTATGGCGCTGGATCTGATTCTAGTCGGAATAGACACCGTAATATTACACGAGTCTCTGCAGTTTCGAAAACGAAGTCTAAAATATTTTCACTTCCAGATATCGATGGCAGTCTGCTCAATGCTCTATCAACTGGCCACGCGTCCCGAGGAGCAGCAAAAGGTTCACGAGGAATTGAAGCGACTGCTACCCGATCCGAACACACCGCTCACCATTGCGCTGCTCGACCAGATGCACCATCTGAAGGCATTCATCAAGGAGGTGTTTCGCATGTACAGCACGGTGATTGGAAATGGACGAACACTGCAGGAGGACAGCGTCATCTGCGGCTACCAGGTGCCGAAGGGAGTGCAGGCCGTCTTTCCCACCATTGTGACCGGCAACATGGAGGAGTATGTAACAGACGCGGCCACATTCCGACCCGAGCGTTGGCTGAAGCCGCAGCATGGTGGTGTTCCGGGCAAACTACATCCGTTTGCCTCGCTGCCCTACGGCTATGGTGCCCGCATGTGTCTGGGCCGGCGATTCGCCGATCTGGAGATGCAAATACTGTTGGCCAAGCTGCTGCGAAACTACAAGCTGGAGTACAAACACAAGCCGTTGGACTATGCCGTCACATTCATGTACGCGCCGGATGGACCGCTCCGCTTTAAAATGACGCGCATTTAGTTGCCACATCTGTTGTAGATTTAAGATTTCGATTTTATACGCTTATGCATGAAGTTTGTTGTAAATATTCGCTAAAGAAATATTTAGATGATTAGCATTTTCTCATGAGAGTATGTTTATTTTCTCTTCCACATACGATACCATTGTTTCACCGTTTTCAAACTCTTAGCGGCATCTGCTGCCGTTTCGCCGCAGAGTTCGTGGACAATGTCTGCCTTGTATGACTCGCGTGCTTCCTCCAGAATGGTGCCAAAGATTTCACACTCAATATTCGATGAGAGTTTCTTCTCGTTGTAGTTGCGTTCCTTTAAACGATCGTAGAGCGTTTTATTGGGGCAGGTGACGACGAAGACGGCTTGAAACCAGCGCTCTGGAAAGAAATCGCAGCCGTGATACTCCACGATATTGCCGCCCTTCTGCATCAGCGGTTCCAAGTGGTCCATAAGCTAAGAATATTGAAATTGTAATTTAGATTCTCGGACATACTGTGGCATCCAGACCTTATCTTCATCGAGAATGGGACAATCGTATTCTTCGTCGTGCTCCTCAACGTAATCATGTTCCTTGGCAATCTTTGAGCAATCTAACCAGTCGAAATTCAATTGTTCGGCCAAACGCTCGCACAAATACGATTTGCCCGCTCCAGGTGTGCCTGTGGATACAAAAATATGCTAAAATCGTACAATTAACTAAAGCAAGCATACCAACCGGTGATTAAAATGTTTGGCTTCGCATCTGCATCTAGTTCCGACATCTCACAGCCAGCAATATATTACTATTCCTGATTCTAATTTAAAAATGTTTTATTGTTTATTTTTGTTGAAAACGTGCGATGCCGATTGTCGATGTTAGGGCTGCACAACAAATATATCGAATTGAACTATCGAAAGCCCTGGCGCTGAAACTAATTAATCTTTAAATCGCTGGTAGAAGCAACTAAACTAACATTTTTCGTATAACAAATGTATAATCAAGGTAAACAATATCATCAAGTGTTTCAATAAAAAGCGCATATATTTTTGTACTTTTGACTTGCCGTATTTGTCGCGATCATATTTGATTGCGTATATCGTACTTGTGGATGTTCCTTTTCCGTTTTCAACTATTTTTTACATTCTGCCTTCTTCTCTCTTTTCGAAGTCCTCTTTGCCAGCAGAACTCATAGATTCATGTGTGTTGTATCTCCTTCGCTACTTCTTCTTTTCACAAGTTTTCACAGATGTCGCTGCTCTTTTCCGTGATACCTTAATATTTTTTTAGTAGTATTCAATGAAAAAAAAATTAGGAGCAGCAGGTAGAATGTCTGGAACAATCTCTGCGAACAGTGTTAAGTCTGAGACTACGGCCGTGGTGGATGAGGAGCAGCGTCAACACGTTCCATACATCTTAAATGGAGAGCTGTACAGCATTCAAAGCCAGGTGGGGGATAATGTGGTGGTCAAGTGCTGTAATTGTCCGCCGGATCGGGTTTATCGCGGCAGCGTGCGTTCCACGGGCAACTTTCATATGCACATCAAGGTAGACGCGACATAACACCCTGCAATTTCAAGTAATTGAGTTATGATTCCGGTACAGCGTCGCCACACATCTTTGTTGGGAAAACTGCATGAAATGAAGGTGATTGCCCTAGAGGAACGTCGTGATCGCATTATGAAGAACCGTGCCATTGAGAAACCCCGTAGAAAACGACGATCATCATCGTTGTGCAAGCTTTCAACAACAGCAGGACTGGCCGCAGCGACGTTTGAGCCGGTTGCACATTCAACACCGACGGGAAAGGAAATCCATGAGTTGAAAATAAAAACGGTGTTTCAGCGCCACCAACAAGAGCACAGCGAGCAGAAGGAGGAGACGAGCACAAAAACAGTAAGCAAAAAGCGAGATGGCAATATGCATTATGCTATGCAGTTTACCGTTAAAGATGTAGATAATGCATGTGTGTTTGTGTGTTTATCTGTTTTGGCAGACCAACTCAATGAAATGAAACAGAAGCTTTCGGTAATTTGCATGTTTGTTTGTGTGAGTGCTCACTTTTGTTGTTTCTTCCTTAGCCCTCTGCTTCCGTGAGTGAATATTCGACTGTAGATCACAACCAAAATCAGGTGAAGCTGGCCACGGCGAATATGCCGAACTGTACCGATAATTCGAATATCAATGGGCTAATTGTACAACATGTTCGCACTGTAAGTACACGCGTTTTACATAAACTGTGACATATGTACCTATTCTATTATTCCTAGCTTCCAACTCTTAACCCCAGCATGGTGGATACCCTGATTGCCAATTACAGCCAGCTTAGTCCCGTGGCGGCTGTGCCGAAGGTGGTGCACTTGGGCCACGTTAAGGAGGAGCAACCAAGTAATTTGCCATTTCGTACAGATCAGCCGGCGCCGATTGATCTGACTACAACATCCTCGCAAAGCGACAGCAAATCCAGCATGTCTAGCAAATCGTATTCCATGGATGATGTTCAAATGGCTGGCTCATTGTCCCATTACATGGATGGGCCACCCAGAGATATTCTGCAACGCCTTGAACGCACAATGAGCGATATAAGTCAGGAGCTGCGTTCCCGCAACCAAATTGAGCACAACCGTTTACTCCTGGAGGCAGCCAAGTTTAAGTTCTTACACCCAAATTTCCAGTTTGAGCCCACCCTTTAGGTGTTTCCAGGGATCGAAACCAGTGAAGAAGTTAAATATTAAATATGCATATACATTATATATACTCCAATTGAATATATCCACCATATTGGTGAAGTGCTGGTAACCGTCTTTAGTATTTCGTTAAATTTGGTTTCATTCTTTTAGTTCGCTACATAACACACCTTGCAACTTTCTGAGATGTGTCATAGTATTTTTTAGTATTTTTTACGACGCGTTAGGACTGCATCTCTTCAATGCACAGAACACAAATTTGGATGGAAATAATTTAATAATGGTGGATGCAAAGGCTTCTTTAATATGTTTAGACGAAGAAACAACCTCTGATGTTGAACCAATTTTGACGAAAGTCACAAAAAAAAGTCTACCCACGCCAACAACTATCTTGGCGGATGTGCTAAATAATGATGTTCCAACAACCAGTACAGGTGTCGGAGTAGGTAACAATAATTCGGTGACTTTGAAGCGCGCCATAGACGACGACGACGTACCCGCGTTGCTAGATCACACGCCCTCATATTCAGGAAATGTAAGTGTTCAATAGAGTCCAATGAATCATCCATTGTTCCTGTGCAAAATGAATTGCGTATCAACAAGCGCAGAGCAAATGTAAATGCATTTCCACATTATATCCCCTTTTAATTACAGGCAATCAATGGAAATTTGCCGGCCAACGATAGGGATAACGCTGAGTCGGAGCCTATTTTCCGTGTAAGGTCCCGAACGGCAGCATCATCGACTCCAAACTATGAGGTGGGTGTGTGTGTGTTGTAGGAGGTCTCTCCCGGCAACTGTTATCGTCAATTCACAATCTAAATTTCCCTTTACAGAGCTTGGACTATGAAGTTTGCGAAAATATGCTTTTTCAAGAGGAACAAAGAAAGAGCATCACGGAGCGGTTCTCACTGCGGAAGGATATCATACGATGGATCATATTCATACAAATTGGCATCATCACAGCGCTTATTGCCTGCACCATAGATATTATCATCGAAGAACTCTCCGAATTGAAATACTTGTTCCTCATGAACTGTGCGTAAAGAAACAAACATGATTTGTTTATCTCACTTGACTTTTTTGTTTATTTTCAGCCGTCGAAAGCAATGTTCCAAAGAGCGACATTACTGGCGGCGATTTGGTTGTGCCATTCCTCTACTGGATTCTACTCAGCGTCCTGCCCGTAGCCTTTGGAGCTGCCATGGTTACCTACATCGAACCCATAACGGCGGGCAGTGGCATTCCGCAGGTGAAGAGCTATCTCAACGGTGTAAAAATACCGCGGATTGTGCGGATCAAAACCCTTGCTGTGAAAGCAATCGGAGTGATCACCTCGGTGGTCGGCGGCTTGGCTGGTGGCAAGGAGGGTCCAATGATACACGCCGGCGCTGTGGTAGCAGCTGGCATATCGCAGGGAAAAAGTACAACATTTGTAAAAGATTTCCGTGTGTTTAAGGCCTTTAGGGATGACCACGAGAAGCGGGACTTTGTCCTGGGAGGAGGTGCTGCTGGAGTTTCGGCTGCTTTCGGCGCTCCCATTGGCGGTATGCTGTTCTCGTTGGAAGAAGCCGCCAGCTTCTGGAACCAAAATCTCATCTGGCGCACTCTCGTTGCCTCAATCATTAGCGTATTTACCCTGAACATTGTCCTATCCACATATCACGGCCTGAACGATTTCACCTTCACCGGCCTCTTCAATTTGGGCAAATTCGATCAACCCCTGAAATTTGACTATTTTGAGTTGCCAATCTTCATGCTGCTGGGCGTAACCGGTGGCCTACTAGGGGCCGCCTGGAATTCGCTGAATACAAAAATCAATGGGTTTAGGAAACGTTACATTCCCTGGAAGTTTGGCAAGGTGTGCGAAGCCGTTGTGGTGGCCATGCTGGGCGTTACACTGGCATGTATGATGATCTACTTTATCAATGATTGTCGTCCGCTGGGCAACGACCCAACCATCCATCCTGTTCAGCTTTTCTGTGAAGACAATGAATACAATGCTGTGGCCGCACTCTGGTTTCAAACGCCCGAGGCCACAGTCCGATCTCTGTTCCATGATCCACCAGGTAAGCCAGTAGAAAGTTTTACTCGCGGCTTATCAATATTACATTTAATTTTTTGTTTTTATTAGGTTCCCACAAAATTCTCACTCTGGCCATGTTCGCGCTTGTGTACTATGTGCTGTCGTGTGCCACCTTTGGTCTCAACGTCTCGCTGGGCGTCTTCATACCAACAGCTTTAGTAGGCGCCGCCTGGGGACGTCTTTTAGCCATGGTCACATTCTATTTATTCCCTGAAACAGTAAGTAAAAAATCGCTCATAGAAAGTCCATCAGTTAATCCTTTATTATGAAAACAACAGGAATTTTTGCATCCCGGAAAATATGCTTTGATCGGAGCTGCCGCAAATCTGGGTGGAGTTCTACGCATGACCATCAGCTTGTCGGTTATTTTGATGGAAACAACTGGCGTGGAGACTTCATTCTTTTTCCCCCTGATCATAGCGCTCATCAGTGCTAAATGGGTTGGCGACTACTTCAACGAGGGCATCTACGACACCCAAATCGAAGTGAATCACGTACCCATGCTGCCTTGGGAGCCCCTGCCCCAGTATAAAGGCCTGAGAGCACGTGAAATATTAAGCAGTCCTGTGGTGTGCATCAAGCTGCGTGACAGCGCTCACTATATCTATAATGTGCTGAAAAAATGCGATCACAATGGTTTTCCTGTGGTGGATGACGTCAAGGGTGTAAGATTATGAAAGCATTTGCTTGCTCCCTATTCAACGCCATCATTTATTGCAGGTTCGTCGCTCTGAGGGTCGCGTCTGCGGCATTGTTTTGCGCTCGCAGCTAATTGTCATCTTGTTAAAGTCCTTGTATGTGGAGAACAGTCATTTCTGGCTGCCAAATACTTCAATACAAACGTTTCGGGATGTCTATCCGCGATATCCATCCATAAAGGTAAGGAATAAACAAAGCCCCTGCAGATTCTTCAATGATTTGTTTGCGGTTCCAGAGCGTGAGAAAACTGGATGATAAAATTAACTACACAGTGGACCTGGCCATGTTCATGAATCCATCACCAGTGCGCGTTAATGCAGTGAGTAGAAACAAAACTTTTACCCAGTTTCGGGGACATATAATTGTCGTCTGGCATTACAGCACGACTCTGTGCCAAGGATCTTTCAAATTTTTCGCGCCTTGGGCCTGCGCCACATGCTGGTCATCAACAACGAGAATCGCATAGCTGGCATTATAACGCGCCGGGACTTCATTTACAAGTGATGTGGGATAATGCATCTGTATATAATACAATGCTTTTATCAGTGTGTATCGAATACTGTACTGTGCGCGTTCATTTTAATTTATAACTATTTCCAATAAACATTTGTACTACTTTGTAAACGCTCGAAATGCCATTTCACTTTTGATAAACTTGTTTTAATCTGCTCATTACGTTTTTACAGCTTATGTTTAGGGTTCTTAAACGCGTAGATATCTAATAATATAATAGTATTCACAAGGAATTGTACAAGGTTTGTGTGTGGGTGTGGCCTATGCGATTGTTTTGTTGAATTTCTTGTTGTATAAAAATACGTCACGTCGTGCGTCACACATATGTAGGTGTAAAAGTAAAAGATAAAATCTTAGGGCTCTAAACTGACGTGTTTTGAAATCTACTAATTACTAGCACAACTCTTCACTTGTTCCGTTTGCTGTGCACAAAACTCTGTAGCTTTCGCTATATTTATATACTATATATATGACATCATGTGGGGCCTACAAGTTTGGTTGCGTTAGTGGGTAGAAAGGGCTCTATGACTGACTTAATGCTACCTCTATAAAAACAAGGCGCCTCTATAATAACAAAACTGTCGCTCTGCCATAGGTGGAACTCTAATGTTAACTCTATAAGTTATGCAAGAAATGTAAGCCTAGATAATTCTAGTTTAGGAGCAAAACGCCTATGATTAAATGACTCTTTGTACAACGTGAAAAGGGGCTTTGTTTCGATGAAATATATATCCAATATCCAATGCCACGCCGGACAGCGACTGGTGGTATCACATTTAGAATCAAATTTTTATATTGAATACAGGCAAATCTTCCATTCCATTCCATCTTTTTTATCGTCACATGCAGGCAGCATCTGAACATGCTCCTGCTCCTGATCCTACTCCTGTTGCTCTTGCTGTTGTCCGTTCCGGTTAGCTCTCCATGGGACGCACCTGCTGCAGTGCCTCGGCGGCATTCGTGGTCGCTGCAGCTGCTGCTGCCGCACTGTTGCAATGCTGTTGCGGGGCATTGGAGGTGGTTGTGGTAGTCGAGTCCGTTGATAAAATGCTGCTATGGGCGATGGGATGGTTGGAGGACATGGCGGTGCCCAACACAGTGGATACCGATGTTGATGTTGCTGTTGCTACCACCGGGGCGTTTGCTGTGGTTGCTGCTGCCATCACACCACCAATCGAGCTGCCGCTCGCCGCATTGCCGCCAAGTTGAATGACTTTGTATCGCGTGTACACTCGATACGGCGTCTTGGACGTATCCTTTTGTTGCAGCGACTTGGTCTTACAGGTGGCGCCCCAGCCACTGGCATTGATCTGATCCGCCGTCTTGCCCAGCAGCCAATCGCTGCAGTTCTGCTGCAGTTGCTCGCTGACGTGCTGCTGCAGCCAATTGTTGACGTAGGCCTGATACCGGACATATTTCGCCTGCGTGACGCGGCAATGACTCTGTTGGGGAACCAAACGAGAAACGAATTACATTACAGTCTCTTCTTCTTTCGCTGATGACTCACCTTCTTGGCACGACGCACTGCATCGTACTTGAGTAGCTTGAGATTCTTGCTGGTCACAAAGCATCGGCCGTTGCTGGAATTTGTGGTGATCTCGTCGCGATCATTAAAGGCGTATTGCTCGGCCAGGCCCACCTGTGGAGCGCCAAGTCTCTCCGGCAGACGCTTGCCCCAATTATTATTGTTATTGTTGTTATTATTATTGGTGGTGGTGTTGCCGCTGCTGCTGCTGGTGGAATTGGTGGCATCAACGCCAGAGCCTGCCTCAGCAGCGTTAGTCGTGGCGGGCGCTCCTGTGGTTTCAATTCGGCTTCGCTTCTGATCAAACAACTGGCGGACTTGCTCCTCGTGCAGCTGCGACCTGCGCTTGTTGCGCAGCAGGAAACGCGCCTTGGGTGCACCTCCTCCTCGAGCATGCTGCAATGAGAACACGGACGGGCAACGTTTAGTCTAATTGTCCAAAATTATGGAAATTGCCGGCAGCAATTGAGGGGCAATGCAGCATGCTTCCACAGAGAGTTTTACAAATATTACTTGAAGCTGGAAATATATGTTTTTGTGTGTGCGTGTGAAGGTATGTATGTGTGTAGCACTACTTACAATGAGCATGACAAAACAGACGGGAGGCAAATGGATGGAGAAGGGTTTGAGAATGGAAAAACAAAGATGGAAGAAACAACATGTAGGTAGAGGGTACCAGGCCAAACAAGCCAAAGATCGACACATACACATTTACAGATTAACTTAATCACATTTACATAGTACACCAAGTAGTAATTTCAACAGAACTCAACTCGAAAGTAAACTTAATCTTAGAGCTACGTCTAATCAATTAATATGATGAGTAAGTTCTACAGTGCGACGATCACTTACCTTGCTTAAAGCTTAATTAAATTACTGAACCTGCTTCTGGCTTGGCTGCACTAAACCCACACCCTTCCCCAGATGCACCATCCCGTCCCCTTTCTTCACTTTCAACAATTTCAATTCATTAATTTATATTAGGCTGCTGCTCCATATATATTTTTCTCAATATTCACTCTCCGGTCATATCCACATTTGGTGATTGTATTCTGTATTGTTTGTTTTGATTTCATTTACAGTTATGGTATTTGCATTTGCATTCGTGGGTGTGGTGTGTGTTTTTGTTCTTAAATGCCTAGATATAAAAAATTGTTACCGAACTGCTGTTGTTTAATTTAAAATGACATTTTTGGCTGGTTACCTTCCTTTACAAAATTAGCTACTAAACTCTTACACTTAATTACATATGTACTTTGACGCTAAATGTTATTTACATTAAAAACACGGTAATAAATATTTACATATATGTTTGTGTGATGTTGTTAAGCCCTCAAATCGAGTGCTGCTCAACACTGGAACTGAAACAACTTGACACCGCAATCGTGTATCCATTTCTCACACCTCACCCTCCCTCCTCTTTAACATCTCATCTGACAACACACACCATTGCGCACACACGCACACACACATTCTGTCACCTTCACCTTTGCCAAGAAGAATCTCTTCGCGACGCGACTGACCTACTGACCTTCGATATAACACTAAGGGAGACAAACTCAAGGCATAACAAAAATTAGAAACAAATGCAAGCGCGTGCCTACGTTTATAATTATTGTTGTTATTGCTGCTGTAGTTGTTTCTACTATTTTACATTAGGTATACATACGTATGCTGGCAAAAGAGTGTACTGGCATCTATGTATACATGTATGTGTGTGGCGGGTGGGTGGTAAATGCTACAATTATTTAGGTGATAATTCGGTTTGTCATTATTATTGTTGCTTGTTATTGCTTGGACGAACGGTTCTTTACATTATTATGCATGTGTCTGTGTGGTTGGGGGTGGGGTGGTGTTTGTGGTAGTGGTAGTGGTGGGTGATGTGATGGTGTGTAATAGTGATGGGTAAAAAAGGTTGATGGTGTTACGGTTGTTTTTGCGATGTAAGTTTTGGCATTTTTGTTTTGTTCTGGTAATCAAAAAACAAATTCATTTATTACTATTTCATTTTGCAATATGACTTTTTCTTCTTCTTATTCAATGAAATTATCAAAACTATTTTGTTATTTCAAGCCTTGGAATTGACCTGGTACGAAAAAATAAATCGGAAAAAATGAGAGAAAAGAATGCGAAAAAGCATTAATTAGATTAGTGAATATTTTCTTGTTCTTCTTTTTTAATTTTTTGCATTTATTGTTTGTTTGTTTCGGTATTTTCAATCGATTGTACTTATCGATATGTATGCAAAAATGTGGGCGATTGGCAAAAGTTGGCAATTGGCATGTTGATAAACGATATCAAAACGGAATATAGTCGAAAAAGAATATATCAAATAAAAGAAACAACAACAAATAAATGTGTGCACCCGAGGCTTGCGAAACGAGAAGAGAAAAATAAGAAAAGCTTGTGCAACGGCGAAAGGCGATATATGGATGGATAGATAGATACAACAACAGATAAGAGATGTAACCAAAACTGATATATACAGAAGGTGTGGGGGTGTTGGTTGGGCTTTGTACTGTAGTCGGTCCATTAGTTTGGGTCTGGTTCTACCGGTCTAAACTATATTTGTTCAATGTATTGTATGGTATGGTATGTACAGTGAAACACAACAGAGGAGGATACGAATCGGAAAACAAAAATAGAAATTAATAAAAGAATACACAAACAACATGGTTAACCACTCTTCCAGCTCACACGCAAAGAGGCTCTGGCTTTGGCTCAAATGCTGCTGCTGCCCAGCTCCTTCTGCCCTTCTGCAACACTCACCTCGGCATTTTCATCCTCCTCCTCCGTCTTGATGTCCGCCTCTTCCACAATGTTCTCGCTGCTCAGTGCTGCACTATTCCCACTGCCACTGCCGCCGAGGCCCGGATTCGCAACTCTCTCTACGTATTTGCTGAACTTTTGGGCCTTCAGCGCCGGCTTGTCCGCCTCTTCGGGCTCCGAGTCGAGCAGCTCTATAGTAACGCGACAGTCAATTTTGTACTGCAAGAGAAGAAAATTCCGTTGCATTGTAATAATTGATGGCTTAAAGGATTGAAAGGCACTTACAATGTACACCTTGAAGCAGTTCTCCTCGTTGAACATGCTCTCCGCCTTGCGCTGGTAAGACATCTCGCGCTCGAAAATTTTGTGGGCATCGCGACAAAAGCCGCCAGTGCTGCCACGCCGCTGTTCGGTGGCATACAACTCCACGCAGTCCAATGCGGCTCGCTCAGTGACGCAGTATTGCAGCTGGCGAACGGCGTTCGACACAACCTGGCAAAAAAAAAAAAACAAATGAGATTAGCAATCGAGACGATCCTTAAGCTAGATCCACCACAACATACCTTGTCCAACGTAAAGGAAACGTAGGCGTAGATGCCAAACATTTCACGCATCGTGTCCTCGAACGTGTTCGAGTCCATGTTCCCGTCCAGAACATTCTTGAGCATATCTAGAAAGGTGGGATAGTAGTCCTCCACTTGAACCTCAGGCTTGGGCTTGAGCCGAAGTGCAGTGGCGGTGCTCTCTCGCCGATTCACCCGACAACGCTCCTCCTCGATGGCCAGCAGCCGTGCCCGCTCATACATATGATGCAGACGATCGCATAGAATCGCGTGTAGCCGCAGGAACAGATACCAGTTGTTGGAGGCAAAGAACAGCGAGTAGGATTCATCCTGAAGAGTGTTAAATAATGTATAGAGTTATAGATCCACGAGTCCCCTAGTCTGCTCTGGTTAAAACTCACCTCATGCTGGCCCTGCGCATGCTGTGGCAACAGCTTGGGGTGGGCAAAGTCAGCGTGTTGCTGCTCTTGTTTGATTTCCACTTCGCTGGGATTTAATGCTGATGTTGCTGCTTGATCTTGTCGTGGTCTGGGACTGGACACACCGCTACCTGTGCTGTTGGTGGTGGTGCTCCTGCTCCCTGCCTCATCTCGGTTAGACAGGGGTTCATCCTTTGCCTTGACCTCTGAGGCTGAGGTTGCTGCTGCTACTGCTGTTGCTGCTGCTGAGGATGTTGATGGTGTGGCATCGTCTGAAGCTGAACTCGCTGGCGTCGTCTTCGCTGTTGTTGTTGTTGTCGTCGTAGTAGAGGATGATGCTGCTGCTGTCGTCGCTGGTTTGACCTCATCAGCTTCATTATTAACGGCTGCCGCTGCCGCCGCACTGCTGCTGGTGCTTGCCGTGCTGCGTGCCGGGGAACCGCTCTCGCTGGGCGATCCCTTGGCATTTCGAGTCACCGAATCGGCTCGACTCATCGGCAAATGGTCTACGTCCATTTTGGTATTGTCATCTGCCAAAAATGGAAAGGCTATACATATGTGGACACGAATATTCGATATGCGATGTGGTTGTTTCAGTGTGTGCATTCCATTTGTGCGGTGTTAATTAATTACAGTTATCGTTTTGTTTTTTTATTTCATTACGTTACAAGAGCAGTTTGTGGGTTGCAGTTGTTGGTTGTTGGTTGTTGTTGTGGTTGTTAATATTCAAATGAAAAAGAAAACGAAAAAAATATTCACTCAATTAAAATACTATTAACGCAAATAAAATAAACAATAATCAATAATAAATGTACTTGAAATTAATGCAAAATAGAGCTTCTACCAAATAAAAATGGGCATTTCCAATAAGTCGAAAATGTATTAAATATAATACTTAAAAAGATGTAAAATTTAAAGAACGGATTGGAACATTGGAAAGAACATTGAATTAAAAATAAAAAACATAAATAGCAAACAATTTATGTTTGATTAACATATTTACATTCAAGTTAATGGAAACTATAATTAAATTACATGCCAATAGTTGAAGCTATTTATATGTCAATTACTTTTAAAACAGTTTCGGAAAATAATTAAATGGAAATCCATTTTATTGACTTTTATGCATTGGTCTCAGTAGACTTTACATCTTGGAAATTCCGATAATTATTTGGAGATGTGGGTTATATATTACTAACTACTATGGATAGTGAAATAAAGAAGTTAGTGACTCACCGTCATCCCGCTCATCATCGCTGAGTGGCTGTCGCGGCGCAAAGAACAGGTCAGGCACAAATTGTCGTATGATCTGCTTGATCTTCTGCTTCTCCAGCTTTTGTATGCCCGTCTGTCGCTTGACATGATGGATCAACAGATTGGCGGCATCGTCAAGTATGGTCTTGTCCTTGTAGGGCAGCACAAGATGCGGCCCAGACTGCTCCATGGCATCATCCTCCTGATCGTGCCGCTCATCGTACAAAGTTTCGATCTCATTGAATAGACTCTTGGAGCGCAGGGCCTTCATATCGTTGGGCTTGAAATTGATGGCCTGATGGTCCAGCGACTTGAGATAATACTTTTCGTTCTGCTCGCGCCACTGCTTGTTGAAGCCCTGCAACAAATAAAAAAAAGAAACGTTAAATAACTATCTAGCTGGAGTGCTGAGACGACCTTTTGAGACATACCTTTTGGGCATCCCGCCATTCCTCCTCCTTGACTTTCAGCCGTTTCAGGATAATGGGCACTGCCACCGAGGGGTTCTTCTTCATGCCTTGTATTATCTCCCCCGACTTGTCGCCATATATTCGATGGATGGCACGTTGGTGTATCGTCTGCGATGTGCCGCCCAGAGTATCGTCCAAATGGAATTTGGCCAACTCCTCGCTGGACATGCGCGACATCTTCTTTTGGACACCCTCCAGAACCTGAATGGTGGCACTGTTCACCTCAATGACCAGATCTAGCTCGAAACGCTCGTCCTCCGTTCTGTGAATATTCCTTTTGTTTAGAACACGTGCGCATTGGTTAATTCAAATAAACGAAAGCCAAAGAAACAGAAACAAGATGAACCAAGAAAACAAATAAACAGAGGGATAGAAGAGGTGAGGATAGGAGAGGGAGGAGAGGAAAGTGCTGGCAACACCATGAAATAGGTCCCAAAAAGAAGAGTTAAAAGAAGAAAGAAAACCAAAGCATCCACTGGATTATTTCTAGCACTTATTTCACAGGGGAGTAGAAGGGAGAGAAGGAGAGGAGAGGCCATCTGCTTACCTGTAAATCGTCTCCTCGAATTGCGTTTTGCGCGACGTCACAAATGTGGAATCCTCACTGGCCCACGTCGGAAATGAGACCCACTTGTCGTTGAGCACCTCACGACACAGGGCTGTCCGTCCGCTGCATTTCTTCGGCACTGAGGACTGCGGCAGGGCGCAATAGGAGGCGCCCAACCGCTTGCACGCCGACAGATCGACATCTTGTACATATTCTGCGGCCGTTGGATGATTGGTGCCTCGTTCCCGGTCTCGATCGTGGGAGCTACTGTTGCTGCTGCCTCCCTGCCGTTGTGTAGACGCCAGTGGCATGCCATCGATAAGTCCTCCGCCTCCTGTTGCTCCCACCTGACCCTGGCCCTGACCCGAACCAACGGGTGGACCCAGAAAGTCGGTAAACCAACGCAGGAGATCGGGAAACTTCATCAGGAAGGGTGAAACGAGTCCCAGGAGTTCCGCTTTGGACACAATTTCCTGATTGAACAGCGTCAGACAGCGCAGAAAGTTTTCATAGACCTCGGGACTGCGCAGGGCCTTTCGCACCTTATCGAAAAAGGCCGCATCCGCGATGGTGCACTTGCTGGATGCCTCCGAGAAGCTCACATCCCTGCAAAAGGGCTTGGATCGCTTGGCCGGCGGTGGTCCGCCGCCTCCGCTGCCTCCTCCGACGCTCCCATACAGGCCACCTTCCTCGACTCCGCCCTGCCGTCTGGCGGCGGCGGCGGCTGCTGCTGCAGAGTTATTCTGACCAGCATGATGGCCAGCGGTCAAGACAGCTGTCGCCGCATAACTGATGCCCGGCGAGCTGCGGTCCAGGGAATTGTCGGAAAGATGAGGCAAGGATCCAATCACCGAGGAGAGGCCATAGCTGGGCGACTTCTTGGCATTGTGGCCATGGTGCGAGAGGCTCTGGTTCTGCGAGTGTCCCCCCACATACTTCTGTACATGATGATTGTTCCGGTGCTCCTTCTCAAAGGGCACCATGACGGTGCCTCCGCCCGCTCCAGCGCGAATATTGGCGGCTCCAGCAGTCGTCCCCGCCAAATGGTGGTGGGGCACTCCAGCTCCGCGTTGGTGAGACTGCTGCTGCTGCTGTTGCAGACTAGCTGGCGACACACCATGATAGTCCTTCTCGAACAGTAGATCATTCCTTTGCGATGCAATCACATGGTTCTGCTGCTGCTGCTGCTGTTGGTGCTGATTGTTGTTGTAAGTCTTGATACTGACGCTGGTGTTCACCGCAGAAAGGTTGCCAATGGCCGCCGCATGGGCGCTGCTGTCGAGAGTCTGTGGCAGTGTGCCTCCACCACTGAGATGGAGGGGTGAGCCAATGCTGTGCGCTGGCGAGGCACTCGACATGGTAATATGTGCCCCGCCACTCAGTGTGGCGGTGGTACGCTGCTGCTGCTGCTTGCTGTGATCATTGAGGTGCACGGAGGAGGCCTTTGCCATGTACTGCCCCCCGCCCGACGACTGATGATTGGTGGCATCGGGCAGGAATTGTCCAAATTCCCGCAACAGATCCTCATCCTGGCCAAAGAGTTTGGCCACCTGCGTGTAGACCTCCTGTTCGGTGAGCATTTTCCCCTGGTTGAGGCTGCCCTCCTTCATCACCTTCTGCTCCTTCTGGTAGGCATGGAGAATCTCAAGGAATTTCTTGTACTTTGCCGGCTGGTTTTGGAAACGATTCTAAACGGGAAGAAATACACAGATTAGCCATCACCTTTCAACCACCACGTCTGCACGCTCTTTTCACTCACCTTGATCTTATTTACATAGGTTATGGCGTGATTGAATTCCACTGGCTGATTCTGTTGCCCCGTTTCGCCAAGGAGTATCGATTGATGCGCCTGCTGGATGTGATGCAGATTGTGCTGGGCACCCGCTCCACCACCAGCTACCGCACCACCGTGTGGACTTAGTTCGCTCAAGGAATTTGGAGTGGGCGGACCACCGCCAACAACAATACTGCTGGCCGCTGAAGGAGCCGCTGTCGCCGTCACCACTTGACCGGCTGTTGGCGTGATTGTGGCCCGCTCTCGATCCCGCGAGTAATTTTGTGGCATGTTGTGCGCCGACACAGAGATGCTGCCCGGCGGCTGTCCTCCAGTCACGGCCACCACCGCTGGCGCTGGCGAGCTTGTCACGCTCACATGGACATGCCCCGGGGACTGCGACTGCGGTGGTGTGGCCTGCTGCAGCGCATGAATCGTGGTCTGGGTGAGCGATGCACCGCCATGGGTCATCAGATTGACAGCGCCTGCCGATTGAATTTGTGCCACGGCTGCCGCAGCGGCAGCTGTTCCGGCCGCAACAGCCCCTCCTCCTGCGGGGACAGTCAGCGTGGTCTTTAAGTTATGGCCGGCAGTGGCCAGGGGGCTGCTGGTGCCGCCGGCTATCATGTGCACCGTCCCAGTGCTGGTGGGTGCGCCGGGGGGCGAAGGCATCGATACCACCGGCACCGAGCAGCCAAGGGCATCTGAATGGATTTCAATCTTGTAGCCTGGCGGCAGAAACATATTGAAGCCATAGATCAGCTCCGTGTGCCCCTTGAAGAGCGTCGAGACGCGCTCAATCACCCCCGGGGTGTCGATGCAGTGCGACTTGAACTCCTTCATGATGTCGAGGAAGTTGTTGTAGATCTGCGGCTGGTCCGCATACTGGTACTTCACCTGATCCAGATAGCTGAGGGCATCCTCCACCTTCAGACGTGGCGTGGCATTTCCTCCACCAGATCCCTGTCCCTGCGGTGGGGTACTACTGCCTGTGACAATATTTCCCGGCTGCTGGACAGCAGCAGAAGCTGAGGTTGGCGTCTGTGCCGTCTGAGGCAGACTGCCAGGCGTCTGATGTTGCGCCATTGATGTGAGATTGCTGACGGCACTGGCCGCGGTCTGTGTACCGCTTATTGTACGCTGTCGGATGGTGCTGCTTGCCGTTTGGGAGCTGCTCGAAACTGTCTGGGCATTGGATGGGTTAGCGGAACCTCCTACTATTCCTCCCACTGCTCCTGCACCTCCAGTGACATGAATCTGCACGGTATTTCCACCGTCCACCGATGTGCTCCCCTTGAGAGTTCCTCCAGCCTGAATTGACGCCACGCTATAGGCTGCAAGCGAAAGGAATGCGTTCAGTAACGTATGGTTCTGGGATTCTGTTTAATTTGTCTACTCACATGTCGTATACTGAAGTGTTTGTGTACCCGCGCTGCCAGTGGATACAACTACTCCTCCTGCAGCACCAGTTCCTCCTACTGTTCCCACTCCCACGCCAACAGTGGCCACCTGGGCTCCTCCTGTGCTGGTGCTGATGATGCTGCTGCTGCTGCTGGTGCTGTCAACAATTGAGCTCGTTGTTTTCAGATTCGTTGCCGTCGGCGTGGTGGACGGCAGATAGGCTATGGTCTGGGCACCACCATGCTGTGGTGTGAGGATGCGATGGTGTATGGAACTGATGCCGCTAATGGTGGCACTGTGAGCACTTGGCACCACTGTGCCAATTGTTACTCCTGTGTTTACGCCCACAGTGGCGGAGCCACCACCGCCGACACTGACGCCGGAAGTGGGTCCAACGCCAACGCCGGCGACTCCAACTCCGACACCGACGCCGACAACGCCCGGAGCTGGTGGGCCGGGACGTGTCCCGAACTGCACCTCGTCGACACGGGTGCGTTTCATCATCTTGTCGTTTCTCTGTCTGTTTGCTTGTCCTTCCTCCGTGCGGCTTTTCCCCTTTGAGGCCGTTGTGGAGTCCGATCCGGTCCCTGCCTAAGCACAGGGATGCTGGATACTGGGATGATACTGGGTGGTGTTCCCTCTCTCGCCCTCTCGCCACTCTCCTATGAGCGTATGTAGTATGCAACAAACGGTCGTGGTCGCAACTGCTTTGACTGCGGCTCTTGATCTTGAACTGCTCGTGAGTGCAACATATGTTGTCTATGCATTTGGTCGCCCGCTAGCGGCAAATGCCCTGAGGTTCTATAATTGAGAGATTGTCAGCAACGACAACAACAACAACGACGGCGACTAGGCGACGACGTTGTCTGCTGATGCTGCGGCTGTGGCTGCGACTTCTGCTGCTACTCTTTGCTTTTGCCACGTCGTGCGTGGTCTCTCCAGATCTCCAGCTATTTGTGTTTGAAGGTAAGCCCGACTCTAAGAAAAAGAATAGAAACAATTATTAAATAAGTTTTCTAAAACACGAGGAAATACTAATAGGAAATCCTCAATATTATAATTTCACACTACAACGAAATCTGCCCCAACCACAAAGCAACAAACATTTTAGTTTGTGGGCACAGCACGAAATTAGTTTGACATATAGCAAAAAAAAAAGAGAGTAGAAGAACATTTGTTCCTTTGTATTGTGTTCCGTGTTTGATAGAAAGAGCCCACCGCTGCTGGCACGAGAGGGCGGGGGGCAATAACAATACGAGTATATAGCGCAGGAGAGTTGCCAACGCTCTCTTCTTAGGCATGTATATAAGTATTTACACACAACTATACATGTACATAAAGATACGTGCAACCGGAATTGGGCGCGCGCTTTGTTATTGGTTTTAGCGGGTACAGTAAAGCCTTCCTAAGCATGCTTCTTGTGTGAGCGCATGGAAGGTGGCAAATGCCCCATGCACGACCTCAGAGCTTGCATAGAATCCACTGGAAACAAACACACACACACTTGCAGCAGAGCATATTTGAAAATATATATACATATGTATGTTACTGTCAGAAAGGAGGGAGAGGGGCTCATGGTATAGATTCTGTATCTACTACAGCTTACAAGAGCCAAATGCTGCAGCAGCAAGCCACAAATGCAAAGGTGGTGGCGGTGGTGCAGCCATATTAGCAAGAGAGAGAGAGAGAGAGAGAGAGAATATAATGAGAGAGACCGTACCAACAGGAGAGAGAGAGCGCAAATTTGTTGTTGAGGCGCAGTAGATGGCAGATTTTTTCAAAAGGTATTTTTCACCCGTTTGGGGCCAGCAACAACCCGTCATACACATGCACACACACACACATCAAGTATTTGGCGGGCATTCGTGAGAGAGGAGCTACCAAGAGAGAGCATGGTTGCGCGGCGGCGCACAGGAGAGAGAATGGAACTTCGAAGAGAGTGGTTAAGTGTAAATATAACTTGAATGAAAGTATATTTGTGCGCGGGCCTCTGCTGGCGGGAGTCAATTCAAATCGAAACCGCCTTGAGGATCATTCTAGCCCACCTAAACCCCCAATTGATTGCCTCGGCATTTGTAAACAAATATTGAAACACTGTACAGCCGCACAAAAGCTCCGAAGCTTCCCACTCTATGACAAGTCCTTTGCATTTTCGCAGGAGAAACAGAGCGCTCCCCTTTCCTTTACTTCTATATCGGACACTCTCAATTACCGTGTGGCATTTTTTGTTATTGTATTTGGATCCGCCATCATCGGCATTGCCAGTGCATACCAATCGTACATGTATGTATGTGCTGCGTGTGTCTCTGAGCGCGCATTGTGGAAGCTCTGGGCTCCAACTCAAAATTGGGGCGTTCATGGCAGCTGTAAGCGTGTATGTGTGCGCGCAACTGTGTTGCTGTGTGCTTGGGGGAGACATGTGGGCAAAATTTTCCCTCCATTTTTTTTTGTTCTTGTTCTGCTGCTCTATTACGTGCACACGAACATTATCTTATCTGTTTTGTTAAGTGTATACATAGCACAGAATACGCAGCACAAAGGAGAGGGGAAAGAAATATGCAAAAATTGTTAATCACTTATTTTCTTTGCACTGTCTGGCATCACAACAATCAAATCTTGATTCATTTTTCTTATTTATCGGACAGGGAGCCACCACCGTTATTAGTAGTTTTTAATGCACGAATTAATATTTAGATTTTTTGTGTTACTTTCTCACTCACTCTCACACACACAAACGCACACGCAAACACAGAAACGCACTCCCGCTGCTCTATTAATAAATTTCGCAAATTAAACATATGGATGTAGAGAGAAATATGTACAAAATAGCTAAGGCATATATTCTACTCGTGCTGTAGCCATAGAAGAAAGCTGTGTAAAATTGAAAGAGCCGAACAAAAATGAGAAAACGAACCAAGAACAACAAACAAGAACAAGAAAAGGCAGACGGACTGGTGTGAAGAGGAAGAGCCAAAGATGTGAATAAGAAGGAAAGGCAGAGGCAGAAGCAAAAATGATGCTCTCATTGTGTGTGGTGGCGGCGCTCCGTGGAGCTCTGGGGCCGGGGCCAGCCAGCGGGTTATATTATTCAGTGTTGGGAGCCATTTAAATGTACGAACACACTCACACACTACATGCGAATGGCGCATCAAAGCAAAGTCAAGATAAGCGCTCGAACTGAGAGGGAACGAATCAACGAACGAAAATAAAACGGCACTACGTTGAAAAAATACAGTCAGTTCATAAGCAAGCCAAAAGCAATGGTTCAAACTTGTGTATATGTGTGTTTGTTGCGTGTGTGTGAGGCTCTCCTCCGCCCATGTGTGTGTGTTCATGTGGATTGCTGTGCGCGAGTGTGAGCAGCAGCACAAACAACAACCACGTAGCAGTCGTCGACGACTTTTTGTCTGTGCGCTTTATATATGTATTGGGTTTCTCTATCCCTCTGAGTGTGTGTGCGTGTGTGTATTAAACCAATTGAAATTGACCTAACCTAAAAATGTTGTATTTTTCACAAGTTTTAGCTGCTCGCTTGCCACTACGAAAATTTGTTTGATTTCACCAAGTGCACTTGAAGGATATTTCATATTCATGGTTCTGAGGACCGCCCCACCTCCCCCGCGCCTCTTTCAACTTACATCAGCAACGGCTGGACTTCTCATTTGCTTTGGCTGTGTATATACTCGAAATATGTGCATATGCATGTGTGTGTGTGTGTGTGTGTGTGTGTGCCTTTATATTTACTATAAACTGCCTTTCGGTTGGGCTTGTTATTGGAAACTTTCACGTTTTACGCAGTATTTTGCACTTGCAACTATTTCCTACACTTTTCAACCAATTTCACCTTGTTTGTTCGCCAAAATATAGTTTTTCTGTACAATCGAGACTTGAAATATCGCTGGGGCCGTTTTAATTCCACTTTTTTTCGTCACAATGGATTGCTTTCTGTTTTCACCGCGTTTGCACTGTTTTGTTTCGTTTTAATTATTGTTTCTGTGACTTTTTACAGATATTCACACAGTTTTGGCGAGGAAACGTTTTTCGTACATCTTAACGCCGCCGCAAACATTTTCGATTGAACGGCCAGCAGTTCGTCGGAGTCAGCCTGCTGCCTGCGACGGGCAGAGAAGAGAGAGAGAGAATAGGTAGTGGCCTTTGTGTGCGTGTCTGTGCGTGAGTGTGTTGGTGCGAAGAAGCAACAAAAGAGCGCGAGAGAACTGACGACAGGCAAGGAGAGAGAGCCAGAGCGGATAGAGGGAGTGTAAATGCGCGCGCGCAGTGTTGCTTTGGAATTCATTTCGTCCCGTCTCTTCTGTTGCTGCCCATGAACACATCAAATAGGGTGGCAACGCAGCAAACCACGGACTCGGGCGCGCATTAAAAATGAGAATCGTTGCTGTTCTGTTGCTTGAGATGTGAGAGGCAATAAAAAAAGTACATAATAGATTCCCCATGTACTGGGGCACACACATATTTGGCCGCCTGGGTTCTAGACTGCAGTATCTTTCAGTGGAACCGTGTGCGAGTGGAAGGAAGTTTGCTCCATGCTCTTGCATGCTAATGGACTCTACTCTGGGGCTACAGTCTACAGTCCAGCGATTGAGGTGAAATAAATTGAGGAAAGAAAAGATCGTCGTGAGCAGCAGCAAATGAGAAAATGGCGCTTAGAATTTGGATAAGTAACAAATGTTCGGAGAGTCGAGTCAGTCGGATGACTGGGAGCTTACGTAAGTGCAAAAAGCACCAACACACATACGGTGCGAAAGAGCCGGCACGAGAGCTTGCAAAACAAGTCGGATAATACAGGGTGATCCGCACAGTAAAGCGATGCGAGGCAACAACACCATGGCAACACTACCCAGCGATACCCTGTTTCAGGTCGAGAGCGAGTAAAAGAGCGAAACGAAACCCATACATAGAAAAATGTGTATTGTGGCGACGTCGGCGTCGATACTCTTGCAGTACATAATGAAATCGACAAAACTGAAAATCAGAAACCAAACGGACTACAGAACAGGCTACAACGCCACGGTTACACTTTGCGGCGGCGGCAGTGGCGGCACATATACACCTACTACAATCCACAACCTCCACCTCGCTCACGCACACAGACGCAAGCAAAACGCACACTCGCGTACTCGTGGCCGTGTGTTTGTTTGTGTGTAGCGTAGAAAGGCAGCAAAGTGCATCTCACCATGACAATGGCGGTAGAGCCGCGGCGGATCGGATCGGATCCATCGTCGATGGCCACCATACACCATGCAGCCAGCATACTCTACTTCTCTCGTCCCCAAACAACCCAAAAAACACATGTTGGAATCTCAATTTGTGTCTGGAAGAGGCAGGCAATAAAATCTGTACACGCGAATAATCTGGCGTGGAATTGACTGCTGCTGGGGTGGTGGTGGAAATGGAAACCTTGCAATTATCGATTATTTCGCTCATTGCGCAATGCAGACCGGACGGACCCTCTAGGGAGAGCGAGAGAGTTTAAGGGAGCGAGCGCGCTCTCTGTGTCACCCTCAGCACCTGCTGTGCGGGAACGCACTGCCAGCCCCTGTCGATGGCTAATGCAAATCAAGTGCATCCAAAAGTTGGAGCAGCACGAACACGAAGAGCTCCTCCTCTCTTCTCCTCGTCGGAAAGTTCAAAGTTCACTTGCAGCTTGTGCAGCGCATGTCTATGCCCAAGCCTGCAGCCTCCCCACTCTGATGACTGCAGCTGAAAACTCCTTGGAACAAAAGGGACAACCACATTCTGTGTGCCGCCCACGCGCTAGTTTGTGGTTCCAGTGCTGCAGAAAGGTTTGTTTGCCTTTCCAGGTATTATTGATGTTCCCCACATACGTATACATATGTGCCGAAACATCAGTCTGATGCCAGGTGGTTCCGTGCTTTCTAATTATCCGTGTGCTAATTTTAGGCCTTCGAGGAAGTGTGGCCACATGTCGACGACCTGGCCGAAGCCCCTCGGCGAAACATTACCAGAAGACACGATACGACACAGCCATCTAAAGCTCCACCAACAACAACCAACATCCAGAACAACCAAAGCTGGCCGCAACAGAATTTGTATATCTGATTGGGTGCACATTTTAACAGGCTAAGAGATATGCTACTCTTCTTGTCCGTAGTGCATGTACACGTGCATGCATGCATGTCTTTAGTTTCATGTGTGGTCAGCAAATTACCGAATATTTTGGTTTGTCACTTGAGCCTTGTGGTTCCAAAGATGCTACCAAAGATAACTCTTCGAATGACCAACGAATGTTGTAATTGCAACGGCAGAAGGGAGCTGGATTATATGTAAATGTATAAAGCTGCAAACAACAATTCTTATTGGAAGAGACAGCTATTAATAATTTATTTAAAATTGTATCCATGACAATATTGGGCGCCACCGAACCCGCACAGAAAATGTTTGTATTCTAACACAATGTATGTACTTGTAATACCGTAATTTCCACCGACAAGTTCAAGATTTGTTCGCTGGCCTCTGGCAAATGCAAAGACAATGGCAAATTGCAAGCAATCGTCTACGCGCGGCAAGTGCTTCTCGCTCCAAGCTGAGAGGGCAGAGATCGCTACGAGACCACCAATCTAGGCCCAGCCAAACCAGAGACCCAGGCAGGCATTTAAAGCAAATACTGAGAGATGTAGTCTGTCCGTGTGTGAGTGCTGTGTGCGGTGGAGAGTTCAAAAAAATGAAGTGCGCCGACTGGTAACTTGTTTTTCAAGTTTCCAAACAGCCAAAAGCCCAAACCAGACTCGGACCCAGTCGAAACTTGACGCGCTTCATAAAGAAAATTGGGGGAAAACGTCTTCTCTTGTGACGGAAGCAAAGAAAGCACAACAGAATGCATTTATACGACTGTGTGTATGCCTCTCTCTCAATCAGCAGAGCAGTAAGCTTGATTCAGCGAATTATTTAATTAGAATTTACAAAAAAATCCCCAACCAACTGAAGGCTAAGCTAAGAGTGTGGATCACTTCGTAGACAGACAAACACACACACAAAAACCACATACCCAAATATATGTAGCTTATAGAAGCTGCCAACTTGCTTTTATTTGATTATTTAGCTAGACCAGTAATATTTGACTATCATTCAACCTGAGATTCTGGAATATTAATTACAATTATTAAAAAATAGAATTATTTTAAATAACATTTTCGACCAGTTGGCAGCCCACGTTTAAGTGCAACAATAACAAAAGGTGAGCGCGCGGTAAACGCTCTGCCTCTTTTACTCCCATACTAGTGCACGTTTATGTGTTTTGACTGCTGTCGAACGAGTTTGTGTGTGTGCCTGTGTCTGTTATGTGGAATTGTTGTTTCTACTTTGAACATTTTCCTTCTCTTCTTATTTGTATTTATTCGGTGGCATTGTGTTTTTTTGTCTTTTTAGTTTTATTAAATCAGAGACAATTAAAAATGACTACACACACACGTGCCAGCAGATTGCGGAACTTTAGTTTACCTATACATACAGATATTCCACGAAACGAGCAGAAAAAATGCGATAAGAAATATTTCCACAATACACACACGGCACAGGCATTATTAACTTAACAATTGTAACTGCTATTTGCTCTTCTCAGCCACAATTTATCGGTAAATCTTGCCATTGATAAAGCGAATTCCATTTTCTAACCTCAAAGCAAACACACTCTTGTGGTAGTAGAACAGAAAATGTTCCACGGTCCATGTACATCCCTCAATAAAGACTAACTAAAGCGAATGCATTATTTTTAAATAATTAATGCCGCTGCCACTGCTGTTTGCCGCCTATCGTAATCAGTTGGAGAAAAATGAGGTTAGATAGGAACTTCTTGCACCCACTCACACATACCACAAACACACAAGAACAGGCAGCTACACACGCACACAAGGGCGCGCATTTTTATATTTTTAGTTTACATACCTGAATAGATTTAAGGCTGATTTTGACACAGGTTGGGGCTCTTTTGTTTGTTTCACTCTCTTGCAATCGGCCAACGGATGTGGCTTTTTGTGTTAAACTTCTATCAACTGGATAGGTCCCCAGGGGTAGGGGGTAGGGGAAAGAAGCGCGTGAGCTTGCTACTTCTTTGCATTTGCCACAAAGATACACATGCATGTAATTTCGGCACACACACCCACACCCCCCACACGCATGCACTCCGAATCGATTTTATGCTGCCCCAAAACACCCGACTCTTTTTATATTGTATGCAACACTCGTCTCGTGCTTTACTTTGTTGTAATGGTTTTACTCATAAACTCGCGTCTACTACTTATATATAATGCATATATAAACATGTATAACATGGGTCACACGTGCCCAGAATTAACGTTTATAGAGAGGATATCTTTTCGCGCGCTGTTTTTTCCTTGAGTGCGAACTTTATGTTGACTTCACGACGATTTCTTATGTTTAATTCGTTTTTTGTGGACACAACGACCAGCTGGCTCGTCTCTGCCTGAGATTGTGTGAACAGTGATTGTGTTGATATTCCTTGATTTTGGTATTCCGCTTTCGATTACTAGCTAGCTAGCACTGTCAGCACTGATAAAATAGTTTTCTAATATAAATGGACCAATATCCTGATAGATATACTGGTCTTAAGTACATGTTTTGATTTCATTATTTATAAAATAGGGTGAAATCAAAATAGAATTTATTAAAAATACAATTTTTACAAGGTTACTACAGAATAACTACACCTTTGATACATATTAAGTACATATTTATGTAATTAGCGACAGAGACATCTGTGTAGGAACTAGGGACGTTTGTTTATACATATATCCAGTTTCTACCTGCCATTATTTGTGACATTTAAATAAAATAATATTTGAATTTGTAAAATGTAAGGTCAAAAGGTATACAAACCAATAAGAATTAGTATTTAAAATACGGCAAATTGATTCTTCAAACGGATTAAATTATTGTTTCAGTTTTAAAAGTCTTTTGCAAGCTGGTAATATCAAATATAACTAAAAAATCGAGGAAAATATTTTAAGATTCACTGCTTTGCACGTTTTAAAGGGTAGGGTTGACAAATATTTAAAAAACTACTACTAACAACAGATTTTATTCTTTATGGGTTCGGAAAAATTTCCTTCTGTGCATTTCTAACACACATCCACTTTTGTGCAAATACACAATATACCCTATATATTTTTTGAGATCCTGTTTTTAGTGACGGAACTTAAAGTATCAAAAAATATCTCATAAAACTATGAATATATTGATATTTTGTCAAAAAATATCACGCTATAAATATATTTTTTATTTTAAATAAATATCGATACAGAGATATTTTGAAAATGAAAAAGTATATTTCGGTATATTTTCGAGGCCCTGACGGTATTATTTATCGATTATTTCGCGGACACACTGACAACAATATTAGTAAAAACAATACAAATTAAATGGTTAATTTATGTATGACACTCTCTAGCTTGATCTGTACATAATGCAATTGACTATCTAACCATAGTCCAAGTAAATTGGTGCAAGCTAAAACATCAACTCGCCCCGCCTAAAAACAAAAAAAGCGGATCATATGAGAGTGAGAGAGGAAGACTGTATTTGTGGCGCTCTCTCTCACTCTCTGTGGCCCCAACTTGGGGCCCCACTCAGTGTACACTCGCGTAGTTTTGGAGCCAAGTGAATCTGTCGACTGGCCGCTCTGTGAGTCCCGTTCCGTCAGCAGCAGCGTCAGGTTAGAAAGATTCGTTCGTCGCCGCCTACGTCTACGTGCCATCTACGAAAAATCTGCATAAATTCGACGCGTCCGTCTGAAACTGCATAAAAATAGCAGAAGCCAGCGAGGCGAAAATATATTTCGGTTTAACAAGTGTGTGGCGCGCGATTGGCTCGTTTATTGTTAACACAGCAAAAAGAGGAAATCTGCTGTTGTCGTCGACGTCGTTGGGTGTTCACTGTGCATTTAAAGTTATCATTTTAACGTGTGTGGCCGGCCAATAGTCGGAAATTCTGTAGCCAGGCCAGTGCATATAAATAAATATATCTAAAATTCATCTAATTATAAATTAACAAATATTCACACACTGAATGTCCGAGAATAAAGGCATCATGCTGGCCAAATCTGTTCAAAAACACGCTGGACGTGCCAAGGAGAAGGTGAGTGCAAAGAAATTTCCATTTAAGTGGGGTTCTGGGGCGAGCAGCTGCAGTTGCAGGTGGCATACGGCGCACCAACGCCCACGCATGTGGTGGGGATGGGCAGGCTGCACTCGCAGTTGGCCACGCCTACACGCAACTGCTGTGTAATCCTCGTTGCATTTTATACGTTCCAGCCAAAGTCATGTCCCTGCCCCAGTTCCTAGCTGGGTCACTAACACACACACACACACAGGGCTTCTCCATCGGTTTCCAGTCCATTTCCAGTCAGATCTGTGCCAAAAGAAATTGGGTAAAAACCTCGCCGAGGCGGGAAACCCCTTCTAATAGTTAGTTGTGGGAAGTGCAGGGCGAGCTTTCACTGGGGAGAATCATCAGACACCTGTCGTGGGACCCAATCCAATCTGTTTATCATTTTCATCTTAAGTACTCCCTTCCAATCCCAAATCCCATCCAATCGAATCCATTCATGAGCTGTGATGTTGTGCTGTTACTTTACTGATTTTCTGCCCGTGGACTGAAATCTGTTTCATCTTACCCGCAAGATGCGTACAAGTGAAAGTTTTTGTAGTTTTTGTTATTATTATATTCGTTTCGTGGAGGTTCGGTTCGGTTCGGTTCGGTTTGGTTTTGTTCGTACCAGCGAAATGTCAATAAAAAGTGGAGGAAAAACAGAGGAGACAGAGACCAAACAATGTGTAAAAGCTGACCCACTCGATGGGTTTAGTGCCAAACAAGTTTAGATACCAGACACAGCCACAGTCCCAGCCACAGGCCCCAGCCACAGCGCATTCCACACTACCACAGCGGCTGTGAGAGAGAGGTTCGGGTTTTGGGTCTGTGGTTTGGGGTTTGATGTCTAAAAAATGTTGTAATCTAGCGGTGAGAAATGCTGCTCTACGGATGTGTTTGTGCGAGATGCTGGCATTTAGAGTGGCTGGGAGGGATCTTCAAAGTTCGTTGATATTTCCTCTGCTTCTTCTGTGCGCTCTTCTGCGCTCCTTTCTTTTTTTGTTGTTGCTGCTGTTGTTGTTGGGATGCGATCTATTGCGATGGATGGCTCGTGTTGGTCATTAAACTTGGAACTGAAACATTCCCCAGCTAAATGTCATCTCGAGTATTTTTAAAGTAACCAATTTAGAATTTTCTCTCTCTCTCTCTCTCTTGTTGTTTCTCCTTATTGATTGCTATCGAAGAAACTAACTTACCGACTCTCGGTACATTTTCTTTTAGTACAATTTCATAATTTACGCTCAAATGGGAAATTATTTTTAAAACAATCCCGTTCTTGTGCTCTGGGCGGCTGATGCTCTATTATTTCGCATGGTGTGTGCTCAATTTTCGGAATATTTCATGTGGTGTGTGATTTTTCACATCGAGATGAGCACGAAAATTGCCTTAGAGAAAACTTGTCAAGCACACACACACACACATGCACACTTAGAGATGCCGTTGCCTAGATAGACATTTATTTGAGGTGCGTTTGGATGCCGTGCCCCAACAACTGTTGGCTTTTCCCCCGGAATCAGCGCCAGCAACAGTACCGTCACCATGCCAGCCGCGTGAAAATGTCGCTTTTCCTTCTGGCAGTCAATCTTTAAATAGACGCGACGCACTCTTTTACTCTGTGTGTTGGCTTTTGTTTTATAACTCTATGCATACTTTTCTTTAGTTTTTCTATTTTGCAAAAAAAAACCAACATAAAAGACAAATATACATACGTACAACACAATATTTCACCCGCACTGCTTCTCCCTTGCTTTTGCCGTTAGCTCGCTCTTTGGCTATTTTTAAGCAGCGGCACGGAACAGCTGCCAAAAATTGCTCTTTCGTTCTCAGTTTCCCCCTTCCCCTCACTCTGAAAGTGAGTATCTAGCCGAATGCCCATCCGATTGACATTTTATTGGCATCTTCGATCCGAACGGAACCAAAACCGATCCCCATGCAGAAGCTTAAACTTGCCTCTTGCTTGTTGAACTTCTTGTGGCATTCCCATTCCCCAGTAAATGTCATTTGGTATCTCTGTTTTATTTATAAGTATTTAGATTTCAATGCGAAATTCGTTGTTAACTTGCAATTAGTGGATTTCTAGCAGATAAATATATAATTTGGGACATCAAAGCGTCGATACTTGTAGTTGTTGTTGTTTCTTCGAAACATCTAATTATCTTTATTAATTGATAACTAACTGCCGTTCGTATAAGCAAGCAGTGAAAAGCATCGATTTAGACCTGAACTTCTCTATGCGTGTTTTAAGCAGTATATTAATCTATAAAGCAGTTTACATTTCCTCCTTAATGTAGTTGTTAATGTAATTATTAAAGCAGTAGCAGGGTACACAGTTTTTGTTTATTCCTCGTAATTCTCGTAATTTTAAAACCTTCCAATAATACAGCTGTGCTGCGTAATTCCAAACCGCAAAGATTCGTTGGAAAATAATCAAAATTGACAACACAATACTTGGAAATACTCGAATTATGCGGCTGACTTCAAGAGGAAAGTGCAATAAAAACGGGGAAAAAACACTCGTACCTGACACTGCATTTTGAGCCTGCGGAGAGAAGTTCTAATATTTCAGATAAACAATTTGTGAGCCGGGGCTGGGGCGCGAATAATAATCAGCATGTGCTACGCCCCGCCACTGAGTGACTCCGAAAAAGGGGGGCGTACAGCACCGAAAGATCGCTTACTAGGCTTTATTCAAGCAGTGAGCAGAGAGCTGTCGACGCAATGCAAGCGGCACAGAGACACACACACACACAGTTAGAGATACAGCTAGAGATATGTGTGTACGTACATATGCATGCATGTATTAGTATGTATAATGTGATTGTGAAATCAATTCAAAAGCTTATTGCAAAAAAAAAAGTGCTCAGTTATTGAAATTACCAAGAGACAGGCTATGAAAGTGAAGAGCGAAGAGGCATTATGGCTTTTATGTCACATTTGATTGTATAACAATTGGAATTACTTCACTTTAGCTCAAGCAATTGCTTCATTAATGCACAATTGTGCATAGAGAGAGTGGGAGAGCAAAGAGTGCGATAAGAGCGGAAGGCACTCCGATGGGTGTGAAGTTCAAGTGTTTGTCTGGGAAACGAACACCACGCAGCTCCTTGACCCTCGCTTCACCTTTTGCCAGTTTCTGATCTATTTTGTGTTCCTTCTAGTTGTGTGTGTTGCCCAACACCAAAAGAAACAACACAAACACACACCACAAACTTTTTGGAATACTTTTGCGGCAAGGTCAATTGCTCTGTCGATGTCGATGACTAGAGTCCAAACGAAACACTGCTACACCGATATAATGTTGTTGTTTCGCTCGGCACACGATGTGCTAATCAGAATTCGAACAAAAAAGCATTCACACGCCGAATGGGAATGGGTAATGAATGGGATTCACCTTGTGGAATCAGCAGCAGGAGATTATACTTACCACGGGGCTCCTCCCTTTATTTGTTGCTTTACTGCTGCACAATATTGTTTACTATTGTAAAGCTGAAACTTTGAGAGATTCCTCACTGGCAGCACCCACTCGGGTGCTTTTCTTAGAGCCAGCGGACTATTCACTCTGATGCCATATTCTTTGATGCCATATTCCCATATTCATGATCTGCTAGAGTGCCTAAGACATGAGCATCGTATCGCATCGCATCGCATCGCATCTCCGCCCGGCGTAGCAGTGTGTCATGGGTTCAAGTATCCGATTCGCGGCGTTGTTTGCGAAAGTACGGCAGGTGGGAAAAAGAGAAAACTCGGACCAGAACACACGCGATCTGTAGCTTGTTCTACTTTGAACTGCAACTGCAACAAATGACGCCACTCTGTTCCCGTCATCCCGTCATCCCGTCATCCCACTTCCCTCTTCCCATGCGAAGTGTTGCCATTTTGTATACGTTTTTTGAGGCTGTTGTTTTAGGTAGATAGAAAACTGGTTTCGTGCTTAAACTGCGCTTCAGCTTACGCAATCAGTAAATTATAATTTATACGTATAATATTTATTGCCCCTCCAGCCGATTGAGTTGCTGGGAAACTTTCGTTTCACACCACAAAACGGGAGGCTAGGGCTCCTGCAGTTACTAGAGTGGGTGTGAAGCTCAATCGGAATACATTTCCAAAGGGAATCATTTCCATGCCGAATCGGTTTCTTTCATTTCGGTTCATTCAGATTTGGCTGCGCTTGTTACGCTCCAACTGAACTGTGTGTTTAGCATAGGAATTAGCATAGTTCAAAATTTGCATCGGATGGGCCGGGCTCTGTGGCACCTGCTGTACATTTCATCTATCTGCTGGCAGCCGTACTCGTGCAATTGTGCCGCTTGTTTGGCAACCTTCGCGTTTTTTGCCCAATCAGGGACAATTGTTGTGGATGCAGCTCCCCAAACTGCACCTCACCGAAAGCCGCTGCAAAGCCTCAAAGCAAATGCACTCGCAGATGATTTCCCTCCACTTATATCGAGGTTATGAGCAATTTTCCATGAGCTCGGGTGGGGGGGTGTTGTCTGGCGGGGAGAAGTAGTTAATTTCAATGAGATTTACACGCCACAACAACAAAAAAAAGGGGGGCCAGAGGTAAGACCTATCTCTGTTTGACTTTTTCAATGTCAGTTGCATAATTTGTGCACCGCCGCCGCTCGCTCAAGTGCTTTCTGTGGTTGCTGCGGGCCCGGCCTGCCTTTTTCTTTGGAATCTTTAATCTTGCATATTGTACGCCATTTCGGGGCCAATTGATTGTGCATTAACAGAAACAGAAATAAAATAAAATCAAATAGACCATTGGAGCTAAATGTAGCTGTAGAAATGATTTATTTTTAAATGTTGTGCACTGCAGAATGGACAAGGATGCCCAACAGATATTTTCCTGAATTCTCTTGTATTCTCTTTTAAATATTTCGCTTGTGCGTGTGGAAATAGTTGTTGCTCCCGTTGAGCACAGGTTTCCACATCTTGGCTGGCATTCGCTGCCTCAGTTCGCTGCAGGTGCAGTTTCCTCTCAATCCCCTAATGGAATTCCAATGGGGCTGCAAACCGTTTCGAGTCTCGATCAACTGGAAAATTTCGATGCTGCTCCTTTTGTAAATATGTATTTCTTTTCGTAGTGCAGCTGGGCAGCTTGGATTCGTAATTAAAAGCAGTTCACTGACTCGGGCATACTCGTAGTTTCCATTGCGAAATCGAGCAAAGATACAGATACAGATACAGATACAGATGCCACTGGAGTGGAGTGGAAATATTGTCAATCTCCAGCGATGCGTGTGCCCAGTCTGCGACACAGAAAATAAAGCGAGTCTCCATGTTTCTACGGCTAATTTTAGGCTGTGCCAACATGACGTATACGTTCAATTTCAATTCAGATTGCGGAACCCGAAAAAAAAACAATAAAAAGGAATAATAAAACTCATTGCCTTATCATTTGAGATTTGCTTATTACGGTATAAGGAATTCGCTTCAACTGATAAGCGTACCTACCGTCCACATTCCGTCTGTGGTTCGTTCGCTCCCTGTAATGGAATATGGTAGCCCCCTGCCCCGTCGCTCATTGTCATGGCAATTGGAGGAGCGATTGCCCAGGGAAAGACGGTGACAGGTGGCGGCGGCGGCGGTTAGCCGTGACCATGTTATGCAATGTCCATTATTCTTATACGTTTCAGATGTGCCAAGAGAGCGATTCTGATAAGCCGAAAAGTGAAACAATTGTGTTCGACTCGTTGCGCACAAGCGAATGCTGCAAAAGAGAATGCGCGAGATGTTTGGATTGTTGGAAAGTTGCACCGAATGTGTGGCTTGTCGTTTTCCCACTGCTCTTGACCCATTTTCCATGGCCGAGTGATTTTTTGGCAGAGATTTGTTAACGATCTGCCTAATGATTGGCCAACGCACGGACTGGACATTATTCCATGCGTCACGTGCCATTAACTACACTGTTTTCCGAGAGTATATTTGTTTTATTTTTGACTATCTGCGGTCTATGCCTTTCCATGCAAATCACGCGCCCCATCTGACTGCTGGGTCTTCAGTCTTCAGTCTTCAGGTTTGTTGAGTGATCTCTAATAAGTGGCAAACACTTGAATGAGTTCACTTTGCGCTTCAATGCTAAACGTCTAGCTACAGATACAGATACAGATACAGATACAATTGTAATGACAGACGGCGTAGATACACTTTGGCCAGTGCTAAGTATGAGCTCATGACTTGACCGCATTCACAAATATTTTTTAGACTTACGAGAACACATTCCCCTGGCCATAGAATAGTAGCTTTAGATTCCCAATAGCCTGTGATTGATTAGCATGGACACAATAATATGTTTGTACCTATGAACTTATGTAACCGGCACCAACAAATGGTTGGAAGTAGAGCCTCCAGCCGGCAGCAGGGTACCAAATGTATTGCCAAAACTCTGGGCACTGATGTATAACGACTAGAATGCCTTTGTTGATGCATTTACTTGATATACACAGCAGATACTCCAGTGTCTAGCAATGAAAAAATTCTCCAAATTACATAAGCAGGTAATCAGCCACACAGCGAGACAATCCAACACAGAAAATGCTTAAAAACGAAACACAATAAATTAATAGTAAAAACCTGTCGCCATGCAATGATCTCAAAAGCTGCTGCAGCGACAACAGTGGCTCGTCTCAAGCTAGAAAAGAGCATCTACGAGATACACAACTGGACAGAGAAGAGCTGAGCGGATTGCCAGTAGCATTTGCAAAGTTAAATCCATATATTTAAGGGGCTAACCTGTGCGCATTCACACTGCACGTCAACGAGAGAACTCTCTTGGATTATTTTCAATAGATCTGCATTTTCATCAGCTCTAAAGTATCTTCATCTCTGTGAAGCACTTTTGGCACTTTTCCGCTGCTGCATTGCTTGGGAGCCTTTTCGATTTCGATTCGTTTTGTATTCCGCTTGCAATTAGCAATTAG
The DNA here is from genome assembly GCF_900245975.1 of Drosophila guanche. Taxonomy (NCBI): domain Eukaryota; kingdom Metazoa; phylum Arthropoda; class Insecta; order Diptera; family Drosophilidae; genus Drosophila; species Drosophila guanche. Next base: position 8,891,947 of record NW_022995743.1, on the reverse strand, counting down.
CTTTGGAATGTTTTGCTGTTTTCGAGGAGTGTAAATGTTTTGGCTGGGGCTCAGTGAGAATGTTTTCCATGCAGTGCCAAAACGAAAGCGACAATAGCCATCTCGGCTATTCGGTTGGGAAGTGTTTACCAAGCGAAGCGGATAAGAATGAATTCCATGTGCAAAACGGGTTCCGGATTGATTTCTCTGTCCAAGACCCTCTCTGGACCCTCGACTTTTGAATGCGCTAATTGATAAATAGAAGCTCTCACATGTCTGCTATATATCTATGTATATGTGCATGTGTAGCATAAATATTTACTTCTCTCTGGCTACCATCTTCCTTTGCTTCTGCTTAGTTTGCTGCTTGGTTTTTGGACGAACTTTCTACAAGCGAGTTTCACTTTCCACTCGAAGAAAGCAGCCAAAAGGCAGGCCACAACATAGTGGGAATGGCAGAGGAAGAGGCTTCAAAAGAGATTATGCAAAATGATAAAGGGGCAGGCAGGGTGGGGGAATGGATATGCCCATATCCCAGATCTTATCGATCTCTTGCGCAATCCAAATCCAACCGAACGAAATGGAATTCCATTTGCATTTGCATTTGAAGTTTTCATTTCCACTTCGGCTCGAAAACTGACTCCAAAACTGTCTCTTCAAATGATTATTAATTAACATAACGATATGTGGGGAGATCTGCGGCCTGTTGCTGTTGGCTCTCTGCCGTCTCTGTTGCTGTCACATGACACTTGACTGTAGGTGGGGTCTCTCCTTCTCTCCATCTCTCTTCTGGGGTTTCTGTGGGTTTTGGAGTCTGTAGCGGGCAAGGTGTTGAACCGGTTTTCAGCTTCACAGCAATAATCATTTCTTGCTGTCATCATCAGCATCATGATCGACTCAATGGGCAACAAGTTGGAGGGAATAATAATGATAAAAATAATAATAATGCAAAGAAAAATGTACTTTTGTGGTAATAGGTTAGGCGGCACACAGACACAGATACGCACACAGATGCAAAGAGCAAGAGATAAAGAGCGAGAGAGAGGTCCGGCCCGGACTGTACCGTGTGCCCCTCCTGCCCGCCCTTTCCGTACCCTCCCCACTGTGTGTCTGTGTCATGGCACATTTCCACATTTCTCTAGCGTGTTCTCTGGCGCACTATTCATGCCAATTTCTACAAGTTTTTCTCTTGTGATTTGTTCATTGTTCGCTGTGTCTGCTGCTGTATTTGTTCTGGGCATAAGTGGACCATGTACATAAATATGTACATAAATATGTGCATGTCTAGATGTTGTACATACGCGGATGTATTCCGAGATATTTGCACCCTTTTCCTGTATTTCAATCAAGAAAAGTACTGAATGCAGCAGGAAAGACTCTTTGAATGAATATTAGAAGTAGAATTAAATAATAAAATGAATGAGGAGAGCCATCAGGCGAGTCATGGAATGACTTGCGCAAATAAATAATCTGCAGAATGCATAAATGATACAAAAGGTAGTAGAAAATCAGCAAAAGTGAATGAAAATTGAATGAAAGATTAAGAGGTATTCGCTAGGTTGAGCACTGCCATTGCTACTTGTTGCACGTTGCACATTGCGAATGATTTTCTGATTCTCTTGCAACTTGCTGCCGCCTGCCTGCCTGCCTGCCTGCCTGCCTCTGTGCACTGTGCACTGTGCACTGTGCTGTGTTGCATTCTTTGAAGAACTAGGCCAACGTCTGCTTATGGCCAAAAGCCACTGGCACTGCCCCCGCTCCCGTGGCTCCCCCCGTGGCTCTCGTTTAGTGCATCTCGTTTTATTTGCAGTTGGCTGAACGTTCCGACGTTTCATTTCATTAGATTGCACTCGATGTCGATTCCAAAAGAATGTACGCAGAATGGAGTTTGCCTCAAAGACAGACATCTGTGCGATGTTGTCATCGATCCAATCCAATCCAATCCAATCCAATCCAGCAAACCCACAGCCTACGCCCAGGTCTGTGCTCTGTGACACTGGCAAGACTGGTGCCAGCCAAAGAGACCAAAAGTTTAGCCCACGTTTAGCCACAGACAGGCACAGGAGGGGGGGGGGGGGCGGCTTCTCCCAGCCTTTTCCACTGGTTAGAGTGTCTGTGCCCCTGTTCTGGACAGTCTCTACGCACATGTGATGCTTAAAGTATGTGGAANTATAGTCTCATAGACATTATATATAGATCTATGACTTTTGGCAACAGACTGCCCGGCAAGAGAGCAAAGACCCAAAGAGACAGAGAGAAAGATTGGAGTCAGTTTTTAAATAAAATGACAAAATATGCAAAAGGCAGACCAGACATGCGTTCTACATAGCCAGACACAGACACAGGCACAGGCACACCTTGTCTTCTCTTTTCCCCTCTCTGAATACATAGAGATCTACATCTAGATATAGAATTCGGTGACGCAAACTGCGACAGACATTACACATGGTGCGCGCGCGGCTTGCCCCCCAGGAAAAGGGGAGAAGAAATATCAAAACGGAAGTGGACCGTCCTTGTGGTAGTACCCGTAGCTCCGCTGATAAGATTCCCCGCGCCTGGGCAACAACGTGGGCCGTCACGCATGATTATCCCTCGTATCTGTGAGGCAGCCAGCAAATGATAATTAATTTTCGTTTGGTTTTGCATTGAATGGATCATTGGATAACCCACAGAGACACCAACACCCACACAGACGTCTGTCCCACACACACACACAGTTACACCAGAAATCGAACCAACTAAGGAAGTGAAGTAAACAAAATCGCAGGCGAAAGACGAGAGACCGTTTGGTTTCAATTACGAAAATGGTCATTAAAATGTCTTGAGACGGCAACAAGTTTGTTGCTTAAGCCACATAGTCATAGCCGAAGCCACAGGTACAGGTGCGGATACAGGTAACAGGTGTGCGTGTGTGTGTGTGTTGGCCATAAAAGGTTCATTCGGGTGGAGCTGCACTTGCTTGAAGTGTGTATGTGTGTGTGTGTGTGTGGATACTCTTGGGAAGCAGTGGAGAACTTTGACTGCTTCATCAGCAGTAGCATAACTGTAAGCAGTGCAAGAACTGTAATGCAAGTAGTTCATTGTGACAAGCAGTAGAACAAGTACAAGCAGTGCAAGTGCAAGATGTTTGTGCATAAAATGAATAGAATGAAACAGTTTTGATTTGAATTTCTATGAATACATAATTTATTCACCCTTTCCGCCAACGTAATTAATAATGGACTATTTTGCTAGATAAGATACGTGCGGTTAGGGCATTCCATGATCATGCAGGCACACATGTGTATTTCCGTCTTGGCCAATTCCGTATGCGTGCCACATGGTGCGGAGTCATTTGACAATCACTCATGCCGCATAACGGGGCTTAGACGAGTGGTCAACAAACCGAAATTCCCTGCCAGAGGAAGTTCTCTCTGTTTCCGAGTCTTTTTGTGGCTCGCGAGCTTATATAAAACTCGTACGAGTTAGGTACAAGTATGCTATGGTAAGGTAATTATCTCTCCGCCTCTCTCTCTCTCTCTCTCTCTCTCTCTCTCTCTCGGTTGATGAGCGTTGCGCCAAATTCAATTAGCCAACTGTGTTATCTGTGCGGGGCCAGTTTAGATACGGTTTGCCTGCTGTTCTGGCCACAAATATTTGGCCACATTTGTTGGATCTTCGCAAATAGAGCGTTTGCTGTGGCTGCTTATCGCTTAGGGTATCTCATATTGGGTTATTCATCGCGTATACGCACAGATGGCCATCCGTGACACTATATTCATCTCTCTCACTCACTCCTCTCTCTCTCTCTCTCTGTCTCTCCTTGTTGCTGTTGCTGGCAGCGTGGGCGATGCTGTAATGACAGAGAAAACTGTTACAAGGCTGTGTCAACTTCTATGGGCATTCCATTGGCCCAGCTCTGTGTCTGTTTTCACAGTTTTCCGTTCTAGTTTTTTTTGTCGATGTGTTTTTTAATTGCTCGTCGAAAAGCCATTAACGGGTGGCCCATGCCATGCCATGCCATGGATAAGTGCCACAAATTGACCGGAGGCTGCCAGTTCGAAGAGTTCAGCCGAAAGTACATACAAATGTAGATTCTTAACCCAAATGGCGTTGACAGGCAACATTTGGACAGACTTGGGCCACATACGATAAGCCAGATACTCAGATACGCCGAGCGGATCTGCAAGTGCCAACAGATTTAGCGAATGTGTTCTATTTTCTCAGCAGGAAATGTGCCTGAAAATAAAAAGCCCAACGATTGCCAAATAACTTGTCTTTACGTATACCCTTTGTGGCATTTTGCTGCTGACAAGCGTTAATTAAAGCCGAGCTTAAAGTTGCTGAGTCTGGCACAACTCGCTGCGTGGTTCAAATTTATATTTAAATTTTACTGCTTATCTGTACTGTACTGCTTATCTGTACTGCTTATCTGTACTGCTTCATGCCACGTAAACTGCTTGATAAGTGGTGGAATTTATAACTTGAATATTCAAGGAAAAACTCTTCTCACAAAAATCCTCTCGTCTGTTTACAGATTCTACAAAATTTGGGAAAAGTGGATCGGACTGCAGATGAAATCTTCGACGATCACTTGAACAACTTCAATCGCCAACAAACGAGTGCCAACAGATTACAGAAGGAATTCAACAATTATATAAGATGTGTTCGCGGTAAGAAACAATCACAATGCCCGCCAGACTTACTCTCTTTTCAACAATTGTGTATCTTATTTATTGGGCACAATAGCTGCACAAACGGCCTCCAAGTCCCTGATGGAAGCCGTCTGCGAGGTCTACGAGCCACAGTGGAGCGGCTACGACGCGCTGCAAGCACAGACAGGCGCCTCGGAGAGCTTGTGGGCGGACTTTGCACACAAACTGGGTGACCAAGTGCTCATACCACTCAATACATACACCGGACAGTTTCCCGAAATGAAGGTAAGTGCGCAGGAACTTTTCTCTCTTTGGAATTATGTTTCTAATGAATTATGTTTGATTTTGGTGCAGAAAAAAGTTGAGAAGCGCAACAGAAAGCTGATTGACTACGATGGCCAGCGCCATTCGTTCCAAAATCTCCAGGCCAATGCCAACAAACGCAAAGACGACGTCAAGGTGGGTAGATAGATGGTGGCGGATGCTGGGCGACTGATCTTTGTTAATATTCTCTGCATCCAGCAGCTGACCAAGGGACGCGAGCAGCTCGAGGAGGCCCGACGCACCTACGAGATCCTCAATACGGAACTGCACGACGAGCTGCCTGCCCTGTACGACTCTAGAATATTGTTTCTGGTGACCAACTTGCAGACGCTCTTTGCCACCGAGCAGGTCTTCCACAACGAAACTTCCAAGGTGTGTGTCCCAGACCTAATGCGGAGTTTAACTCGAAACTAGAAACGTTTTAAACGTGCCTTCTACCCGTACAGATATACTCGGAACTGGAGGCGATTGTTGACAAACTGGCCACAGAATCGCAGCGCGGCTCTAACACGCTCCGCAAACAAACAAGTAAGTTGTGCACTCACGCACACATGCATAGAACGAACCACTGCTTGCTCACTGCTTGCTGACTACTGCTTCGTTTACTCCCGCTCCCGCACAGGCAATGCCATCAAGACGTCGAGTCCAGTGCAGTCGCCGGTGAACAAGCTGAACAACGCCAGCATCAACAGCACCAACTACCAGAATCAAATTACCACAAATGGGGGCTCCAGTCTGGCGAACAGCCGTAAGTCCATCCCCCCTCGAGGGGCTGCACTCTCCGACACCCACTCTGTCTCCCTGTCTATCTTTGATCCCTAATTATTCTCTGTTACTTATTGAATTATTGTTTGTTTCTCTGCTTTCACGTTTTCTATACCCTTTCTGTAATACTTTTCTTTTGCTCAACCAAACAAATAATTATTATAAATTGCTCGAAACTGTACAAACAAAACAAATCTCATTGCATTAAAGGTTATCCCTAAACAGAACTCAATATCATACACAACATATAGAAAGAATATCTGTATTATCCCATACCGCACTGTATAGTCTCTGTGCGGTCAATGATTGATGAGTTCGCAGTAGTTTTTGGCAATTTATAAGATATATTTGTTTGCACTTTGTTTCAAATTTGTTGGCAACTAATTCGGTTCACTTTTTCGTTGAGTTTGAAACTAAAAACCTTTTGGCATGGCAAGAACATTCCATTTGTGGACGATCTCTCGATTGTAAATACAAACCAAAATTGTTGGCAACGGCGGCCTGGGCTAGTCCTAATCTTTATATATACTATATATAGGTTATTTATCCCCCAATCTCTCTACCATGATGATTTTTGGTGTATGTGGGCTGGCCCAGGCTGCGCGGACTGTGGCCAAATGGAATGTTGCATGTTCCTGTCCAATTGGTGCTCCTTTAGCGCCCTTTAACCTGCATGTCCTGAGTTATATTTGATTTATTCTCTCTCTTTTTATTTGATCTTTTGTTTGGAATGATGCTCTACTCTCTCTCTAACCACAAACAAAACCAAACTACACACAAAACCAAAATATCAATTCAACAACAACAACATCGAACGTGTACAAACCTCACACAACAAAAACACGATAAATATGAACAAACTATAAATATGAAAACATGTAGCAACATCCACGAGCTCGTCCCAGCAAGAGCCGAGATTTGATTCAATTTCTTCAACGCCAGAACCAACGCCGGAGTCGCCGTCGCCGGTGCCAAATTTAAAGCAGCGCAACAGCAGCAGCAGCAGCCCAGTGCCAAGCAGTCCAACGCCGGCGGATGGAGTGAATGGTGTGGCGATCCAAGCAGTGGAAACATCCGAGCTAAGTAGTCCGAATGCCAACACAAAGATCACAACCACCACACAGACAACGACAGTGACAACAGCAGCAGGAGAGGGAGCAGCAGAAGCAGTGTTACCCCTCCAGGTGAACGGTAATGGCAGCAACAACAACAATAACCAACAATCCCCGGCAAGCAGTGCTAGTGCACCAGCAAAGGAAAAGGAAAACATCAACAGCAGCGGTGCCAGTGCCAGTGTCAGTGGCGGCAAGCAGCCCAAAGAGCTGCCCACAACAACAACGAATGCCGAAGCAGCGGCCGAGGCGGCCGCCAATAACGGCAACTCAATCGAGGAGCACAAGCAGAAGAAATTAGGTAATGCACCAGCGATAGGCATCAATACAACCACCACTACTACTACTTCCACCAAGCACTTAGTTACATCAACAGATACAGATACAGATACAGATACAGATAAAGATACAGATACAGTTACAAATACAAGTACAGTCAGCAATCAGACCAGTAGGCAATTAGTTCATAGACAAACCGTTAATAATGCTAATAAGAATCCGTTCGAAGAGGACGAAGAGCGCATCTACGAGGTGCCCAATGGTGAGTAAACCTCAATACGAGTCCACTGGGTCCACAGTCTCTCTCTCTCTCTCTCTAGCTACTAGCTCTGTCTCTCTCTCTTAATATATCTGTGTAAATCTCTGTCACTATCTCTCTCTCTGCATCCTTATCCCACTTATAAGAACGCTGTGCGCCGTGTCGTCTGGTCAGAAAACTAACTGGGACACTGCCCAAGCTCAGTGTTAGGCTCAGACTCAGGCTCGGGCCTCAGGCTCGGTCTAATTTTGTTGTCAACTAAAGAGCGGATCACTTTGTATTGTATTTGAATGTTTGGTGTGTGTGGCATGCTGCAAGGGGCATCCACTCTAAGCAGGCTCCATCGAACCACTCATCCAACATTGACATTGACATCGACATCGACATTGGCGGCCATCTCTGTTCTCATCCCACGGCTTGCAAGTGTATCTCTGTTTTCGTTTTGGGTTTTAGTTGTAATTGGGCGAAATGGACTTAGCTACGCTACTGGTTACAGGTGTCCTTCAGCAGCACGTATGTAGGCTATTTATAGTTATAGTATTATTGGTTCATCAAGCTCCAACCACACCCAACAGTCACCAGTCACCAGTCACCAGTCATCATCCACGAATACCCATCACATCATCCATCATTTATCGCTTGCACGTAAGCTGCTTTAATCGTTGGTTTATCCCGCGCTGAACCCCGCCTCAGCCATGAGGCATACTAACCCTAACCCCGTTTTGGCCAAGTTTGCTCCTTTGTTGTTCCGCTGCGTGCGTTTGTCTACTAAACAGAGCCATGCTGTGCCACCATTATTGATGTACACTCTGTGACGTGTGTCTTTTTGTGTGGACTAACCCCGAACCATTCTTATCTTTCCGCATTAGATGCCAACACGGCTGACCTACCGGCCGGCACGCTCTATCGGGTGAAGGCCACCTACGGCTACGTGAAGGAGGATGTGGACGAGCTGAGCTTTGAGATAGGGGACACAATTCGCGTGATCGAGTACGATGATCCCGAGGACCAGGTAAAGTTAATGCAGTTGAGCCTCACCCTTCACGAGCGGCCCCTTTCCTTGAGCTAGTTGCCCCCTCCCCGCTTGTGGCAGATGGATGCACTTCTTGTCTTTATTGAGTACAGTTTTTTCTTGCCAACTTACAGGAGGAGGGCTGGCTAATGGGTCAGAAGGAGGGCACCAGCGAGAAGGGCCTCTTCCCCGCCAACTTCACGCGTCCCATCTGAGCGGAGTTGGACGAACGGAGCCAGAGCCGGAGTCGGAGCCGGAGCTGAGAACCAAGCCACCAAAACAGCCACACAAACCCCAACATTTTGTTATCCCATCATAAATATCTACAAAACGGAAATCCCAATCCACAACTTTTGGCCAAACTTTCTTTCTGAAGCGCTGTGTCAGTCTCTGTCCCATTATAAAACATTTTTGTTCTGTGAAACGCATTCTTTCGATTCGATTGGAGCAGTGCTTCCAGTTATTATTAATTATTAATTATTATTGTTGAACCACACAAAGGAAAAGCGAAGCGAAGCAAAAGCAAAACAAACCCACTTTGAGGATGTTTCAAATTTTATTTTCTAGTTATAAGTCTCGGCAAAGCAAATCTACGTATCATACAAACATATATTATTTGTTAAAACTATTATTGTGCTCATAATTGATGCGAACAAATGCGACTGTGTAAAACCAAACCCACACACTCACACACCCACACACACACACACACACAATTCAACGCATATCACTCGAAAGCAAAGAGTAATCGTTAAACAAATTAAGAAAATGAAAAACAAAAGAATGGAACCTGAACCTGAACATTTTGTATGTGTATTTTGCAAATATGTAGTACGAGTTTTTTATAGTCAATTGTGGAGTGAATCGATGGCGATGGCCAGTAGGGAGAAATGCACGTCTGGTGCCTCCAGGATTTTGAGTTGGAAATCGAAAATTATTTTCAAATAATATTACTTGTAATTGTATTTTTTCTTCCTTTTTTTATTGTTTGTTAAAAAAACTCGAACTAGCGCCAGCTTTATAACACGAGAACAATCCAATAGTCACTAACAGATCGATTCGAGGTTTTCATTTTACTTTAATTGATTGTAAATCGAATGAATTGTTTGACCCGACCCGAAATAATTGTTTAAATTGTGCACACTGTAAAGTTATTATTTACATTTTATTTAATTAATTTATACACCTATTTATCGCATGAATATATTGAACAAATGATAATAATTTACAGAAATGCAAATAAAACATAGATTAAATGAAGCATCGTGTGTGCCTTTTGAATTTAAACTTTGGCGGCTAATACCACACCTTACTCACACTGGTCATCCCTTCTGCAGTTGCTTTGCAGCACTGGGAGCGGCAGTGTGACCGCTTTTGACAATATATCGTAGCGATGACAGAATAGTATCGATAGGCTATCGAGTTTTGCGAATTCAACCTGACGATAGCAATCGATTATTCCGCGACATGATTTCTAGCCAGTGTGACCGTTTTCGGCATATTTACTTTTCGGTATATTATAGTATATTTTAAAAATGAAAAAGTATATTTTGGTATATTTTCGAGGCCCTGACGGTGTATTTTATCGATAATTTCGCGGTCACACTGTCCCTAGCTCAGATTTTGTGGATTTCGTGGAAAAAGTGTAAATACTTGAGAAAACAAGCGAAAAAAGTTTCTGCGGGTCGTGCGTCAACGTTAGCAAACAATGCAAAATCAAATATGTTGTGAGTTTCGCCCAAATTCCGTGGACACACCGACAGCCATCCACCAGCAATCGAATCGTCTCCTGGTCTCCAGCCTCGACACCTACAATTCCCAGTCGGCCCCGAAAAACACCCCAAAATCGATTGTGAAGTGCGCTTTCAGATGAAATGCATGTGCAATGGCCTGAGCAAAAGCCAAGTAAAACAATTTTTGAGCGAATTGGTAAATTTTCGCGTTGCTTTTCCACAAAAATTTTTTCATGTTCGTTTTTGGCCTCGCCCGTCGTCGTCGCTCTGTGTGTATTCGTTTCGCCGATAAAGCAGTTCGCCGCTCCAAGGAGTGCGAGTGAAACAGATATAGCGGTGACAACACTGCAGTGCACTGCTTGTCAGCAGAAAACACCAGCGCCACCAAAAAAAAAAAACGGAACGAAAAATGTTGCAAAAACTCTGTCGTGGGGGTGGTGATGGGCGATAATTGAACGTTTTCGAGTGTTTATCCGAGAAAATTAATAAAAAATACAGAAGGCACGTAATTGAATAGCAGAATATGAAATGTGGCCTGAAACGGCAGGGCTGAAAAGATTTGCAGCCCCTGCTGTCTGACATGAGTTCCGTTCCCTGTGGGTGTCGATAAGACAGGATAGGGCATGATACGATTGTGGGTGGCGCCGATGGGTGGGAGGTCGAACGTCCAGCTCTCGGTTGTGTTTACTTTAACCAATATGACACGACGATTGGTATTCGGATTGGCAATGCATTCTAATAATTTCTTTTCTGTTCTTACTCTCTTTTTCCTTTCGTTTTCTCTCTCTCTCTCCATCTGATTCTCTCACTCTTATTCCACCTGCAGTTCCACTGCATACAGAAAAATAAACAAACACAAGAAGCATAAAGTATGCAGAAAATTAAGCACAAAAGGAGCCATTAAGTGTTGCGTGTGAAAGAATTAACAGTTTTGTGCAGCTCGTCGTCGTCGTCGTCGTCGTCATAAAACCTTTCTGTTTCAATAGCACATACAATGGATATTTGTTGAAACTTTGTTGCATTTACAAACTGGTGTTTAAGAACAACAAGAACAACAGCGACAACCCTCGGAGGCACACGCAAAGCAAAAGAAAGAAAAGAAAACACACAAAATAAAAATATACATTTATATAGCATCAAATTTACATTAAGCCGCCGCCGCCAAGTCAAGTCGTGGAGGGGACAAGGAAGAAGTAATTTTTATTGTTGGAGAAACGCACCATTAAAATTAATCAACCAACTACACACGTTCCTTAAAACAAATGTTTTCCAAACCGCAAACCAACTAAACGAAATATGCTTTTGAATTAGTTTAAGCAGACAGCAGCAGCAGCAGCACAAGCAAAACCATAAAAAGCGCGAAAAAAAATAATTTTAATTTGAATACCAACAAAAGCCTGTGGCGACGATATATATATATATATCTCAAGATATATAAATCACACCATATATACACATTTAAATAGGAAATACCCCGGATATCCATAACATAGCGACACCGATTAAGCCAAACTGCAGGGAAAACAAGAACAAAACACTCAGCGAGAGCCAGCAAAAAAAAGGCAAAAAACAAAAATAAAACAAATAAAACAAGAGGAACGCAAAGAAAGAACATCGTATTGGAGAATCTCGTCAGATTAAGTGGATTTCGAACTCCGATAAAGCATTGAGTAAGTACTCTAACTATATACCAACTAGTATAAGTATTAGTTACACTAAAAAAGTGTTTAGTACCGACCACTTGTTGCCCGAATCAAAATACTCAATCAAGGCTTTGCGCCAGGCATATCTATGCTGTAAGTTTGATAAGAGGTTGCAGCGTTGCACAGTGTAATTATAGCTGCAATGAGTAACTTTGTGGCATTTCTGACCGTAGCCAGATGAAGTCATATCAAGATTAAGAAGACAAATGGAATGATATTATATCTATGAGGGGCGGCCGCCTCTTATCATATGCATATAAGGCAGATAAGAACATACCCCGTCCAGCTGGTGGCATGATACTATATCTAGCAAACTATTGTTAGAAAAACTTCCTCTGTGCCAATTCTCACTCCGCTTCACCCCCCTGACGTGCCCCTGGCCATGGCCCTGTACCTGTCCCTGTCCCTGAATTGCCAGCTACTGCTAATTAGATTTTCTAGCTTTGCTCAGTGACAAGTGTTTCGCTTTGTTGCTTTTACTTTTTCCATTGTCAATAACATTATCCTGGGGAGCGGGACACCTCCTGGTCTCCAGTATCCAATGTGAGGCTCCTATTTCCCAGGCTGCTACTTCAAAGCTTTCCCTGATTCCCTCTGCAGTAGCAGCGCGTAGCACTGGCTGGCTATTCCATCGATATTTTGTTGCTTTTCGTCTGAAAGCCATCCTCCCATTTCCATCCTACATATGCATTCGCGCCACCAATTGGATTAGCGAGCACTCGATACGGGAAGCGACTGCAGCAGCAGCAGCAGCAGCAGCAGAGAGGAAATGGCGCCTCTGGCGTAGGCTGAACCCACGAATGGGTGACGCATTGGGGTGGACTCTTCAAAACACCAGCTCCAGGAATGGAGACATTTAAGAGATTTCCTCCTCAGACCTTTAAGAAGATGTTGATGGTAGGAGACATAAATTAGACCACGAATCGAATCGAATATGGTTCACCCGGATGGGGAACACTCTCGTGAACTTGTGACTGGGCGAAGCCATAGATTTTCCAAAATCAGCTTTCTCACATTGAACTTGGGTTGGGACGCAGCGCATCGCATCGTGGCCAGACCAGACCAGGCCACTTCCCCAATCTGTTGGTCGTTGCCCACCTCCGCGTGTGTGCGTGTGGGTGTGTGTGTGTTTTGAGGTGCGATTAGCAGGGGGAATGACAGCGGAAGATGGCTCGTAGCATGGCTCTTGTTCATGGTGCATGCGCGCAGAGAGGGCCAGACCAGTCCAGTCCAGTCCAGTCCGTGTCCAAGCCAGCCCTACAGCCAAAGTCAATGCCATGGCCAGGGGCATATACTCGCCGCTGCCGTCACCGTCACCGTCGTCGTCGTCGTCGTCGTAGTCAGTTTGTGAGCAGGCAAATATGAAATGTTAATTGCCAATACTGGACACAACGCGGCGAACTCTCGGTGAGCTAACAAGTGTGTTAGGTCTGTTGGGAGCAAGACTGCATACATACATACATATATACAAAATAATGTTCGTTTATATAATACAATTCTAAATCAAAGTATCTTCTTGCACCACTCGCAGATGTTCTTGGATCGCTGGACTACAAGGGGAACCAATCGTCGTATCATTCGTCATTCGTGCATCGGACTCTGACAGAGTCTGGAGTCTGATCAAGGATTTAGTGTAAAGCCATCGAGGAAGAGGAGTAGGAAAGGGAACGAACGGGGAAGTAAGCAATAGCCAAAGAGAGCCTGTCGAGCGGATTGTGGCAACGGGAGGATCGGAGAGTGAGCAACGCCAAAGTACAAATGCATAAATCGAAACTGAATCTATAACTTAGAGCCGGGTACCAAGCAATTCCCCTGAATGCAGACGTATTCAGGACACAAGCACCAATCCAATTCAATTTAGAAGCAGCAGCAGCCCCAACAGATCCCCCAAACAATTAGATTAGCCTACAGATAGAGAGATAGATAGACAGACAGGCAGAGCTCTGTAGCCAGCAACTCCTCAACTAAACCTAATCATCAAATTTTGTAAGCGTAACGGAGAGTCGACGTAGTGGCTGCAGCACGCGTAAGCGTCCATAAATCTAGTTAGCATGGAGTGCTGTTTATCGGAAGAGGCCAAGGAACAAAAGCGCATCAATCAGGAAATCGAGAAGCAGTTGCGCCGCGACAAGCGAGATGCGCGCCGGGAGCTTAAATTGCTCTTGCTCGGTAAGTGTACCCGGTCCTTGTCCTTGCAGCATCTACACAGGATGTGAAACTTACGCGTAACGTTACGGTTGTCACATTTTGATTGCATTTAGCTTGGTTTAATGCAATTGAACTACGCTAATTGCTACTGAGTGCCTTTCGTGCCGTGAGTAGAACAAAATCGAAGCCCCACAACAGCTGCCACCCCCGCAGTCGTGGTAGCTTTGCATCCGCTTAAAACCAAAACTAAAATTAAAACAAAGAAACATAAACTAAACCCAAACATTTGCAGGCACGGGCGAGTCCGGCAAGTCAACGTTCATCAAACAGATGCGTATTATCCATGGCAGCGGCTACTCGGACGAGGATAAGCGTGGCTACATCAAACTGGTGTTTCAGAACATTTTCATGGCCATGCAGTCGATGATCAAGGCCATGGACATGCTTAAGATCTCCTATGGCGTTGGAGAACATAGCGTAAGTCCCATCAAAGAATCGCTTTGAATTCTTGATTGAACATATTTATGCGAATATCAACAGGAACTGGCCGATCTGGTGATGAGCATTGACTATGAAACAGTGACCACATTCGAGGATCCATTTTTGAATGCCATCAAAACGCTATGGGCCGATGCAGGCATCCAGGAGTGCTACGACCGTCGTAGAGAATACCAATTGACAGATTCAGCCAAATAGTGAGTTACTCGTAGGGAAATGCGTCTAACCCAACAGACAACACAACACAAAACAGCTCTCGAAACAACTCTCGAACACTGAGACTACAACCTACAGCAGACTCTCTGCATAAAATGTTTTTATTAAAAATGATTCTCATTTCTGTACAAATAGTTATCTGATGGATCTCGACCGTGTGGCTCAACCTGCTTATTTACCCACTGAGCAAGACATTTTGAGAGTTCGTGTGCCGACAACGGGGATCATTGAGTATCCCTTTGACTTAGAAGAAATCAGATTTAGGTAGATACATTCAATATGTACAATTATCTATGTTCATTGCATGGCATGTGTCTGATAGATCCTGTTTTGTGATCTTTTGTGATCTTTTGTTACTAACATATTGCTTCGATTACTTAACCAACTAATTCTGAGATTCTCTATGACTCCTATGAGATTTACGAGTACCTTATATCGAGGAGGGTTAGCTAGGGGTTTTTCTACATTTCACAGCTGTACCGTAGCGAACTGGGACAGACCACGTACGAATTTTACTTCCAGTTTTGTTTGGTTTCTGTTTGATTGTGTGCCAATTCTTTTTACATAGCTACTTAAGCGACTTAGCGCGCATTGAACTGCCCGACTTCTTGCCCACTGAGCAGGATATTCTGCGTGCTCGTGTGCCAACCACCGGCATACTAGAGTATCCATTCGATTTAGATGGCATTGTGTTTAGGTATACATGATATATATACATATAATACACATATTTGATGACTGTATTGACCAGGCTAGACATGGCTAACGAAAAGAAGAATATTTACATTTGGTAGTGTAGAAATCTGGTACTTATAAGTAATTTATTTGACTACTGTTTGTGGCTTACTAATATGCATGCTTATTTATGTGGCTTTGCAAATGTTTTGCTCCTTGTATTATTTACCTCGAAGTATTGCTAATGTGACTCTTTATTGATATGCAGAATGGTGGACGTGGGTGGTCAGCGATCGGAGAGAAGAAAGTGGATTCATTGCTTTGAGAATGTGACATCAATCATATTTTTGGTGGCGCTATCGGAATACGATCAGATCTTGTTTGAATCTGATAACGAGGTATGACGCTCGCACCCATTTCTTCTTCTAAACATTGCTTAATTAAATACTTTAATCATTTTTCTTTGCAGAACCGAATGGAGGAGTCAAAAGCTTTATTTAGAACTATTATTACGTACCCTTGGTTCCAGAATTCATCAGTCATTCTCTTCCTGAACAAGAAGGACTTGTTGGAGGAGAAAATTATGTATTCGCATTTGGTAGACTACTTTCCCGAATACGATGGTAAGTTTGCCATTAAATGGATCTCTTATCCCATAACTCTGTACAATTTATACGTGGCCGCCAACTCGCACGTCAACCAGGTCCGAAGCAGGATCATGCTGCGGCCAAGCAGTTTGTGTTGAAAAAGTATTTGGCCGCCAATCCAGATCCTGAACGGCAATGCTATTCGCATTTCACAACGGCCACAGGTGGATGACCTTAAACTTCAAACTCTTGAGCTATCTATTTGCTTTCTATTTGCCCACGCCCAAACATTTTATGTAGAAACTATTATATGCTATCTGTACTGCTAGTCCTGTAGTCTCGCGCTAGATATAACACATCGAAACATATTCTTTGGCTCATTTTCCGAACAGGTCCACAGCGAGATGCAATCGCGGCCCGCGAATTCATACTGCGAATGTTTGTAGACTTAAATCCAGATTCCGAAAAGATTATCTATTCTCATTTCACCTGTGCTACAGGTAAGTGCAAAAAATGCGGGTTGGGTTGGGGACGGGTGTGCGTTGTGTGTGTTTGAGTGTGTTTCAGCCTGGAGAGTCGCAGAACTGCTTAAAGGAAGAGGTAAAGATCATTTGCATTCGCTTCTGCTGCTGGAGTAGTCTTTGTATCGCTAGTCAATTGTTGAGAGTCGGAGCAGATTGATTTATAACCGAATGCCCCTCTATTGGAACACACAGATACCGAAAACATCAAGCTTGTGTTCTGCGCTGTCAAAGATACAATTATGCAAAATGCACTTAAGGAGTTCAATTTGGGTTAGCCGACTGCAGCGCGGATAGGAGGATGCCAGGATGCCAGAATGCCGGCCAGGATGTGCCTCAATGCAAATGAATATTTGATTTATAATTATATTTGAAAGTGCCCTAATAAAAATTCATATTTATGCGTTATTGATGTCCATTCTGGAATGTCTGTGCAGTAGTATTTAACTATTTCCTTAATTTAACTATTAACCTTAAACTATTTCAATTTGCTAATAATGTCTTTTAATGTCTTTCCTTTACTTTAGATACTGAAAACATAAGGTTTGTGTTTGCAGCTGTTAAGGACACCATTCTGCAATCGAACCTTAAGGAATACAATTTGGTCTAAACTGGATTTGGACCAGTAAACTATTTTTGTGATTTTTACTATATATATATATATATATATATATTTATGTATATATGCAAGCACACCCCACGCAAAACACAACCCAAAAAAAAAACAACAACAACAACCATGTATATGTATATAAATATATACATTCATAATTCCTTTTTCGCATATTAATTAAACACAAAAAACAAACAAAAGATAGCGTGAGAAGCGGTGGAGTACGGATGTGAGGCCGAACACTAAGCATTAAATAGACCCAAGAAAGTTTCGTAAAGTAAAAATTGTAATATCAGGAACCGAGAAATGGTAGCATAAATAGAGAAAGAGCAAGAGCAACAGCAACATATACATACAGCTACTGTAACAGGCAACAACAAGAAAACAACAACAAATTTGTGTTTAACGAGAGAAATGAATTATGTAATAACACAAAATCTGATACAAGTACTAATAATATTTAAACAAATTTATTACCATAGAAGAAACTTTTGTAATAAAAACCGAAACAAGAATAAAAACCAAAATTAAGTAACTTACATTTAATCAAAATGCTTAGAGATCGGAACAACAAACGGAAACAATTTTTGTCGTACTGAACGAATGCCAGAACAAGACAAAACCAAAAGAATGCAAAACATTTACTGAAGAAACTGCAAAAAAAAGGAAAATTTAACCTACACACAAGATACAAGAACTTTTGCATAAGAAAACCCCCCGAATAAATATATAGAGAATGCATATACATACATACCGCAAAGAATATATATATATGTGTGTATGTTTGGGTGTTTCTCATAACAGTTTCAAGGCATATTGCATATAAGGAGTGTAAAAATATACATACATAAAATCAGATAATACATGCTTAAGAGAATGAATAATAAAAGCAAAATCATACATAATACTGTATTTTGTACTAGGCTAAACCGTAAAACCGTAAAACCGTAAAACCCGTAAAAAGTAAATATTGCAACAATTGTTTACCGACATACATACATACATATTTATACATACATGCATACAAACAAACAAACATAATACATAATACAAACAAAGAAACAAAAAATCATAAATATGTATAACACACGAATGCGCATATGTAACAATTGATAAACAAATTATAATTTGCATTTCTCGGGAACCCACCACCACCCACACTCTTAATTGCATTGTAATCTATGATATGATGAAACACACAAAATAGAGAAAAACCCATTTGTAAAGAATGAAAGAGAGGAAGAGCCAGCCTGCAGTCTGCATGAAGCGCACACCTTACATCCTAATTAATATTAACACGTGTCTGTGAAATTGTCGATAACCCCACTCCCTGGGATGCAGCAGCAGCACCATCTGTGCAATTTTGTTGATATTCAATCAAACGCCAGGTCCAATCCAGTCAAACGCGTCAGTCATTGAAGAAAGAAAGAGCCCCAGCAGAAGAGGGTCCTACGGCTTTCTTGCGTACTTTTGTTGCCATCAAAATTTCCATTGAGCCATGTTGCTATCCAGAGTACGTTTGGTACGTTCTATGATAATATTAATTTTTGATAGTCGTTTGCTATTTTATAGATCTAATTAATGTATGCAACGGCGGGCGCTCTTGGCGGCCAATCCGATGGGCTGGGCTGCCAAGGTGCGTGCGCAGTTTTGTTTTTGTTTTTATAATTTAGTTTAATTTAATGTACACAATGATAAACGATGAACATGATTAGTAACAAAGTGACGCACATATACAGTTTAACAAAATCAACAGAAACAAACTATTTAATTTATGTAAAAATCCAAATAAACACACACAAACTTTTACTCTACGCAAAAACAACACACACACACACACAAAATAAATACATACATATATGTAAAATAAATATGAAACAAAATGTTTCTCATAATTGTATCACATTTACTTTCTTAAAACCAAGATTCGATCACCCTACCCCGAAAGCAATTCCCCACCAGCCCCAGTATCAATCAGTTGCAGTTTATGTTAGAACGGGGGCCAAAAAGCGTGATGAATTTGATCCGGATAGCGATATCGGTGGACAAGGGGACAGAGGACAGGGGGAGGAGCCTATAGCTTAACCATTAAACTGTGTAACCAGAACCGAACCGAACCGAAACCCATATGCATCATAGTTTAAGTACGATCCAACAGTGTGTTGTATAAAGCTTTAATCCGCGTAACCACGTCTAGTAAAAGTAAACGTAAACGTAAAGTTATTAAACGATTTTTATGATTAATAATTGATTAGCTTTTAAAAAGCTTCGATAAGTCAGTGTGTGTGTTTTTAACATAGCAGAGCATATACATAATTAAGTGTTGTCCGGAACGCATATACCCGAATATTCCCAATACTTATAGCCCGATCGGAGTTGGTTTTTGGCACAGGCTCGAGATTGTCTTGTTCTCCCAGTTAGTTGGGACACTATCTTACATGCATACTCAAGCTGAAGCACACACACACAAACACACATATAGTTTTCCGTCCAAAGAATGGCATCAGCAGCGAGCAGACAAAGTCTCCCATCAGTTTTTGAGTTCGTTTTTAGTTTTGTCGGTGCAGAAAGTGTTCATCTCAATATATAGACACTCTTCGGCGGTTTCAAAAGCACACACATACCATGCGAGTACTCTGAATTGGTTTATATCTTTATGATTTACTACAAATTTGGTGCCTTCCCACTACTGTTCACGGAATTCATGAGACGCACACAGGATATGCAAAAGGGGGAGAGTCCAGACTCCCTGTGACACCTCACTGAGATCTCCTTTAGCTCCATGGCGACATCACCCAATCACTGGGAGCGTGCTGTTCCTCTCCACACAAACATAAGTACGAGTAAAGCCACATAAATATACATACATACATAATAATTAAACGCCTATCAGTATGTTTAATAATGTGCCAGAGAGTTGTATTTTGCTTTGAATGATCGGTTCCTTCTCAAAAGTGCAGCACAGTCACGCAGTCAGTCAGTTAGTTGTATGTAAATATTTGGGATTTTGTTTGGTGGGGGGGAAGCTGAAGCCCCTCGAGAGATACCACATACTCGGGCATATGTATGGAACTATACATTTAACTCGGTAAGAACCTATAATAGACGCAGACTTTGATATAAAACGATTAATGTATGTATTTTGTATTTTTATATACAATAATTTTGGTTACACTTACAATTGTTACGATTAGAAAAAGAAAACTAAAACAAGCAAAAACCAAATATAATAAAGAATCTACTAGCTATGTATGTATTTCCATGATAAACAAACAAACAAAAAAAAGCAAAGTGCGTAATGCACAAATCGGATGATTGCTAAAGGAATTTCAAAATAATTTTAGGAATTAATATTAAAACGAGAAACATAAAAAAGAAGAGATTTTCTAAGCAACAAACTCAACCAGAACTGCAAGCTAAAGGGCAAACCAACCACTTACATGCAAAACAGAGAGATCTAACTCGGGCCCAGAAACCAATTATTATGTGTATGGAGAAGGGTTCCCGAGGCAGGCCACTGTAATCCTTATACATTTTGGTGTGGCATTCGAATCGATGGGTAGTTATTACTTTAAGTATGTGTGTATGTAAATTTGTATTTGGAAGACCACATTCCATGAGAAAGAAAGCTTGAAAAGCAACAACTAAAGAAAAAAAAATTAATAATAATAACTAAAGAAACTCTCCCTTGACTAGCATACATACGAGTACATAATACTACAAAAAACAAAACAAGAAGATGATAATGATGAAGCTCATTGGTATGAGGCGAGCAAGATCCGTTGTGAGAGTTCAGCTTGTGGCATTCGATTGATATTTAGAGAAGGAAATATTCGAGTCATATTTCTACTTATATACATTTGTATGGATAAGGAAATGAGTTAATGAAGCTAATGAATGAAACATCCAAAGAAACTGCAAGCTTGCTCTAAGCTTTGCAGGCAGCCCAACATGTCCATGGACAGTAGATCATCATTGAGAACTTGTAGGATTTGAATTGATTGATATTTTACGAATGCTTGGGTTTATTACAATTTGTACGGGCGTTTTACGTGCATGGCATGGGGGCAGCTGCAGCATTTGCTAATTTTTGAGATGTTGGATGTCTAAACATTTGTCATACAAATCATATAGAGGACAGACGATTGTATGATTGGCAATTGAAACTAAAGAAATTTTTTAGATAATTAAAAAGTATCTATGTACACCTTAATATTAATGAAAAAACCAATATAAAATAAATAAAAGTATATTAAAAACAAATCCATACTCACGAGAGTTTTAGACATTACAAAAATTACTTTATTTTTTTAAACTTACATAAATCTGTTTTACATTCACAATCAATATTATATTTAACACTTTTTCACACATGGTTTGTTTGTCTTAAGCGCAATAATCCCTACTCCACTCTCCACTTAAGAGTCTTCTGCTCGATTTCGAGTGCAAATGAACTATCACAATGAAATAATAATATTTTGGTCATGCTTGGCACTGGCCGCAAAACTTAACATTGGCTGCCCTGCCCTAAGGGAAACAAGCAAACTAAACATCATATCACATCGATTAACATACTATTTTCAAAAACAAAACGCAAAACGTGCACATTCAATGTCCTAACGATCATAAGAGACTGCCCTGCCCGTCCTCTTCAATTTGGCACTGGGACTCCACTTCCACTGGGTTTCCGCTCACATGACAACAAAATCACTGAGGTTTCGCTCCGGCTGGACCATGCTTGGTGGCATCAGCTGCACCAGCTTGTTAAATAGGAAAGCTCGTTTGTTCATGACATCGGAATTGCACTCGGTACGTGCTCTTTTGGTACAAGATGAGGAGCTGGGACTGGAGGCAGTCTCCGATATGCCAGAGGTGGCTAGGCTCTCATTTGATTCCAGGGAAATGTTCTCGGTTGCGCTACCATCGGACAGTTCTTCTGAAGAAAGCAACAATTCGTTCAAGTCTATGCCAAATATATGTATCGAAAGTCAAACCTTTCATTGGTAGATCAGCGTCAGTATCCAGCTCTTCCGTATTGCGACATATAGCCGTCGTGGCCACAAAACTCTCTCTCTGGTCTAGGCATCCGTCGTGTGTCTTGAAGAGCAGCGAGGCCAGCTTGTGAAACTAAATACCAGGGAAATTCCTCAATATATAGACAGACAGATGACTTGAAGATAAAGCTTACGTTATTCAACTGCTCTGCATCGTCGTGATCTATAACATCGGCGATGTTGTGACGCAGATACTGCATGGCCTGCATGGGATTTTGGCGAGCCATCTCCTCATAGCGCATCTTACGCACCAGGAAGCGGCAATGCTTTAGAATCTCGTCACGTTTAGGTCTGAAATGAGCGTTAATGTGTCTCTGTTCGTTTACGCTGATGAGTAATACTAACTTTTCTAGAGATAGAAGCCAAAAATCGTCCAGGCGCAGCTGTTGTTGCTGGCAGATTCCTGGATTTCCACCAAAAAGATAATGGTTGTTGGCCAATTCATCGTAGACCAGCTGATGAGCATAGCGTGGGCAGGGCTCCAGAGCTGCATCACCTTTAGAGGCTCCCAAAACGTTGGCTCTGCTAATAGAGTTGCCATCTTGGCCACTGTGCCGACAATAGTAGATGCGCGACCACTTGTGTTGACGCAACGAATAGACCCAAAAGGAGTTTGATGCATCCATATGCTGTATGTCACGGCGATCCTTAATCTTGCTCAGACTCTACAAATGTACTCTCAAGTTAGGCAAATGTGTGTTATCATTCTTAGATATAAGTCTTACGGAGAATATGTAAATTTCGTCGCGTTCACAATCAATCGTCGCCCGCAAAGTGTAGCCCGATGATGGCTCAAATTTGGCCTCATTGCCTGCGGTGGTTCCTTGATTGGGATGTTCTTTGTTTAGCACTGATATGGCTTGCGTGTCCACGTCATAGCTGAGGAACTCATCCAGATCCTCCTTGCCACGTTGGCCGCCATAAATGTAGAGTTTTCTTTGTTTCTAATAAAATGATGTTTGCTTTGAGTTTAATTTACGCTACAGAAACTAAGATGCTTACATTGTGGAACACCATGCAGTGCGTGATGCGTGACTTAATAGACATAACATCAGCCTGCGAGGCGCTCGTGTGATGACAGTCGACGAGTATTTGGGTCCATGTATTCGTTGCAATGTGATAGGAGAACAGTCCGGAGTACTCGGGCTCGATGGCACCCGTGGCATTGACGCTGCGTGGCGTCAGTATTTTGCCGCCAAATACGTAAATGGTTCGCTTGTCGGCATCGATGCACATCTGATGGTCGTAGACGAGTTGGGGCCCACCCACCTGGCTGGTGTCATCGCAGATCTGCATCCAGTTTCGAGCCCGTGTATCGTACAGATAAAAGTCGCTCTTGATGTATTCTGATGTTCGTATCGAGTTGTCTAGGTAACGGCCGAGCATAAAGATGTTTTCGCTTATCGGATCAAATATCATTTTGTGGCAGGAACGCGGCGTGGGCCCGCTGGATTGCTCTGACCTTTCGCAAAGCAGCCTCCATTCATCATCTTCAATCTTATATACCCAAAGGTCACTCAGATCTTGATAGCCATCCCAACCGCCGTACAGGTATATGAGGCGTTTTTTGGCATCGACCACCAGCTGATGGCCACCACGATTGCCTGCAAGCGAATGTTTAGATTGGTTTCCATATGGGCGCTATATACTGACCAGGTTTTGTCTCGCTTTCAGTGTATTTCATATGCCAGGTGTGCTTGTAGTCTTGCTTATAGAGATACTCGTCCATTAGTCCCTCATCAATGCACTCGGCAATGAAGCGCTCGGCCTTTTCAAAGTCTCCTTGGACCACCTTTGAAGCGGAGTCAGTGGAATTAAAGTGTATATCACAGAAATTACAGATTCATTACCAGGTATTTGTGCAATTCACTGATAAGCGGGTGCTCCAGTTTCACATTTGTTTGCTCCTGAAGAGCCCCGAAGGCACTCATGTAGCCCTGCTGGCGGAAGTGCTTCAGGCACAATTTTATAATCTCAATTTCTCGTAGTGTGTTATAATTTTTCATCCGCGCACAAGTATACATGGGATCGTCTTGGCCGTGGAGTTCGATGTACCATATACTGAAGTTGAACGATGGACCCCAAGACAGCAGTGGAACAATCTTGAGAAACAGTACTGGCAGATTCTCCGAGCCGTCTTCAGTCATGCAGCGTAGGTTGAATACTTCTGGTATATTGTCGTTCTTGAGTCCACTACAAATATATACAAAGAGTTGCAGATTTCGAAATTTAATATACTTATGTAGATATATACCCCTCTAGCAACAAGACCATGTGCTCATCCTCCAGGCCACCGAATACACGAAACTTCTTTATGTTGCAAACGTGCGACTTTTCGAATTTGCCAAATTTGATTTTCTTAACAATGGCGGGGCGTCGCAGCTTCAAGGTAAGAAACTGTGGAGGGATGTTGGTGTAGGCTGACCAGCGGGACGTTTGATCGTTCGGTGTGTCTACGAGTACATTTCTGAAAATTAATAAAACCAAAAGTCATAAATGATAGCTAAACGGTAAATGCGACATGCATGCATACATATGAATGCGTCTGCATACAAGCATACATGTATGCATATGTGCGAAGTTGACAACAACAATTACGAAATGCAACTGCAAATGAACTTAAGCGAAAAGCGTCTTATCTCTTTCCCGCTCCAACGAATCACTTACTCGGGCAGATAATTTGGAGAATAACTGGAATAACGGTAAATCTCAAAGTTCAAACGCTCGGAAAGGGAAAATGGCTTCTGGCTCCCACTTGTGCTGGTGTTTGTCCCAGACACTGCATTTAAGGCGGCGAAAGAGGATAGAGCCACAGAACCATGGGAACTATTGTCCGTGGGGCTGGACGTTGAGGATGATGACATCGCTGCGTAGCTTAGTGCACAAAAAAAATAAGTGGTGGTAGCAGCGGCAAAAGCTCAGGCTTAGTTTGTTTATGTTTTGTTTTGCACTGCTTCGCAGTTTGAGCCAGTGTGACCGCGGATTTATCGATCAAATATACCGCAAGACCATCAAAAGTATACCAAAATATCTAATTTTCAACTTATTTTGTAAATCCTATATCATTTTCCTTAATTCTGATGTTCTATTTCATATTACTAGCTAGTTAGAACTCTCAGCACTAAAACAATAATTTTATCCTATTCACCAATAAAATCTCCACAAGATTGGCTAGTTTTCATGACTACTTTTTGTTGGATTGTTAGCAAAATAAGGTTAAAGCTAAAAAGGTCAACCAAAAAGAAAAACACGTTACGTGAGTGAGCATGGAACGTTACGTTTTGACAACATGTGTCTTATCAACCGATGTTATGTGTCGTTGTATACCCTTACTTCATGCATTAATATTAAAACTGTTTTCCAAGCTGCTCAATCAAGTTGTCGTGGTGAGCTCGCGCATTAAATATGACCGTGTTTTAGACTGACGCCTTTTAACTTTTTATATGTTTGCTATATTGAGAAGGTATATTTCGGTATATTTTTGTGGGTCAGACTGTATGTTTCATCGATAAATCCGCGGTCACACTGACGCGTGGCCTGTTTTCGCGTTCTCAAGTATTTAAATTTGTTTTATTTAACAATATCTGACTGTAACTAGTAACAATGTCCTTTGACGCGATACCCAAGGATCTGAGGGGTCTGCGTGCCTGCCTGGTTTGTTCCTTGGTGAAGGTAGGTTATGTTTGCACAATGCGGCATCAAGTCAAGTGAAATTTTTCGCGTCTTTCAGAGTTTTGATCAATTTGAGACTGACGGCTGTGAAAACTGCGAAGAGTTCTTGCGCATGAAAGGCAACAAAGATAATGTGTATGACCACACGAGCAACAATTTTGATGGGCTCATAGCTTTAACCACACCCACCGATTCCTGGGTGGCGAAATGGCAGCGATTAGGTAAACCAATCTCAATCAATCAATCTGCAAGACAGTTTTGGATTTCGATTTTACGTATATTTCAGCTCGGTTTACACGCGGCATTTATGCTATATCCGTGTCAGGAACTTTGCCTCAATCAACATTAAGGGACATGAAGAACCGGGGAATTGTCTACAAATCGCGCGACAGGAGCCAGCGCTAAATACTCTTTGGCCGTACAAATTACAAATGTAAATCTTTATTTTTAAGTCATAACGAAACCACGAATACACACAATAGCAATACAAAGTGAAGCAAGTCTTGGATCAATCGTCCAAAGAGCCAACACGCAATCCAACACCGCCAGCTGTCGTCACATGAACGCCAAAGCCCGCCGACTCGAGTTCCTCCTTAAGTTTCCAGTACACTTCGTTGCACTCGAAGTTCTCGGGGAGCAGGACGATTGCATAGCCACCAGCCCCAGCGCCTGTTAACTTCGAGAAGAAGCCTCTCTTGATCGCAATGGTGAATATCTGTTCCAGCTTCGGGTGCGACACACCAATGGCCTTTAGCAGATCGTTGTTGATTTGAAAGAGCCGTTCGAGTTTTTCAAACTTTGCACTGTCGTCCTGGGCATTGCCGAAGCTCTCGTAAAGTGGGACAGCAGCTGTTACCAGCTCCTCACAGGCTTGCCAAATGGCTTCAATGAGCTGGGGAAAGCCTTCAGCTAAATGGCGAACCTTGGCCACGATGTCTGCCGTACTGCGGCTCACGCGACTGTCAACCAGAAGAATGTTGAGCGGTTTCTGTATTTTCAGGGACTGAAACCCATGTCCTTTCACATAGCGCAGCATGCCGCCGTAAGTGCACACAGTGTTGTCCAGTCCGGAGGGTGTTCCATGATTGACACGCTCCGATTCGTAGGCCCAGCTCGAGATAAGTGCCTGATTTTCCTCCTGCAGGTAGTTCTCCTGGTCAAAGTGGCCGGACAAGATGAGGAAAGCGGCGGCCAGAGCTGCTCCAAACGAAGCAGAGCTACCCAAGCCGGCGCCCACGTTCAGCTCGGTGTCTACCTGCACCTGGAAACCGGTTTGAAGAGTCAGTTTTTGATCTTTTGGTGATGAGAGTACAGCTCCAGCCAGCAAGTAGTAGATGGATATGAACGCCCTTTGGGTAGCCGGCTTGGGTGTGGTGCCGGCAGCTCTTTCCAGTTGCTTGGACACTTCCCCGCGCACCTCCTCCATCAGCTTGGCCGTGCTGTCCGCCGGGTACTTGCGGAAGTTTTCGAGAAACGCATTAAAGTCGCCAAGCGGTATCTCCAGCGTGCAGTTGAGAGCGTCCAGCTTGAAGCTCGCTACCTGGCTGCCCGCCTCTTGGCGGAACTTCAGATTGGTGCCCAGGCCAACAACAGCGGCCAGGGCGGGTCTATTGTAGACGACAGCGTGCTCGCCATGGAGAATAACCTTGCCCGGAGCGTGGACCTGGAACTTGAGCATTGTATTGTTCTGCGGCGAGTTGGTTTTATCGTTTATCAGTAATTTGAAATTGTAATGGGGAAGCGTACAAATTGTTGTGTCTCTACGTCGAGTGCTTAAGTTTTTATTGTTTTTTATGTAACGTATGCATTTAGCAGTTCATTTCGCAATTCCAAACTCCACTCCGACTGCGTTTGGCTGTTGTTTCCCTTTCACTTTCTTTGTTCGACTGTTTTCGGTGGCTGGCTTCGCTATACTGGTTCCGATCGTCACACGCAAAAAATCCAAACTACAAACGAGCGACAACAGGTTACAGCTTATTGTTGCTGCTGTTGCTGCACTTTCTCCCACTCTTCGGGCGTGTATGACTTTTGCGAGAAAGCGTGTATTTCTTTTAGTTCTTCGGCCAGCGTCGTGTTGACTAATCTGTGTTTCTGTAGCAACGTCTTGCCTTTGAATGCATTGGACACAATAATCACGCTGAATTTTCCACCGCAGCCGTCTGATTCGTCGACCACATTTACGTAATTTGCTTCAAGCTCTTGTTTAAGCTTGTCTTCCAAATACTTTGAGCTGTATTTACTCATTTTTGATCAATTTTGAAACGAAACGAGGCAAATCCTGAGGTAGGGCTGTAAGCTATCGATTGGTATGGCCGCCAGCCTCGATTGTCAGATGCGATATTTTTATTTATATTGCTTTATATAGTTTTTAATGGGACATTCGAATTATTGACAAAACAATTTCTTTAAATAACACTTAAAAAGAAATCTTAGAATTTAGAATCAGCACTATGGAGAAATGTTAAGATGTCGACCTATCGACAATGGGTCAAGTAATTTTCACGCTGCCCTGGTCTTGTTCTCGCTCATCGATATTTCAACAATCGTTTTTGTTCCATCGCCAAAAAAAACACAAGATTGCGGAAAGCGCCAAATTTTTACGATTATTAGGATTTAGGTATACTTTTAGTTTGTTAAATTCAAGAACGAGTATTATAAAAAGCAGTCCAGAGAAGGCAAACTCAATTAGTCGGCAGCGTTTTATTCATACGTTTGTCACATCATGTCCTTCTTTGGATCGAGTACACCGCTGGGAGCAACGAGCACGCCGGCCAAAAGTGAGTTCCAATAAAAACAAACCCATCGACTTTTAAGCTCTTTTTTGCAAGTATCTGTGGGGCCCTGCTCCATTTGGGGGTAACTGGAGTAGTTTCTTGGCATCCTGCAGGCTGTTTATGCGTATGTCCTTTGGATCGATGCTGCAACAGAATCCTTCAATTATGATGCACGAAGGGTCAACACGAAACTCACCCTTTCTTGCGTATAATGAATGCCACATACGACGCGGAGGCTATCACCAAGAGAAACAAAATAAGAACAATAGCCATTTGGTTCGACCTCTTGCGTTCAGTGTTAGAAGCAAACTATTGCTAGCTTAGAGTTTCGGGCACTGTTATCAGTGATAAGATCGCACGGCGGAAGCTGAATACTAATTTTTGACCCATTTGTTTGTTTTGCTTATCTCCTCTCCCCACACATGGAAGCTGGCGGCATGTTTGGTTCACCATTTGGAACTACGACCGGAGCTGGTCAAGCAGTGTCAGCGTTCGGCAGCCCGGCGACAGCTGCTCCAGCGTTTGGAACCGGCTCAGCGACGCCCGCTTTTGGTGGCGGAACTGCTTTCGGCAGTGCCACGACTGGGCAAGGCTTCGGAGCACAGGCGGCCGCACCAGGCTTTGGCACTGGTGCTGCTGCCTCATCTTTTGGTACTCCCACATCTGCCCCACCTTTTGGCGGCTCTGCTTTTGGAGGTGCACAAGGTTTTGGAGCTGCCCAGACAACGACAGCGACAACAGGACTTGGTGGAGGTTTCGGCGGATTCGGCACTGCTCCGGCAACAGGTCAGGGAGGTTTGTTTGCCGCTCCAGCGACAAGCACTGCGCCACCGGCTTTTAGTGGATTTGGTCAGCCGGCCGCTACCAGCACAGCGCCTGCGAGTGGATTTGCTGGCTTTGGTGCAACAACGACCACGGCGCCAGCATTCGGTGGCTTTGGAGGTGCCCAGACGACAGGATTTGGCGGTAGTGTCTTTGGCTCCAGTGAGTTCTGATATCCGAATTCGTATTCCTAATGTTTGTGATCAATATTCAATTTGCAGACTTTGGAAAGCCATCGAATAGCACAGTAACTCCTGGCTTTGGTGGCTTCGGCGGCACCAGTTTTATGCTCGGCCAGCCTCAACAGCAGCCCGCACCCATATCAGCCGATGAGGCCTTTGCTCACTCTATTCTAAATGTTTCAATTTTTGGCGATGAGCGAGATAACATTGTGGCCAAGTGGAACTATCTGCAGTCCATGTGGGGCACTGGAAAGCTGTTCTATTCGCAGAGTGCACCCCCAGTCGACATCACGCCGGAGAATTACCTGTGCCGCTTCAAGGCCATCGGGTACAGTCGCATGCCAGGCAAGGATAACAAATTGGGACTCGTGGCTCTGAATTTTGATAGGGATCTTTCGGCCATCAAGTAAGTAGATGCCACATCCTCCTCGCAGAAGAATATTTAATATAAGGTTTGCCTTTTTAGACCGCACCAGCAACAAGTGATTCAGACGCTGCACAGCTTGTTCGGCAGCAAGCCCAACATGATGGTGCACATTGAAACCATCAAAGAGTTGGAGAATAAAAAGTGTCAGATGGTTATCTACGTGGATGAGAAACTGCAGCATGCACCGAACGAAGGCAAGCGGATATTGGCCACTGAGCTCTCGAACTATTTGAACCAGGCGTCGCTTAAGCCTCAGCTCAGCAATCTGGGGATTGTGGAAGCATTAGCTCTGGTGTTGCCGGACGAGGATCAACTGAAGGAGTACCTTGAAAATCCTCCCCGAGGTGTAGATCCCCGAATGTGGCGTCAAGCTAATTTGGATAATCCAGACGCTTTTAAGTTCCTGCCTGTTCCGATGATTGGCTTCAACGACCTGAAGTGGCGCGTCAAGTGCCAGGAGCAGGAAACAGACACGCATGCCCTGTACATGAAGAAAGTGGAGGGAGAACTGACGGAGCTGAGAAACAGGCATGCCACGGCATCGTCCAAAATCTTGGAGCATAAACGCAAGCTGGCTGAGCTCAGTCATCGCATACTTACGGTAAGCATGAAATGGTATTCCCTTGTTGCAGGCTCTAACTAATTCTTGCATCAAACAGATTATTGTGAAGCAAGAGTGCACGCGGAAGGTGGGCTCCTCGCTGTCACCCGAAGAGGAGGCGTTGCGCACCAAACTACAGAGCATGCAGGCCGTGGTATCGGCACCCACACAGTTTAAGGGACGGCTCAGCGAGCTGCTGTCCCAGATGCGAATGCAGAGGAATCAGTTTGCTGGCAATTGTGGGTCCGAGTATACGATGGACCAGGAGGCCGAGGACGAGATGAAGAATTTTTTGACCATGCAACAGCGTGCCATGGAAGTACTGTGTGAGACTGTCAATAAGGACCTTAAAGCCCTTGATGTTATTGTAAAAGGATTGCCCGAACTTAAGCAGGCTTGATCGATGCAGGAGCGAAACCGTTTAATAAATTACGAACCAATGTCCGAGGCAATGAACAAGTTATGGTCGTTACACTTTTCCCATTATGCCGCCGCCATTAAGCATTTCCTGTAACTTTGAACTTGCACTTTTACGGCCATGGATCGCAAGACAATCGAAACGCGTTCACACATTCGTTCCCATTGCTGCGGAAATAATTGTGTGGGTCAATGCACTTACGGTCGAAGCCAATCCAGAGCCAGAGCCAGAGCCGAGTCCGAAGTAGTCGGATGTCGGCCGACTTTGCTCTGGCCACCGCCTGAAATTGGACAATTTCTTCAGCGGCAGGCAAGCATTTGCCTGAGTGACAAACTGTTAGTCGCCTCGCCGGCACTTCCATTCCAGTTTGTTCAACTGAAACTGCAACTGCAATTCCACTGCGCTGCTGTTACATTAACATTATTATGCACAAGACCATCGTGTACACGGGCAGAGAATTGGTTTGGCTCGCATGTCTAGTTTGGCTCGTTACATATTTATTTTGTTGTGTGAGAAACTTGTTTTCTCCCAACCCAATTGCTTTGCTCCTTGGCTGATGTTGTTGGGCCGCTGATGGTGGAGACTTCCGAGCTTCCGTTTGAGCATGCAGCATTCAGCGCGGAGCTTGGAAAGCCACTATAAATGAATTGGCCTGCCCAAAGGAGGCCTTACTTTGTGTGAGATCTTTGAAAGTGAAGGTGCTAGAGTCAGGGAGCGCAGTGCATGTGAAATCGCAAGTGGCTCATTCAAAGTGTTTGGATTTGGGTTTGGGTTAAACATTAAAGGAAACATGAGTGGTATATTGATTGTGAGTGGAAAGAGTGAAGGATTCGGATATGGTCCTTATTCCTCCTAATGTTCTTTGCAGCTGCTGTTTTGCATCTCCTGCGCGAGTGTCGCAGCCAGCCCCACAGCAGCGCGTCGAGCGCAGCTTCATGATGATGTACAGCTGATACACCCCCATATTATAACTCTGGAGCGCCTGGAGAATTTGCTAAGGCGAGCTGGCGAGATCTTTGCTCCCGCCATTGCGGAGGACTCAATGTCGGAAGGCAGCAGCCATGTGGAGCAGCAAGCACAGCCGCAACAACTATTATTGCCGCCCACAGCGCAGCCGTACAACTTCTATCTGCCCCTGTTCGACTATGTGGATCCGAAACTGGATGCCAAGAGCAGGCTCCTGGAGAAGATAGCACCTCCGCCTCAGCCGCTAAAGCAGGAGCACAACTACTACGCGGACAAGCCAAAAAAGAAGCCAAAGAAGTTCAATGCAGCCTCCAAGCATATCAATCTCAATCTCAAGTGGTTGAACACATATGAGAAGGCCATGGGAGGGGAGACGCCCAAGGCCCTCTACCTGGAGCAGGATGAGCGCAATCGCATAAACTTTGACGATTCCTTCTTTGCTGCGGACATGCAGGTGAAGATGCCGGATAATCAGCCACACCAAGAGGCTGGCCCCGCAGAGCTGCTGCAGCATGGCGAAGAGCAGGCGGAGGAGGATCTAATGGCAGCTCCTGCGCAGATAACTTACGACTACAAGTCAACTGGGCAGGATCAGCATCACTCATAGAAATGGTGTTTATTTTTTTGTATTTTAGTCACGATATAAAAATGCAGTAATAAATGTACTCCATGCGAGAAGTGTGGATGGTTAGAGCGATTTTTGCCTACTTCTCCTCCTTTGTGATGCGGACATCTTTGCATCTTTCGCCACCACCGGCTCGGCATGTTTGGCCCTTTCGGGCACCAGCGAAACTTGACCTATTCTTTACATGCAGAACAGCTGATGGCAGCGTTGCCAGACTAAATGAGTTTTACTACATGTGATCAATGAATAACGGAATTGATCATCAAAATATTAACAAAATAATTGACTAGCATTTGCTTGTAAATTGCTTTAATACTTTTGATAAGTCAACCATTTCTAGTGAGAAACTACAACGAAAACTTTAAAAGTGTACTTCGACATGAGGTATACGAATAATTTATGCATTTGCACTAATAAAACTATTGCTTTTCTTTTGTGGTCTGAGGCCTGCTCTGGGGGCCTGTCTCAGCGATGCTTTGCCCACTGCTCCCAGTATTCACGTTTCTGCATCTCGTACAGCCTTGAAATCGTACGCTCAAAGGCGAACAACTCCTCTTCCCCGGTGAACACGCTAGACTTGGAATCGTGCTGCAATGGAATGGATTATTATTGCGGTGAAAGATCGCTAGTTAGTGGCTTTCCAGCCCCATCGACTTACTGTGCCATGTTTGATTTTCAGGTCGTCCATTAGAATGCGATCAGTGTCTGAAATGTCAGCGGGATCGGTCACCTGGAATAGTTTGTCCAGCGGATAGTCGGCTGATATTACCACGCGCACTCGGTTGTCGTATAGCGTATCTATAAGCGTTATAAATCGCCTCATTGGTGACTTAATGTTTAGGTTCAGCGAGGGCACATCTCTGATGAGGACGGTGTGAAAGAACTGAGAGATCTGCAGATAGTCGCTACCCGCCAGAGGCTGTGTGAACAGAGGGGAAAACATTAATATTTCCTCGAGATTGCATGTTGCTAGGGAGCAGAGCACTTACGCGATTGCAGAGCTCTTCAAAGCTGCTGTCCAAGACCTGACCACACGTGCGACTGAAGGTAAGATCCCGTCCAAAGTGAGTGATGGTGCGCGGTCTAATGATATCGTTCTCCTCGGCGCACAGTATCTTAAACATGCGATTCATGCTGCCCTCCGCATCGCTCTGGCCCTTGACAAAGTAGTTGGTGTCGCCGGACTGGGCAATGCGGCGATAATCGATGGAGTCCAGCTTGGCCAGCTGGCAGCGCCTTTGCAGCAGGTCTATGAACGGGAGAAAGTTTGTCCGTTGCAGGCCATTTTTATACAGATCCTCGGGATGCCGATTGCTGGTGGCAATTATCACGATGCCCTTCCTGAATAGATGCGTAAAGAGTCGCTTCAGCACCATGGCGTCGGCTATGTCGGTGACCTGAAACTCATCAAAACATATCAGCCAGGACTCGCTGGCTATGATGTCTGCCACGGGTTCCGTTGGATCAAAAGGAGCTGGTTTCTCCGAATTAAAGGCCCGATCGATGGGACCCTGCCGTTCCTTCGCCTCGTGTATTCGTCCATGAACACTGTTCATGAAGGCAGTAAAGTGAACACGTTGCTTGCGAGGAATCTGTGAGCAAATTCGTGTGTGAGTATGAGTTGCTTGTGTAAGCTATTAGTTACCTGACTGCAGCAGTCGTAGAACAGGTCCATTAAGGTTGTCTTCCCCACACCCACACTGCCATAGAGGTACAGCCCCATTGGGGCATGGCTGCCTGCGTTTAAGTCATCTGCCGCGTCATCGGCGTGGGTTCTTCTCCGACCAAAGATGGAGCTGAAGAAACCGCCACTGCTGCCTCCGCTTTGCTCTCTGGGTGTGTAGCCGTGAATCCTGTGGTAAAGAGCATCTAGGTGCTTCATTGTCTCCAGTTGTCTGTCGTCGGGCATCAGTTTGCCCGCCCGGACACGCTCCTCATATTCCGGAAAAGGACTCAATCGACTCGCATGGCAGGTTTGGATTGCAACCAGTCGGTGCGTTCTGCACAACAGTGGTGTCGCATGTCGCGTACAGCGGATTATAACACCAAATTGACGACGAAACATGGTGGGGGAGGGGCTATTTACGATCGGATCCAATTGTTATTTCTCGTTAGCTAAACATATTATTATATAAATTGTTGACCGCGACCGTGAATTCGTGAATTTTTTTGTTTTTGGTATTTACATGTCTCGTTCCGAGTGAATGTTCAAACTTAACCCACTAAACGCCCGCCTTTTAAATAGGAAAACACTTTGTCCAAATTGGGGAAATAAATCTTCTTGTAAATGTTTATTGTAGCCACGCAGCCTCCCTGTTTACGAATAAATTCGAACAGGCTCCGTTTCATTCAGCTTAACGGCGCCAATAATCTTTAAGTTTAATTTATTACCTACTTTGCACTTAAACACCCATTGGTCAACAGAAGGTTAATCGGCCTCGGTTAATGATATATTTTCTCGATTTTAATGTTCTGTTTAATATTGCCATCAAACGAAAACTCTCAGCCGTGAAACTGGAATTTTCTACGATTGTACAATACATTCACCCCAAGATTGGTCTACTCTTCATGACTTCTTTTATTAGATTGTTTACAAAAATAACGATTTAGCTGAAATGGTGAGAAAACAAATCAAATAAATAAACTCTACGTTTTTAGAATGTTTTGTTACGTTATTTGACAATTTGTTGCTGGCCAGCCAGAATTATGGGCCTTTGTGTACCCTGTTTCCATTATTTAATAATACAATTTCTTTCTTCTTTTCTTTTCTGCTCTTAAAAATAATAATGCCTCAATGTTTCTATATTATGCAAAATTTGTTATATCATTGATTAGCGCCAAAGACATATGTGAGCTTATGATGAGCCACTGCAAATGAATTTCCTCATTCTGACTGTTATAACAATTCAGTCTGAACCCTACACTTTCGAACCAAGAATGACGAAGTCTCTTGCGGATTAGCGCTCATTAAATTGAACTGTGCAAATCTTATAAGTAAAACTCGTAAATGTCATAAACCAGCGAGGAGCTTCCTGGGGCACGAATAGCGTAATTCTCGTGATTTGGAATTTCCCACTTTGATTCGATTCAGTATTGAATTAAAAAGATTAGATAGGGCCAATTACTAAACATATTACCTATGGTTAGTTGCATACTCAAGCGTTAACGTACTCTAAGGCATTATTGAATAGCCTATAAATGTTTTCCTCCAAAGAGAAGAATGGTGGAAAACTAGGATATGCATTTGCTTCAATAGTTCTGTTTGTACAGGGTATCCAACAGGCATGCCATGGCTCATCCTCACAACATTCTTCAGGCGGTGCACTATCTTCTCCAGGAACAAGATAAGATGTTACAGGTGTTAGCCGCTTGCAAGTGGATCCACTCAAGGCGTCCACGGCCTGGATTTTCACAGCCTTGGATCATTATAAATAGAACTGCACCTGGCCCAGACCCCTATAGTTGACTGCAGTTTGTGACGGCGTGCCAGTTTGTTCCAGAAACCCGAGACCCAACATGGCAATGATACCCACCTCTTACAACGAGAAGGATAGTGTCTGGAGTGGAGCCAAGCGTAACTCCATGTACAACTATGACACGTCTGTGGGTAAAATTATTTTCAACACCATGAACAACTGGCCCAAAAACGTGTGCCAGGTAAGTGTGTTCACTGCCAAGGATCCATCGCCAGGCACACTTATAGATTATCACTCGACTCCACTCCAGATATGCGATGTTGACAACGTGACAGTCACCTTTGAACAGGGTCTCACCTGGGCCATTCGGATCGCTCAGTACTTAAAGAAGCGTGGACTCAACTACAAGGACGTCATTGGAATTGCAGCGAAAAACTCCACCTATGTGATGCCGCTCGGCGTGGGCTGTCTAATGAATGGAACACCATTCCATTCGGTCAATCCCTTGCTGGATGAAGGTTTGTACTCCCATTGTGCCCTTCAAAGTAAAAACTCACCGACTTATCCGGAAACACCTGAATGCAGCTACCATCACCCATGTCTTCTCGATAACCAAGCCCTCTCTGATATTCTGCGATGGCAACGAGTACGAGAAGGTGCATGCCGCAACCATTGGATGGCACCCGGAGATCTACACTCTCACGGACCACGTCGAGGGAGTGCCCAAGATTGAAACTCTGCTGGATCCCACATCGACTGAGAAGATGTACCAGTAAGTGGAATGAGGCAGTTTAGTCCACAGAGAATAACCCAAGTTGTTTCTTAGGCCGGAGAACTTGAAGGACGGAGGCGACCAGACTGTCGCTATTTTGTGCTCCTCGGGAACAACTGGTCTGCCCAAGGCCGTTTGCATTTCCAACAGTAACCTCATACAAGATACCATGTAAGTTGGCTAAAATGAACTCTTCTTCATCGACTGCTCGGACTGAAGCTCACTCGTAAACTCGTTCGCAGGTTGGTCAACAGCGAATCGGTTATCTTTATTGCCAGCTGCCTGGACTGGATCACGGGCCTGTGGGCATTCGTCTTTAGCGCTGTGTTTGGTGTCACTCGCATCATTACGAACAAGCCCTTCACCCCTGAAAACTTTGTGGGCTTGGTAAAAAAGTACAAGATTAACTATGCAGTGCTGCCGCCCCGTCATCTGTCGGCCCTGATCAGCTGTCCGGATGCCACTCCGGAGGCGTTGGCACCACTAACGCACCTGAACTATGGCGGAGGCTTGGTTTCCACAACCACACTGCAGCGTGCTCAGGAACTGTGCAAACGCGCCATGTTCAACTCCGGCTACGGAATGACCGAGGTGGGAGCCATCACCATCAATATTGGAATCAGCAACTTCGCCTCAGCGGGCAGAACCGTTCCAGGGGTTAAGATTCGCATTGTCGACGAGGATGGCAAGAACTTGACCTACAATCAGGTCGGAGAGATCTATGTGCACACGGGTCAGGCCTGGAATGGCTACTACGGCAACCCAGTGGAGACCCGCCGCATGCAGGACTTCGAGGGCTGGTTCCACACCGGCGATCTGGGCTATTTCGATGAGCAGAACTTCCTGTACATAGTCGATCGGAAGAAGGAGATCCTGAAGTACCAGGGCCTGCACTACTGGCCCACCGAAATCGAGAGTGTCATATCGGAGCTGCCGCAAGTGCAGGAGGTGTGCGTGGTTGGCATCTACGATGAGCGAGAGGGAGACGCAGCCGGCGCATTGGTGGTCAAGACCAAAGGAGCTGTTGTCACCGCAAAGGACATTTCGGATCACGTGGCCAAGCGGCTACCCGCAACCCAAAAGCAACTGCGCGCCGGAGTGCAATTCACCGGCAAGCTACCGGCCAATGCCAATGGCAAAACGTTGCGCAAGACGGCACGCGACGTTTTTGTTGCCCAAAACGGGACAGCTAAGTAGGATCTGAATGATCCAAGTATATACCCATGTACATTTTGTAATCATAAGTACATTAGATAAGTTAAACGATTCATTTTCAAACTGGAGTGCTTCAGTTATGAGCACTCGACAACAAGCTGAGGGAACTTTGTTCACAAAAACAGGAATAATACTGTTTACGCATGGCTTATAAGATGCAGATCTTATGAATGAACTGCCATATCTATAAAGAGTAAAGCAAGAAACAAAAACAAAAAATAAAAAAAGAATTATGATAATCTACATGTGCCTATGGATTGATTCAGCACTAACTTTAGCCAGGTTGTGGATAAAGCTAATCAGTAGTTTTAACGAGCAATACTTCAGGTAATAGTTCTTTCTCAATTGTGAAATTGCTGAGATTATGGCCAAAGATTATAGCCTGCAGCGTAGATTCCGCATAAACATTCCCTTGGCAGAGATATGAATCAGAAATAAAGAAGGAAAATAAATTAATTAATAATGATATAATAGATTTGTCTCTTAGCATTTGTGCTTGTAATTAGCTTACCCAAAAAGTAGTTTATAGCCAAGTCATTCAAATATATGGATTATGTCCATTGAAAGCTATCCACATTTTAGTAGCATACTTTTAGGCCGGAATGGTTTCAGATTTAAGCATGATCGGATCAATCGCTGGATTTAAATGTCTTAAGAGAAAGAGAGAGAGAGAGGGCTTTTTGCCAACATAGAACATACGAGTAAGAGCATGTAGTAGCAGAACCCTCCTCAATCAAAGTAGGTTCATTTTGCATTAACAATCAGCTGACTAAAGATGACTGGCAGCTTCTCTGTTATTCGATTTGGAATGATAAGATATGGAAAACGGCTGACTAACGATTATGTGCACGTTTGATTATATCTGTGAGTAGTGGGTATTTGGGATAAATATAGTTTAGACTCTCCAGTCTGATGGCTATATGATATATTAAAAAGCGTGTGCATGGTAACAACTAGTCGAGGCCCTGGAGCAGCAACATTCGGCTTGTGATGGACTATCGACTCCAGACACTGATACAGAGCACAGTCGTGAAAGCTCTGGTTACCCTTAAATAGTTTCTGCCACAACTGTCAAGGCACAGTGCATTATCGACAAAGGCGGCGATAGGGAGCATAGCACGGCAGAATTATTACCATGGAACTACCCACAACATACGATGAGAGGGAAAGAATTTGGAGTGGAGCCAAGCGCAGACCCACATATCACTATGACACTTCCATCGGTAAAATAATATTCAATACCATGAGAATTTGGCCCAAGAACGTGTGGCAGGTGAGACAGAACCAGAAAGGGATCGCCACATAGTTTAACATCCCTTCGCTGCAGATAAACGACATTGATGGAGGCACAGTCACCTTCGAACAGGGTCTCACCTGGGCTATTCGGATTGCCCAGCACTTCAAGAAGCGTGCCCTCAACAACAAGAATGTCATTGGTATTGTGGCCAAGAACTGTACCTATTTAATGCCCCTGGGGCTGGCGTGTCTAATGAATGGCACACCATTCCACTCGGTCAATGCGTCGATAGATGAAGGTTTGTACTGACATCAGGAGATGTCTCTGATATCTCTGAGTAATCTCTGACAAATCTGTTAACGCAGCTACCATCTCCCATGTGTTCACAATAACAAAACCAACTCTGATATTCTGCGATGGAAATGTGTACGAGCAGGTTCGAGCGGCTACTGTGGGCTGGCAGCCGGAGATCTGTACTATCACAGAACCCATCGAGGGAGTGCTCAAGATTGAGGATCTGCTGGAACCCACAACAACCGAAGCGATGTACCAGTGAGTGGAAGAGACTGAAGAAGAGACTTTAACTAGCGAGAAATACTCTTTAGGCCAGAGCCATTGATTGAGGGTGGAGACCAGACCATGCTCATTCTGTGCTCCTCGGGCACAACCGGCCTGCCCAAGGCCGTTTGCATTTCCAACAATGTTCTAACGCTAGAGAACCCGTGAGTTTCTACACCTAACTAATACTGTTGAACTTATATTGTTTAATGTTATTTTATTTCAGCTTCATAAACAGCGAACTAACGATATTATCATCGAGTGGCCTGGACTGGGTCACCGGCGTGGTGTCGTTTATCTTCAGCACTGTGTTTGGTGCAACCAGAGTCATTACCAACAAACCTTTTAGTCCAGAGTACTTTGTGCAGCTGGTGAAGAAGTACAAAATTGACAGCGTCGTGCTGCCGCCCGGTCATATCTCCGCTCTGATTAGTTATCCGAATGTCACGCCGGACGATCTGGCACCCTTAAAGAGTGTTACCTATGTCGGTGGCACGGTTTCGAAGGCCACCCTACAGCGGACCCAAGAGCTCTGCAAGAATGCGATGCTAACCACCGGCTATGGACTCACGGAGACCTTAATCATAACGAGTAACCTTGGAATTAGCAATATAGCATCGGCCGGCAAACCTATGCCAGGAGTCAGAATGCGCATTGTGGACGAAGACGGAAAGAACTTGACATACAATCAGGTCGGAGAGATCTTTGTGCACAAGGGAGAGGCATGGAATGGCTACTTCGGGAATCCCGAGGCTACACTTCAGATGCAGGACGCAGAGGGCTGGTTCCACACCGGCGATCTGGGCTATTTTGATGAGCAGAACTTCCTGTACATAGTCGATCGCAAGAAGGAGATCCTGAAGTACCAGGGCCTGCACTACTGGCCCACCGAGATCGAGAGTGTCATAAGGGAGCTGCCGCAAGTGCAGGACGTGTGCGTGGTTGGCATCTACGATGAGCGAGAGGGAGACGCAGCCGGCGCATTGGTGGTCATGACCAAAGGAGCTGTTATCACAGCAAAGGACATTTCGGATCACGTGGCCAAGCGGT
Organism: Drosophila guanche; assembly: GCF_900245975.1. NCBI lineage: Eukaryota > Metazoa > Arthropoda > Insecta > Diptera > Drosophilidae > Drosophila > Drosophila guanche. The sequence continues at coordinate 8,851,100 of NW_022995743.1, read as the reverse complement.
TTCCCGGTGCGGTGACAAAGCAGTTGCACGCTGGAGTGCAATTCATCGACAAGCTGCCAGCCAATGTCAATGGCAAGACTTTAAGGAAGGCATCACGCGACATTTTCATTGCTCAAAAGGGAAGTGACAAGTGAGATTTGTGTGTGATGCATAAATCTTTTCAATGCTTTCATTAGTTAATTAAAAGACTCTTTAGTATCGAAGATAATTGCAGAAGCGAACAGGTAATTGTTTGATATTGTTTGGCTTTCCCGATCTGAATCATGGCTCTGACTATTCTGTTTATGAATGGGGAATAGGCAGGCAGCTCTTATCATGCCAAACACAAACAATGATAAGAGCTTATCGTTCAATGAAATCCGATTCGTGGTTTATTGTTTAAAGAGCATCTGCAGTGCCTTTGCTTTGCCTTAATTGTATATTACGATTAGCCCCTGAGTTATTAAGTGATCTGTGATAATTCTTATTCTAAATCCAAATCCTTGGCCAGGTACTGTAACCGATGAGGAGGAGGAGGAGCAGCGTCATAGAGAGGGTGCTGCTCTGGCTGGCAGCCCCGGCTGTCACGTCGGTTGGCATTGGCTGCTCCGTGGGCTCCATGTCCATTTCGGGAATTTCTCCCAGACTCGACCTCGTTATCTGCTCCACCTGTTGCCGAATGACGTTGCCCGTACGCACCTCCACCTTGGGCAGGGGAAAGCAGTAGACACGCTCCACCTCCAGTACCAGAGGCGTGGCACTGTCCGAGGCCAGTGATGTCTCTGTGACGGTTAGGGGCACGCATATGGTGGGCTCCTCGGCCGCGTTCCGCTCCTCGTAGGGTATCCCGACGCGGGTGATATTGAGTGGCTGCTGCGGTGCCTGGGTGTCCGGCACACTGAGCTCGCTGTGCATCTGTGCGGAGTTGAGCGAATCCTCGTAGTACTTGTAGTCATCTAAGGAATCACCAACGCTGTCGTCGCGTCTGTCAATGTTCATGCTAAGATTGGCATCGACGCGCTCCGGCTCGGTGCTCGCTGTGTTGGAGGAGCTGTCTATGAAATCTGTTGGCCAGTTGAGCGAGACCGTAGTTGAGCTCGTGGCTTGAGTGGGCGCCGGAGGGTGCACCATGGACGATTGCGGCAGACTTGAACTGGTTGAAGGAGGTGCCGGCACTGTGGTGTCATAGGGATAGGGATACGGCAAAGGCATCCAGTTGTCGTCCGTGGTTGATTGTGAGGGACGTGTTGCTGCCGTTGTCGTCTCCACCGATTCATTGATTTGTGAGGCCATGGCCCTGAGCCGAGGATCGGTTGCATTCATCCTTACTACTTCGAACTGGTGAGGCAGCTTCTGGGAGGTTACGCGCCGTCGTCCATGCTTCTCCATCGATTGCTCAAAGCTGGCAGGACGCGCAATGCCGGGACTCTGATAGCCTCCAGGAGCGATGGCAGCTTGCTGCTCTTCGCTGGATCTGGACGGTTTCGAGTCCACGCCTGCAATGAATGGGCTTAGGGATAGATGATTCCGAAAGTCAGGGATGAACTCTTACCTTCTGCTGGCAATCCCATCAGCATGGCCTCCAAACGGCCGTAGACTCGCTCCTTGGGCTGCTGATCCGCGTCTGCGTCGTAGGGGATTTCTGGATGTTCCGGCTTCCAGTTGCCGTACACCACCGATGACTCCTGCCTGGGCATGGCTGGCCGACCACTCTCCTCTCTCAGCAGCGGAATGTGTGTGTGCACCGTGGAACTGATGGGCCAGCTTCGTAGCAGTGGGTCTGGGCCAGGGATCTGGGCTTGCATATCCGAAATGCGTATACGTCCTCGTGGACGGGGCGGTGGGCCCTGCAGCTGCTGGGCATTGGCAATCAGGTGACAGCTGACACTAAGGGCCATTAGCCACAGCATCCACTCGAGCGGGTGAGTAATCATTTTCGAATCTTTAACTTTTTTATTTTGTTTTTTATTTCGTTTTCGATTTCAGTTTATATTAGCGCGGCCTTTGGTGTGCCACTTGTGCTGATTGCTAAAGTGTGTGTGTATACATACAAACACACATACATATATTTTACAGTTAGTTTTTGTCAGGGCTCTTTATTGTTTTTGTTTACTTCTCGTTTTCAGCGGCCACAATATCAATCCATTGTTTGCGCGCTCTAACGGTGCTTCGATGTCAATTCAATTCGATATTCGCACGCACTTCTTGCTCTCCTCTTCACCACTTCTCTCCATTTCTTTTCACTCCACTGCCCACTCCACCACTTGTAGCGGCACCGCTAGCTTTGCTCTTCTCGGTTTAACGCTCCCGCGAATTCTCCAGGTTTCTTCCGAAGATCGTTCCCCGTTCCGTTGACGATGATTTTGTGATCTGCACGCGACGGCTTCTAAACGGCAACTGACGTTGGCCAAATCAATTCAAAGCACCAACCACTGCTCTGGTCAGACACTAAAGCCCAGAAGAAAGATTCTTTCTAATCACAGGCCATAGAAATTTTTCCATTGTTAAACTTGGCTTTTTTTCATTTTAATTATGCGCAAGAGCGTTGAAACTTAATGGCGAATAAACAGTCTTTGGAGTTTGGCTTTTGGGGTCTATGCCGCGCGCTGCCTGCCGTGGCGGTGAAAATGCAGCGGAATTGATTTATTTGTTGGCGGATTCTCCATATTTCTAAACACATACCATTCTACAGCATGGGGCGCAAAAATGTAAGCAATAAGGCCACACAGCCAAGATGATTGCTTCGAGCATAAAAGACAAATTACAATGAATTGTTAGAATATATCCATCTTATTTTAGTGGTTTTGAGAAAAATATTCAATTATTAATTTGCGAAGCTTAAACTATTATATATTCCACATGTTTTCGAAACGAAAATGTACGTACAAAAGATTTACAGTTCATTGACATTTTCTATATCTTCAAAATAATTGTTTCATCTTTGACTATGGTTTTAACAATAGTTTTGAACTCTTAGAAGCATTCTTAAAAATGGAAAAATATTTAGATATTTAATGAAATAACTTGTATGTTGACCGCAGGTGTATGCTCACATTTATGCAAATATGTGGCCAAATAATTTGCCGTTTCGTGGCACAAAATCTTTAGCTGATTTCTGCCCGCTTGGTGTTTGTTCTTTCGGCCAGATGACTATTATTTTTGGTTCATCTCTTTGCTTGTTCGGCTAAGGGCTTCTTTTCACCGATGGCCAACGGTAAAATAGTTGTGGGCCATGAGTTCATGAAATAATTGGCGGATTGAGTAGAAAGACTGCCTGGAGTTGTGCCACTAACCCATTCATGGACCACTTACGCATGGCTCGTGGAACTCATTCTCCCCGTACCCACTCCCAATTCCAATTCCAATTCCCGCAAACTGTCATAATTATGCAACCAGCAACCAGTCGGAGGCTCTCGACACAAAATATCCAAGCATAAAGTATGCACTTATGCAGCAGCAGCACCAGCACGAGGCGAAGAAGACGGGAGAGTCGACGTCTGTCGATGTAGAAATATGGAAAATTGGAAAAGCGCAAACTGCACTGCATGGAATGGGATCAACAAACTTACAGAGCGGAGGAAACTCGATCTGTGAAAACAAACAGTGAAACAGCAATGAAACAATAAATAAGGAAAATATATAATGAAGACCCCATAAACGCTGTGTCACGTCTGGAGGAGCAGGGAAACCAAATGGGAAAATCATCAAGTCGGTTCGGCATAATGGAAACGTTAGTTTTTCTTTTATTGTTTTAAAGCGGCAAAACTTTCACACTCGTTAACAAAATAATAGTTTATTGAGAGGTGTCCGATGAGTGCGTCTTGTGTGTTTTTCCGAGTGGAACCTATTTATTTATGCAAATTTGGAGTTAGTTAATCGGAGAATGGTTCCAGATTACAGATGGATATTTTTGGAAGAGTTCGCAAATGAAATCACAGTCTTATTGTTGTAGATGTTGTGGCAGGAATGAGTATAGCAAAGTTCACGTTTCCAGGATAATCGGTACGGTGGGGGTTAGGGTTTAGTTTCGGAAGATTCTCATTCTACTGATTCTCGAGCAGACCGATATATTGGCCATTCTGATTGGCAATGCGACGCTCCTCCAGCTTTCGGGCAAAGTCTGGATCCGTTTTGGCCCGCTGCTCGAGTCGCTCCTGCTGCAGCTTGATGCCAGCATAGATCTGGTCCAGACCCTTCTGGATCTCCTCGGGTATGGCGGGCGGTGTGGGTATGTGGTCGCCTGTCGCACGGAAGCCGTTCTCATCTGCCGTATACTGAACATTTACCAGCTGGCCCTCCGGCGACTGGTACGAGTACTGGCCATGTTGTACCAGAACCCCGTTCGGATTCGTGTCAAAGTCCTTGAGGAAGCCAGTCTCCTCGTGGATGATGTTGTTGCCCGTCTCGTATTCCGTCTTGTAGCTGCCATCCTCGCTCTGCTCCTTGTTGTACTTCAGAATGGGTATCCATGTGCTCGTCTCTCGCAGATCCTCGTGACGATGATGGTCGGGCTTCTCGTCCCGCGGTATGTTATTGGCGCTGTGATGCTGGTTATGGTGCTGCTGCTGCTGCTGGTGTTGGTGCTGGTGCTGGTGCTGTCCGTGGCAGGACAGGAAAAGCATCGCGATGAGTATCTGCAAACGATATTTGCAGTTTAAGTTCACAGTTCACACAAATCACAACGATAGCTGGGATGTCATGGGACGGAATGGTATGGGGAACTTACGAGCACTTTCATTTTTTTAGGAATTGTCTGTATCTTGTCTCCACTCGGATTGGTAATTATTTGTTTGGACCGATTTGTCGCCCGTTTGGCTGACACTACGACTGGCAAGTGAAAGCAACTCCGTCAAACACTGTGCCAAGCGCGGCCCTATTTAAGCCTTATATAGGCGAATCGCTCCGACACTGGCTTCGCCTCCTCCTCCTCCTGCACATCTGGTCTCGTTCATTACCCACACAGCAGTGGCAGTGGTGCAGCGGGAGAGCGATAGAGCAGCAGATGCAGCGGCTGATGGAGAGGCTGCATAGTTGCATTGGCCAAAGTTGCTCTTGCTGCAGCTCTCTTTGCTCTGCTGCTCTGCTGTTTTAGTTGTCCGATCCAAGCGATCCACGATGGGTAATTGTTGTTTGTAGGCTCAGTGACGCTTAAATGTTAAAATGAAAAATCTCAACAATTCACTGTCGCTCTTACTGAAGTCTGTACCAGAGTTTTCCCATTATTTGGCAAGGCGAGGAGGAATTTATTTAGAGTTTTAAATTCATACTACAAATATATATGTATATGCACATACATATGTACATACGTATGTTAATTTCTTGCATGAAAAAAGGGTGTTCCGTTGCCTCTAGTAGACTCCACTCGGTTCTTGAGGGGCCCTGCCTAAAGATGCAAAAACTCTGGCCCCCACCTAAGGCAGTGGGTCTTCGGTTGCATACATTTGGATTGTTTGGAATGTACATACATATGTAAATATGTATAAGCACAGCTCAAATGTCTGCGAATTGTCTGTCCATCTGTGCGCTCGTCCGGTCGTTCATCTTCGTAATGCCGTTATTTAGAAACAAGCCAGAACGAGTTTTTGTTTTGTCTCTTGCTTTTTGCTTTAGTTGTTGTCTTTGCCAAATGCAGATTACGCTGCTCTCTCGCTCTCTGCACGAAGTGCAGCAGCAGCTTCGGATTCGTTTTCAGATTCGTATTCGTTTTCGGAATTCTTGTAATTGCAGACGATTCGTGGATGGATTGGATGCCATCGGATGGCATTCGTGAGGAGAGTGACATACTAACACCACCAGAAGCGAACTGAAACGAAAATTGTTGTAACACTCTCAAGTGTTTTCGCCGGTGAGGCAAGACGATAATTGAGTTCAATACGGGGCGCAACGGGGCCTTCTCTTGTCTTCGCAAATGTTAATTAGTTGCCATACAATTGGGTTAATCTGCAACAATTTGAAGAGAATCCAAATCAGCAGCAATGCGAGGAAAAAAGATTAATTTAACAATCATCGAGATCCAACACTTGCAACACAATGCCGCAGCGAGTTGAACAACCCGCCGAAGAACCACCGGCAAAAACCCAAAAAAAAACACGACTGATCGCAGCTTAAGATACCCTTGGGCCAGCGTTCAGCTGAATATAAATACAAGACACAAACGAGAATTGTCCCACGAATGATGGTTCCTTTAGCTGATGAAGTAAGCAAGCTGCTTGTGTATGGATATAGTACCCTTAGGGAGGGTATAAAAACCGGGCGAACCGACGCCTATTGCAACAAACGACCTCTTCGCTGCTCGGAGCTCCACGCCTCGTCGGCACTCGTTCGCTCTCGTCCGCACCCACAACTGCAACACAGCAACCAAGCCTCCTCGTCCTCTCCTTGTCTGGTGAGTCACTTAGTTGTGCAACTTCTGTTGCTGCTGCTGTTGCACGGACCAAAAAGAAAATGAAATGGAAAGCTAGGCAAGGTTAGCTCTCGATTGTAGCACCCATACCATATTTGCCCCACTCACACACTGAACGCAGCACTTTTGGGGATCTGCAACATCCGAACGATCCAAAACGGGGCAGACAGCGGTAAATGTCAAATGATTTGCACCCTTACATTCTTAGCATTTGGCGTGATCTTCTCCGGCTGCTGCTGCTGCTGCTGCTGCTGTTGTGCCTGTTCTTATGGACAACATTTGACATTTGGGTTTTGGCTGTGGGCTCTCTGTGTGTGAGTGTCATCCGCTGAGCCAGCGACTGGTTTACAGAACCCCGATGCTGGCCATAAATTTCCCGGCTGTTGGTTGTGAAATCTCTTGTCAATGGCTGCGAATCTTGAGCTTGAATCGTAAATAATGCTCCAGTAGCGTAAAGCAATGACAGTTTCGTTTCGTCTACAGAGCTTGACATAAAGATCACGTACGTTGTAGGAGACAAGAATCAAATTAATTCCTAAGCTCGCTCCAAAGTGCTTTCGTTTATTTCTTTTCATTTTCTTAGCTTCTTCTGGCGCTGCGTTTGCCCAAAATATTTGTTCTTCTGCATTATTCTGCTGCTTTCAATTTAGATATATTTTTAGTTTGAAAATTATGTTATTATTCCCTCTTTTTGGACGCATCGTAAAGCACGCCATGGAGACTCGCATTAATCAAGTAAGCGACGGGTGTTAGGAAATTGATTTCGATCTTAAATTCGGTTTCTGGCAAAAAGGCTGGCAAATGTTCGGCAACGCTTATGTTTGTGTACGAGTAGAGGCCCTAGAGAGAACAAAATTGGAAGTGGGATTAGTGGAAAAACGAATCTGGAATCGTTGCTCACCTTTGGACGGGGGCAGCTCAGCTGCAGGCTGGCCTTACTGCCGAGCGCCCTCACGATAACTGAAATGAACTTGTGGCCATACAAGCCCTTGGAAAACTGACAGACATCCACATTCAAATCGATCATCTTGTGGTACTCTTTGAACGGTGGTCGAGGCAAAAACAATTTAAACGTGGCATTCATCTGAGCAACTCCATGAAGATATTCAAACTCGGAGCTAACAATTGACTTATCGTTATCCAGGATGAAACATTTGTGCCTGCCCATGTGGTCAGGGTTCGTTGCGCAACTGAAGCTTTTCCACAGCAGACTCAGGCGCTTATTGGAATGCGAAATCTATAATAGAATTGATTCATTTAATTTCTACATTCTTTTCTTGGCTAGTTACCTTCGCTGTGTGCCCATGGTCGGGTAGAAAAATGATCAGGAAGATCCAGTAATATGTGTCCATTGGGGAGCTGCGAACAATTAGAACTGTCTGGCTGACTGAAGAGTCCAATCAATGTTTATATATTTAAACAGTTGCGGTTAATTACACCCCAGTAATTGGTATTTTGGATTGATTTTTAAGTGGAATCACGAGTCCACAAAAATACGTTCAATCCAATTGAGTTGCCTGCAAAAAATGACAGAATTTTATTGTGCGGATTGTTTTAATTTGATGAAATATCTCCTCTTAGAGTAATATTAAAGTACGATTTCTTCAGATGGGACAAATTGACCTGCGCCATAAAACTGCTTTCAGGCAGAAACGAGGGAATAACCTCCTCAATACTTATGTTGCGGTAGTAAATGAAGCCCTGAAATCATGGAGAAATGTCTCTGAGTTGTCAGTTGCTATCTGATTGAAGTACCTGTTTTATGGGGCATTTTTGCGGCTGATTACTGTTTTTGACCACGGCATTGTAGAGCCTGGACACCATGGTCTTTTCTTTTGCCACATCCGACATTACACGGCAGCCATCGAAGGTAAAGTCAAAGAGCTTCCGGTACTGCTCTGAAGGCTTGGACCGGGTAGAGATTTTTACATACGTCCTAATTGATGGTAGTGCCTTCAGCAAATTGACTTCCAGATTCAAGAACGATTGCCTTGACCCTGCGATCTGACATTTCAGATTTTCTGCATATGGCACACATATTCGGCATTCGAAAGAGTCCCACCTCAGAAATCTGTGCTGTAGCAAAATGGTTATATTAGAGTTTGTTTGATAGATAACATGCGTACCTTGGACTCGCCGCCAGTGATGATGATGAGGATTGCTACCGCTAAGATTAGCCATGGGTAGAACATCTCTCTCGATCCGTCGTGCTCCAACTGAGGCTGGCTGGCGCCAACCTTTGGGAGTAATAGAAATCCACAGCATAATCTGTGTTCAAGTAATTGATCAACAATTAAAGCGATCAATTCCGCGTAACAGCGTATATTCAAATTAGAATACTCGTGCCGAACAATAATGGCTCCATAAAACATTTGTATGCAGTCGGAGGCTGTTGATGGAAACCGGGCAGATACAAATATTAAGATGGCAGCGGAAGCCAATGTGGCGATGGAAAAGTGTCACTTCCAGTGATGTTCAGAAGATGACAAAAGATATGATTTGGTTTTAGAATATCATAAGCAGCAAGCAGAAGATCTGTATGCCAAGTTCTGTTCTTTAATAAATATAAATCCCCGAAAAGAAAGTTTAAGCAAGAGAGAGAGAGAGAGTTGTACAATATTTGTTCAGTTTTGTCAGTGCCGATGTTGTCTTATTCGTCCGATAGTCGTACTCAATTCCAACCACATGTCGGCATGCGGCGACACCTGTCGGCGCATCGGACAAACCATTTGAAAATTTTTCCGCTGACTTTCAATGGCGCCACTTCAAAAATATTTAAATCGTTGGTTACAATGATAAGAAAGTCTCCAATTTAATTGATATTGAGCTGCAATTGCTGGTTGAAAGCATTAAAGATATTTCTTTTTTCTGGCATTCTCCTTGGCAGTGTCAAAGAGGTGCCCCTGCAGAGTCACATTCAACAAGACGGCCACTTTGGGTATGAAGAGGTCAAAGTTTGCCATGAAATCGTTCTCGGTTAACATGGGCGGGAGGTCGTTCACCGATATGTTCTTCGAGTAGTAGTTACCCTGGAAAGTGTGGAATTGAGTACAGAGACCACTGGGTTCGGAGATCTTACCTTTGGGAAGGGGCAGCGCATGACAACATTGCTGTTTCGGGCCAAGGTTCGAACCAAAAAATCAATCAGCAGTCTCCGATTGCGATCCCGAATAGCCTTGCACACGTCGAAGGTGATGTCGAATATCTGGGTGAATACCTTCTTCGGGTTGGGCAGGGATACCCTGAGGTAGCCAGTCAATGCGGGAAGACTCTTCACAACTTCGGCAGAGAACTCCAAGGTCCTGTTCAGCGGTGGCAAAATCTTGCAATTTAGATGGGCAAAGTAGGTGGGATTCCCCACGCAATCCATTCGGGTCATCTCCACGAAGTTGGCGCTCTGCTTGGGACCATGGCAATTTCTAGATTTGAGTACAGATCCACACAGGAACTTACTGGCAAAAGGTTGGCCGCTGCTGCCGGCTGCGGAGTCTGCAGGAAGCTGGCCATACAGGCGATAATCCAAATCAGTGTCCACATTTCGCTGTCTCAATTGCTGACGATCAATTGATGTATTCGCCTCGACTCTGGTGAAATGAAATGCCCCATGCCACAGGCTAATGGCAGTTTAATTGCGCAAAGTGTAAAGCAATTAAATGATCATTCCCTGCCCCGATGTCTTGGCCATTGTTCGATATTCTGGTGTGCCCCACCATATGCTGGCGAGTGCAAATGGCGAGTAAATATCATCACTAACCACAGCATCTAGCGATCAGCATCAGCCTTAACCGCAAGCGTGAAGGGCAAATTCGGTAATGGGTAAGGTTTGGTAATATTATAGGCCATTCGAGGCTGAGAAGCACCCGGCAATGGGACAAATAACTCTTCATATGTACATACGCACATACCTATTATCTGTGTTGTCATTTTCATTATCGTTTCGAATATTTATTTCTCGAGCCGGAGCGGAGTGCGAGGTGATTGTGTGTGTGTGTGTGTGTGTGTTTGCTTAAGACTAACTACGGAAGGTAAGGTTTACACAAAACATTTCAATTTCGGATGGCATTCAGGCAGTGCATAATACTTAAAGTCCAAATATTATACCGAAGTAGGACGGGACGGGCACTCGGCTGCCAGCAGAATTACTGCGGTGCCACGGGCAGATGATCGCCCTCGGGCTGGAACCCATTCTCGTCGGCCACATAGCGCAGGGTGATGAGGTTGCCTTCCGGGTCGCTGTAACTGTACGAGCCCGTCTGGACCAGGACCAGTTCCTCGTGCTCGTCGATCACCTGGCCATCGGCTGTCTCCGTCTTGGGTATGATGATCTTCTTGAGGTAGCCAATGTTCTCCACGCGTATGCCATTCGATGTCTCGTAGCTGCATCGAAGGTTTCCTCTTAGTACTCGCATTCTGGTTCAAGCCAAAGGCCCTCTACTCACCTGCTGTTGAAGCTGCCATCGGCATTGTTCACATTATCCTGCTTCACAATGGTGGCAGCTGTTGTCGTTGTGGTGCCCCCAGCGCGCTGCTCCTGTGGCCGGGCCAGGACATAGCCAAGCAGCATGGCAGAGCAGGCGATGAAGATGAACTTGTACATTCTGAATGGCGGCGATTATCCTTGGGTGTTCCTTGAATGCGAGGGTGCGGGCGGTATCCAGCAGATTGCGGTGGTGCGACTGTTGACTGCCACAGCCGCGCCGTCGCTTTTTATAGTCTGTCAGTGGTCTGGGCTGCGGCTCTGCGGCTCTGCGGCTGCGCTGCTGGCGAGTGCTTGCCATTGCGATGGGCGCACTAGATAAGCGTTTCAGTTTTATTGCCAGCGATGAGTGAGTAAACATCAGATCACACCGCCAGATCGCAGAGCAGAAGATGAAGATGAAGCGACGGTGTCAACAGGTGACAGTTCTCCCCCGTCTACACCCCACCGACAGCTACGTGATGGCTCTGAGCACTCGCACTCTGAGCATTCTCTTGGGCCAGAACGCAGCTTAGTTCCGTTGAGGATTCCGTTAAGGATTTGAGTTGAGGCAGAGCATACTTCGGGAATGTTTCTACAACCCAATCAGACCCAATGAGGCAGTCAGAATACTCCGCTGATTGCGCATGGCGGACACGTTTCAATTATGGAAATAATTTGCCCGAAAGCCTGCCCGGGCCTCTAACGGCGAACGGTGGGCACAAGACAAAGCTGGCCATAAAAAATGTAGAGTATTGTTGGCCATAAATCGAATTGATAAGGTTCGCAACATTACACATACGATGGCTCTATGCTGCGAATATTAACCACAATTGTGTCATAGACTCTCTGCGGAATGGTCAATGAACTTGCATGGGGAATTCTTTCACAGAAGCACATCCGATTGGATCTGCTTTTGCTCTTTCCTTTAGGTGGAATTTTCTCATTCGAAATGCTCCTAGAGTTAGCACTTGTCTGCTAATCCAACGAATGAAACCAGAAACGAACAAATCACACTTTCGGTTTCGGTTTCGGTCTGGATTACATAATCGAAACGATATTGATGCTGATAAAATCGAATCTGAAGTTCTGCGGCTTACTCTGCCTGAATCTTCGCTCGGACTTGGCCTTCAGCTGTTTGCCAGTCTGCTTGTTCAACAATTTAGCTTTCAATTAGTAATTGTTTAGCAGCGGAGCAACAAAATCGCAAGCACCAAGCCCAATTTCATACACATTTTGGCACACATGGAGCCAGTCGCAGGCAGGGGCGAGTATCTCCGAGTGGAAGTTGAGCTGCTTTGATCATTGTATTGTTTAATTGTTCTCAGTTCTTTTGGTTCTAATCACATTTGTGCTTTGTTTTTGGCGGATCCTCAGTGCTGCTTCTCGGGGGGAGTGTAGGGGTGCAGCTTGAGGTACTCCAGAGTCCTTAGAACGGACGGGGGCGTGGGCGGTGGGGTGGGCAGGTGATCGCCCACCGCGTGATATCCATTCTCGTCGGCGGTGTAGGACACCACATAGGTCTGGCCGTCGTCGGACACAAACGAGTATTTGCCATGGACCGCTTCGCCATCGTGCTCGGCATTCACCGCCTTCAGGAGGCCGTCCTGTGTGGCCTTGGAGCCATCGGCGAGTTCATAGCTGGATGGCGAGAATGTGGCTGTTACTCCCTGCCGTTACTCTCCCACGGGAACTCTGAACTTACTGATAGTGATATTTGCCGTTGTACTCCACATTTGATTCCTGGGAGATCAGGTCACTCGTGTCCGCAGCCCAAGCAGCCACCACGAACAGAGCAGAACAGAGCAGCAGAGTTCTCATTGTCAAACAAAATAGTCTTAAAACAGTCCAAGCAACGTCCAAGTCTCGACGGCGACTGTCAGTTCCAGTGGGTAAACAAAGACTCTTATATAGGCGCTTCCGAGAGGAGAACATTCCTGTGCCAAAATATTTAACATGAATTCAAATGTGGACAATAAATAATATCGAACTTGTTTCGATTCGCTGCGCATCGTCGTCTTTGGCCTTTCGAAAATGGGTGTGAAATTTGGTGCAGACAACTCCAAGCCGCTTCCACGTTGTTTTCCAAATAAACAAATAATAATAATAATGCCGTGTCGACTGCTATGGGAACTTGTCACCGCATCATCACTTTGATTCTGGTTATCGTTGGAACCAACGTGACAACATTTTTGCCCGACTGCCTGCCCTGCCTGTATTCAATTTGCATTCGCCTTGAAGTGCAAAGATAAAATAAAAGCAAATGTTATTTTGGGCCACAGCTTGTGAATGATATGCCAGATAAATCTAAGAACCCCTCGCTTGCTATTCCTAGATGTGTCCTCAGGTGTGCATCGTTCCCAACGGGTTGTCTGCATTCATTAGCTGCCGCCATCGAGAACAAAGTACCCAGGAAAGAGCTTCATTTTTGTAAAGAATCCTTAGTTCTTTATTTGCAGCTAAGCCTAACGAATATCTTTATAGGTCGTCTCGAGTGTTTACATAATTTCCGACGCGAGAACCCGTCGAGTGGCTCTTCGCCTCCATCGACGTCAGCGCTTAAATGTTACAGACTATTTACACAAAGTTTGCTGTGGGGGGATATTCCTGTATTGTATATTGTTTCTTGTATGTTCTTTTTTTGTGTGTTTTTGTTTACATTTTGTTTCATTTCATTGATAAATCGACGATATCACATGAGTCCGAAAATGGCAAAGTTCCGGCGACTAAAAGATCTGAAGAAATTCGTGTCAAAGTCAAAGTCAAAGTCAAAGTGAAAGTGGAAGAAAGCAAGCAAGAAAGCAGACAAAATGGAGTAAGGATAGTCCATGTATGGGGGGTGTGTGTGTGTGTGTTTCGTGTCATGTCCCTCAATTCCTTTTGAGTTTGTGTGTTCCTCAGTCAAATCCACTAACAGCCTCCGGGGGAGGTCTCAGCCCTTGTGTGATTGTCTAGATAGTTGGAGGAGGGATAGCAGATTACGGGGTGTACGAGCGTATTGTAGTAACAGCAACAGAGCAGCATCACATCCACCGTAGAGTGTCAGGGTCAGAGTGTTGGCATGGGTCGGACTGGAGGGCATCATCCGGGCATCATCAAGAGCCTTAGCGGCGCTTGGCTGGCGGCAGACTCAGCAGATAGTCGAGAGCCTTCTGGATCGCTGGCGGGATTGGTGGGGGTGTGGGCAGATGGTCGCCCTGGGGCTGGAAGCCGTTCTCATCATCGGCCGAGTAGTTCAGTGTGATCAGATTTCCCTCCGGGGAGGTGTAGGAGACAGAGCCCCTGGCAATTATCACGTCACTGCTGTCCGGGGAGGTGGCCTTCTTCAGGGTGCCCGTCTCTTCGGCCTTGATTCCGTTGGCCGTCTCATAGCTGCAAGTGCACGACAAGATGGAAATAATCAAATGGCAATTCTGGTTAATCACCTTGAAATGTTGCGATATTTCTCTTAGCTAATATAAAATATTTCTAGTTATTGTTGGTATTTGATTGAGTCACCCTAGCTGGCGCCACACATGTTTATCCACACACACACACACACATTCCAAATGGAATTTATTCATTCTGTTTAACATTTAACATTTTCAGATGCGACACACGAGATGGAGCGTTCAAATTGTTCAAGAATTCAAATTTGATGTGCTATTTCGGATGCTTATCGCTTGTTAATGAGTGGATCTAGGGGGAGAGTGCAAATCTGCGGATTAAAATAGAAAGTTTATTGTATGATTCTCCTGTTTAAAAGATTCTTTTGACCGCCACGAGTGTAAGCAGTGCAGCCAAAGAAATTTAAAAACCCCCCGAAAGTGTGCAATGCATTTAGACTAAATTTTAGATTTCATGCACGGCAGCTTTTGTTAGATCTCATCTCAGCTCATCTGTGTAGGCGCGAATTTCAAAAGTGTAACTAATTCAGCAAGCTAATTACTTACGCATAATTGTAGGAGCCATCCGGTTCGATATTGGACTCCTGGCTGATGATCGCAATGGGCTCCTCCGCCCGCTGCGGAGCCGCCTCGATCAGGCACATCAGCGCCATGGCGACCAGGCACAAAGCGAACTGCAAAGGGAAGACGGCCAGAGAGGCATTGAGATTAGTTAGTAAACATCTTGAAATCGTGCTCCGATGATATTATGCAAGGTCCCGCACCCCGCCACTTGTTTACCAGCGAGCCGAGATTTATTGCCTTAGCGCTTTTATTTGCTGTTCTCACATACTATGTTTTAGACACCACTAGAGGTCGGCAAATAGATGCCAATTAAATATTTTCCACATTTCCACACACACACACACACACTCGTACCCCCGACGTCTTCCCAATTAACTTGTGCACAAAAGTGCATGGAAAATCGTGGGGCGTGGTCGGTCGTCCGTCCGTCCCATCTCTGTCGCCAGACAGCATCGTCACCTTCTCAGTCTGTTGGTTTCTTTTGAAACCTACAATGTAGGTTCACCCCAGATCGAGTCTTGGGCAATCGGTGTTGGTGGCTGCCCCCAAAAAGCACTTTGAATGGATCTTGGTTTGGGGTTTCGGTTCCATTTTCGTGTCTGAACTTTTCAGTTTAATGTGCAGGCCAGATGGACAGCTGCCAGGTGTTGGCTTGACCTTTGAATTGCATGCAGGCCGGCCCGCATGCTCTGTTCGTGTTGAGAGCCATTTCGAGCACACGTCTTGGCTGCATCCGTTAATTGCCTTTGCCTTTTAGGCGCTCTAAATGGCAAACTGTTGCCGCAACCGTACCCCACCGTTCCTTTGTTCCCTCTGTGCCCTGGACTCCCACACCTGGGGAGTGCTTTAATTGCGGAAGTTTTACCGAAGGTCCCTGAGGTGTCTTGAGTTATATTTTGATTGATTTATGCTGTCTGCTCTTTGACTACCCAAATGTGTGCACAGCGAGTAGGTGCGTCTGAGACTTAATTAAAGGAGAACACAGCTTCTGAAAGGTATCCTTTTGTTTGCACCTTTCTTCTGCCTGCTCTTCCCAGAAAGTTCTGCGATTCACTTACATTTTTCATGTTGTTTGGGTTCGACACACACACAGAATTGTAATCCAAGTTCAGAATTATCCTTTAGTCTGGGGCCTAGCACTGGGAGTTGTTAATTGAACAAACGTTTCCTATTTAATGATACCCAATGCCGGGCAGGTGAGTCTATTTATACGAAAATGCACGGAGCGGCGGGCGCCTGCAAGCAGTGCAGTTGGCAGAGCATCGCACCAACACACAGACAGAGGCTAGCATCTGCGACACGAGTACGAAACCGAAACCGAAACCAAAGCCAATAGAGTGCGCGGGCGATGGGCGGAGGGTGGGTGGTGGTACGTAGAGGCAAAAAAGAGAGAAGAAAAACAAAAATAAAGATTCAACGCCTAAGTCGCCGACGGCGACGGCGACGGCGCAGAGCTCGGAAAGAGCAGCAGAGGCAGCGAGTCTGTCCATGGGCATCCGAGCGGGCATGGGCACGCCAGCGCGCTGGCGGCAGAGGCGACTCTCAGCTGTTCTGGGCAAGCAGTTCAGAATCAGCTCTGTGCTAAGTTTAATTTATGCAATTGTTTCAGGTTTTTGCAGACAGACTGCACATTTAAATAGATTGCCGGTAATGGTAGTTGCATCAGCCGGCGGAAGCAGCAAACGGCCAACGAAAAATGATCTTTGCTTGCCTCTAAATGATATTGGGGAGGGGATATCGCTCCCATCAGGCCCGCCAGCGCTGCCACCTGACTGAAAATGGGGCAGCCTCTGAGTTTTCGGGAATTTCAATGCGCTTCCATTAATCGGCTATTGGCATCAAAGTCAGCCGGCAAGACCCCCACTCCGGATTGGCTCAGGCTGTAGTTGCAGTCGAAGCTGTGCATGAGGTCAAAATGCCAGCAATTGCTAAACGCCAAGGGGCCATCGTCGTCGTCGTCGTCGCTGCCAAAGTGTAGGCGCGTCTAATGAATACTTAGCCTGGGCTAGCAGATGGGGCCAGACTTTAACTCCAAAAAAAAAACAGCAAGACAGCAAGCCAGCGACACAGACTGCGACAGAATTTCGTGACAAGATTGTCCCAAAGATTGTGAGCATCGTATTGCCATTGTATTGCATTGCTATTGTCTTTGGCAACCGAAAATGCAAGCTGGTTTTCAGCTAAATTTGGATTCGTAGTGGAAGTCCAAGTCTCCCTCGTTTCTCCCCTTGTTTCTCTAATTATGAACAGGCTGTAATAATTATAATATTTATTGTTCTACTTTTGAATATACAAATATTTAAACATTTGATGGGGCAAGAACCTTGAAATATGTATTACGCATGAATTCGCTTCTCTGATTACGTGCCACAAAATGTCAGTTGCCGCCTGCCGTGCCGTGCCGAGCCGTCTGGTTCTGGTTCTGGTTGTGGTACTTTTCTTCAACCTGTTCTCGACCGCTGTCCACTCTGAAGGTCGCGCCGCGCCGGGTTCTTTATGGCACACAGCGCAATGTAATTTGTTTTAAAGATGTTTGCACAGCGCCTCGTCTGCAATTGGATACCCAGCAAAGAGCAGGGTATAATGCGTTAGTTGGCACACTCAGCATCCGCCAATGCTGGTCTGGAATAAATGTCGAATATCTCATACAGATCCCAGCCAGAGTATGAAGGGATCGGCTCTCCTCCACCCGAGTTGCAGTTGCGCGTTGATTTGGCTGTTGCGTAAGCAGCTAGAGCCGCCTTTGGCATGGTCTTCGGTCTGGTCTGGTCTGGCCTGGTCTGGCCTGGCCTGGCACACATTGCAACGGCTAATGCTAATGTCAATGAAGGCATAAATAAATAATTGCGCATAGCTGAAGCTGCAGCAGCAGTAGCAGCAGCACTCAATGGCTGGAGACGCTGCACCGCAGCAGACGTCGAACCAGTTGCGGTGGTTAAATGTCAGTGGTTCTGGTCATGTCGCGAAATCAGCTACTGCACCGCTCTGGGTGTTACGCGGAGATCGGAGCTTGGGTCTGGCAGCTTGGATGGGGCATTGGTTACGCGTTGGTGCTGCCCATTTCATGGTCAAGGATGCACTTGAGTAACTTTGCTCCGCTTTAGCAGCGTAAACTGGTTCGCCTGTGTCTGGTGTGGTCAGGGAAGCTGAACTTGTAACTGGAGCTCTGTCGGGGCTGAATCACCACCTGACCTTGCAGAACCATCCAGCAGTGGAATGAGCTCCATGACGACGACAATGCAATTGCATTTTATGCTGATATCGATGCTAATCCGTCTGGGTATGAGTATGGGGTATCTTTGGGCACAGTTCATAGTCTTCGCACTAATGTGATTTATGCAAATTGACAGAGATCTTAAATGGCAGGGGGATCGATCTGCAGCACGTGGGAGTCGTTGATTACTCGAATCATCGTTTATTAATGCAAATCGCTGACAAAAACCATTTGATATGCGGGAGTGGATCTACCAGCAACTCCCCTGTTTCCATATGTCAAGTGAAGTTAAAGAACTTTTGCTCTGCCTCAAGAATGCAACTAATGAATTTTCAGAGATCAATCTACAAAAACCCACATCTTAATCGAAAGTTTGTTTTACTATATTTAGTTTTTGTTTACACGATAAATCCATTGTGAAGACATTTATTAGACGAGTTGGAAGCTGCTATAAGTCCGGAGTGAATATTTAAAGACTGAAGCCAAATAAATTCGAGCAAATTAATCGAATGGCCAATATTCAACGGCTCGTTTATGCAAAACAGCCAATAAAGATCTTTTGTCTGAGCTTTGGGCTAATCTGTTTAACGCATTCCGCCGATCCACTGCCCAAAAGCCACAAGACTCCTCCAGCTGTGGAACCATAAAGTCTCAGAATGAACAAAGTTTGGACAGTTATGGGTCCGGTTGGTGTTTTGTTTTGTTGTGTTTTGTTTTGAATGGAAACTGAGTTTGCTTGGACCTTTGGGTGACAAATTCTGATTGATTACTGATCTCAATTTGTTCGAGTCTCTGCGGTCTTTCGTATGCAAATTTAAGGCCATCAAATGAGCCATTCCCTCGTCTTGAAATTAATAAACAAAGTCTAGAATTTACATCTATTCTTGCCTAAGGTCTGGCACGTGACTTTGGCTGTACAGTGTAGCTATTGTTGCACTTGTTGACTGCTGTCAAATCGCACGCGAAATGTGAAGGCCGACGATGCAATCGAGATGATTCCCCTTCCCCCCTGGCAGCATACAATGTATCTTCTCAAACTCCAACTTCAACTTCATTCATATTCATTCACGGGGTCGTGTCTCAGCCACCCCATTCATGCTTTATTCACCTCAATTTCTGATGCGAATCATAAATTAAATTTTACTGAATCGAGTTGCAGCTATGGGGAATCAATTAAAGTGATTTAAACACAAATTCAAATATTCTTTTTCTACTGGAGACACTCTGCAATGTGGCCAAAAAGTTGTCCGTGTCGAAGAATCGATATCTGCGGATATCTCCGCTGGAAGCTGGAAGCGTGCCATAAACCAAAAACCCGATCCAGCTTTGGCAAAGCATTAGAATGCTATTAAATATCCACGCAATGGAGAGCTCCCGCTGCCGCTGCATAGCAGTTGCTGGCACTGCAAAGCACAAAGTAGCAGCGCAGGAGGACACTCTGCCACAAAGGCCTGGCTGTATGCAGCAACTCGAACATTATGTTTGCCAGGAAGGTGAAGTCCTGAAACTCACGTGGCTTCTCGTTCATCTCTTTGTTGTGCTGTGGATACACTTCAGTCTATCTGCAAACTGGTGTGTGGTTTTATACACGGCAAGCGCAGAAACGCCCATCGATTGGTCTATAGTTTTGGGCGACTATTTTGGTCGCATTGGAACCTATAAGGATACATTTAACTACTCTTGACTTGGATGGTGTCTTGGATCCATCATTTGTTGTGTGTTCACTGTTCGGACATTCTTTACTTGTTGAATTAAATCGGAAAGCGTTCATCATCTCATATTTATATGGAAAGTTAATTAGTTTTTAGATGTAAGCCAGTGGGAGCAGCCGGAAATAATGGAAATATATTGAATGCCTGCTAGTTTATTCAGTGGCTTCTCGAATTTCACTACTGAATGTATAATTTTTGCATATAAATGTTCATATCGTTAGGCAAACACTTAACGCCCCCCAACTGTGTGGCGTAGAAATTGTATTCGCTTTGCCTTGCTAGCCGTTTTGAAGCATTTTTGGCAGCGCTTTAATTATTTATACAGTCAAACAGCCAAATTATAATAAAAAGCAATCTAAATTTTAAACGGAATTTGACTGCATACTGAAATTAGATGCTTATGCTAAATTGGTCTCCAAAGTTGGTTATAAAACGATCCGTGGATCGGCGAAACTGTTACAGTTCTGTCGCGTAGATCAGCGCTGAGAGTTGCCATCGAAAATGTGTCTTAAACTGGTAAATCACAGGGAACTCGCAGTGAGGAAGTGATGTGTTCTTGTTCAAAGTTACTTCATGTGTTTGCAGTTGTCGTGCCTCTTCGTACTGGCTCTGGCCGCGATCGTCTGCGAGGGGCAGAGGCAATACAATCCGTACCTGAGGAACCCCTTCTACAGGAACCTGTACTACAAGAACCGCGATCTGTACAACCTGCGTCGCTACTACGACGGCTTCTACAAGAAGTACAATCCCTTCATTGCCAACGCCCAGGCACGCGTTGTGGCCCAGTCCCGGGAGGCCAACTACGGCACGGGCTCCTATGTCTACAACTACGAGACGGAGAACGGCATCCACGCCGAGGAGCGCGGTGTGCCCGTCGACATAGGCAACCAGGAGCAGGAGGAACAGGTCGAGGGTGCCTACTCCTACATCTCCCCCGAGGGTCTGCGTGTAGGAGTCAAATACGTGGCCGATGCCAATGGCTTCCGTCCAGTGATCACCTGTTAGTAAGCCAAGTGTGACAGTTCAAGTTCAAGATTTATTTCTCTTTCAGATGATGGCGTTAACTCTGCCTTTTATGCCAGCCAGCCTGCCGCAGCCAATGTGGCACATACGAAGCATTGATCCAACACTCCTTCCTGTTCTAAGTTACTTGAGTGAAATAAGTGTGTTTGGGCTTCTTCCCAATAAAAAATATTTAATATTAACAAATTCGTTTTGCTTCTTGGAATATTTCCATGGAAATTACGTTTCTACTCGCATTGAATAATGCTTAAAGTCTTCTGTGGTCAAGTGACGAGCGCCATTTTGCCTTCTTTCGATTGAATTTGTTTAACCATTTAAGCTCTACTTAATACCATGACGTCACAAAAGCTCTTTCAATTTAGGTTTCAGCACAAAGGTGTGCTGTGACTTTTTGATTTTGAAAACATTGAAACCAAGACAAAACATCTTCGGTGTCGTTTGAGCACTTTATGGCTAGTGTAAGTATTTGATGTGGGTGTTAAACACGTTCCGTAAACCGTTCCGTCTTAGAGTCAGCAATCGAGAGAGTTTTGTTCATGTTTGTCTTCCCAGTGTCTCCGTTTTCACAACGTGTTTCTATAGCCAACTTAGAAAGGTCAGTGAAGAATATAAGTAAACACTGCTTACAGCTAAATATTAAACGAGTACAATCGAATAATATAATTTATATAGATATCCTTAAGCCAATTAAGAAGATTGCCTTATTTATGCCCACTTAAGATTATTCCTGAAGAACTGGTTAGTATTGGAAGGCTGCTTACTGCCTGGAGAATACTGGATATGCGGAGCATTGTTCTGGAAACAATTGAGGAATAATTATTATTTACTCCCTCATTTTGTTAGATTTTATTTGTTGTTGTAGAACTATGCAAAACATTCTTGAGGGCTATCCCGACTCTTGCTGTAGACAAAAATGGGTCAACTGTTGCTTATCGGAAATGTGAATAGCAAATGTACTTGGGGTGCTCGGAGCGACTACTTAGACGGAGACTTGTTTTTGTCTCGCCTTTCGGAGAGGAGAGCAACAAACCCATTAATTTTAAACGGAGCCCCTACATTGTGTGCACAAACTGTGGAATACTCGTATAATTTGGCAAAATGTCACAACAGTTTCATTATCAAATGCGTTGCGGCCTTTGATTCAGAATAATGAAACATTCGTTTCACAACCCAAGGGCTCCTCGCAGTGCTCTGCCATTGGAAATGCTTGCTTCTTCGTAACAGATATTTAGTGGGGTTTATTTTGATATATAAAATAACAAAAAATAATTAATTATCTTATGCTTAGCAACGTACCGTCGTCATATTGAGTTGGACAGATAAATAAATACGAAATAACATAGGAGCGGACTACAATGCGATTTCTCCTTCCTTTTCCTTTTTCCTTTTTTTGTGGTTTTTTTTTTTTCTTCGTTTTTGATGGCTTGTTATAGGGTTTGCCCGATAATTACTCGGCAAATGCAAGGGAATGGTGGGGTGTGGGTGTGGGTGGTTGGACTAGGACTGTTCGGATGGATGGGGGGGAGTTAGAGGTAGAGGGACCTTATGGCTGTTGATGAGGCAAAGTCTGTGAGCAGGCCTACTCGGCGAGTTGCTCACGCTCCAGCCTCTCCTGCTCGGCACGCTCCTCCTCGCGCTCCTCCTCCTCGGCCAGCTCGACCTCGTGCTGGAGCATGCGGATCTGGTCGCCCAGCTCCTTGGGCATGCGCTCCAGATGGATGGACTTGATTTGTGCTTTGATGTCCTTGGTCATGTGGTTGATGCGGAAGCCACGATGATCGAACTGGGCTCCGCCATTGGCCTTGTGCTGCTCCTCCACGTACTTGAGGGCGCGCGCAATGGCCTCTGGAATGGGCGGCGGAGTGGGAATGTGATCGCCCTCGGGCATGAAGCCACCATCGTTGGAAGCATAGTTGACGCGGTACAGCTTGCCATCATCGCCGGTGTACTCGTAGTAACCCTTGGCGTGAGTGCCGCCGGTGTGATGGAGCTTGGCCTGCTCCTCGCCGTAGATGCCGTTCTCGGTCAGGAAACTGTTTAGGCGGGGAAACAGGAGCGTTAGCTTGGCAGGAGGAGCTTGGAGGTTGGGCTGAACACTTACGCATGATCGTATTTGTCCTTCTTGCGGATCTCTTCCTGGTGCAGAATCTTGTGGCGACCCTCGTCATCGTAGTTGAAGAGGATGTTCCTCGGCGTGGTCGTGGTCGTGGTGGTGGTGGTGGTGGTACGCTCCGTGGTTGTAGTCGGCTTCTTCGTCGTTGTTGTCGTCGTGGACTGTGAGTGGGTGGTGCGGTGTGGGTGTTGGTTTCATTTTGCTCATTGGGTGTGTGTGTGTGTGGGTGTGTGTGTGCGTGTGCGTGGGCATGGATTTTGGAGTGGGGAATTCGGATTGGATCATGCAGGATACCTTATGAGGTTTTCATGTAGCGCGTTATGGTTTTGGATTGGTTTAGTTTGCAGAGCCGAAATCGTTCGTAAATCATTTTGTTTGGTTATGAAAGCGGGAAGGGTGGCGGAACAGGTGGGGGCTTTCTTTAGTGCTGGATGCTCGGTTGCAGATGGGTTTGTGTTGCGATTTGCGGTTCATGATCGGGGAAGCCGTACTCCAAGCGGATTTCTGGTACTTGGAACTCGGCATTACTTACTGTGTACAAATCGTGGCTGCGAACGAGACAATTGCATTCAGTATATTATTAATTACTAATTACTGCTTGAACTTACTTGTAGGGCCTGACATCGTGGACGTAGGGATTATTGAGCCCGGCATATGGCCCATAGCCACCATCGTAGGGATAGGGCACGTGGTGGTAGGCTCCCAGTTCGCGGTGATCCGTCACATGAGTGTAGGGCTGTGGCATGTGTTGGTAACGACCTTTGGGGGGCGATGGCAACAGAGATCAATGATTAGTATGCCGTCTGTGGGAAAAAGCTCTGGTCTGTGTGAGTGGCTGTGAGTGAGTGATTTGAGGGTAACTTTTGGAACGAACAAATAATATATATCTGCCTTGAGATATTTACAACTTTCGTTAGTTTCTCGTTTGTACAATGGATGGGTGCAGCTAGGACTGAAAGTGATTTGGTTTTTGGGGTTAAACTTCAGTCAGGCAAAAGGTCATCTTTCATTCCTAAACTGCAAATGATGGGGATGGAGAACTGGAAGAATGACTTCTTCCCTTCTCTTGTAATTGATTTACAATGATTTACCTAAACTATCCACGGCACCACTGCGGCCTATAAGAAATTAAATGTTTAATATCATGTTTCAGTTCTAGTTGGGGGGGGAGGAAGGCAGAGTGTACTCTGGTTAGTGTGGAAGCTCGGCTCAAGACATTGTCAGAGATGTTCCGAATTGCTTTTGCAACTTGCAAACATTTTTCAAAGGCCAGACCAACCTTGAGCTTGAACTTGGTTGCAGAGTCAACGGTTTATTCGTATAACTAAGTGTGTGCTTTGTACGTGTGTGTGTGTGTGTGTGTGTGTGTTAGTACTAGTAGCAAGATCGGGCTTGCTTGAGGGATTCTCTTTTTGCTGGCGGGTTAGTGGGCGGCAACAGCAACCGCATGCAGTCAGTGGGCGTGGTAGGCGCGTTAGTAGAGTTGGATCACGAAATACCTTCATTCTGGGAACTGGGATGGTACCGTCCGTCATCCAGTGACCTGTACTTGCCGGCGTTAGAATTTTGCCCTGAAACCGTATACTTGCCATTGTAGTCCTCGTCTGGGACGGGACTGGTGTGGCAGACAGCAATGAGAGCCTGCGGGAGTGGGAGTGGATTAGATTCGATTACCAACTTTGCAATTAAAACAGTGACAGGAAGTGGCCCCCAATGCGGGGACGAGTTGAATGCACTCCCGATCTAATGATTCAGCGGCGCCTGTGCCAATAACTTGCTCCGCATCGAGTCGGCACGAGGTAATTAAATGGATACGTATTTAGTATTTATTTTCTTGCTAATTGAACTCGCGCTGGCAACGTGACGGAGGCGGAGATACACGTAAACGGCGACACTGGGCGACACTTTGGGCAGGATCTTGGCACTGGACTACTTACCACGACCACCACAGCGGAGAATCTCAGCATGGTTTGGGTGAACATGTTTTGCTTGGCTTAGATTATAGTCGATATCCTTTGGGGTATTATCCTCGGGCTTGTTTGTGCTTAATGTTGTTTTCGCTCGCTGGTAATCCTTCTCTGAGGGCGACTGCAACAGGAATGTTTGGAGTTCGATCAAGTACGCTCCACTTATATAGAGATGTGCCGGTGGCAGAGCGCTTTCGGCGCAACGATCATCGACGCGGCGCTCCTAAAATTCTGAGACTCAGCCGCAGCCGCAGCAGCAGCAGCAGCAGCAGCATCCGCGTGCGAGAGTATTTGTGTGTGTGTGTGTGTGTGTGTGTGTGTATCGGTTCACCTCAGTTCAATTCGATAAGCCAAAAGAACAACAACTATGGCACCCACTCTCTTTTCCTCTCTCTCTCTCTCTAGCTTTCTGCTCCCGTTTGGTTTTTCGACAGTGACGTGCGTCGTCGCTCTCTTCTCTTGTCTCTTGTGCGTCTCCTCCTCTCGCTCGTTCCTTTCGTTGGAATGCAGCTTAGATGCTGCGCTCTCATTGGATTGGCAACTGAGGCAATATTTTTTATATGGCATATCAATGTAATTACATTTATAATCAATAAAACAATTTGTATAATTTGGCAAATGTCGTCTGCTCGCGGTTCAGCGACCCCTTAAACTTGAACTATAAAGATCTTTGTGCATCTTAGGATACCTCTGGCGGATGACGCGCTGTTTACTTGGCTTCTGTTGAAGAAATTCCCATGATTCCACTGAGAACTGTCATCGAAATTCTGGCGAACAATGAGAGCGAAACAGTTTTGGAAATCGCCTCAGTTGCTGATAATTATAATCGAAGGTAAAGTTCAGGCCAGGCCAGATAACGACTCTTGAAAAATAAAACATTAATTTAAATTCTGTTTTGATTGGTCATAGCCAAAGCACAATGAAGGGAAAATACTTTTGCGCGTCAAGGACGTGCGGGAAAAACGGAGCATGAAAACAGTAAAAAGTTTGCTCTGGTGGCCGTCGCTGCTGTCTCGAGGATAGTCCCAATGTGCAAGTTTTCCTGGAAAAGGTTCTAAACGGACCCTCATAGTGAGGGTCTGGCGTTTATTCCCTTCCATGCTCGGACGCCCGTTAATTTCTCAGTTGGGGTCCAGCGTTAACTAGCTGTGGCAAGCGATGACAACATCGCCGGCATCGAAGGAGATCCATTCAAACTTGTCTCAACTACCTGGAGGCACTCGGAAGCGCCATAAAAGTGCCGTAATGAAATCATAAATTACGCACCAGCGGAAACACAGCGAAGAAACAAAAACGCACAAAAAGATAAAAACAAATAAAAATAAATAAAAAACCATTCAGACAATGCGCGCGCCTGCCACAACGCGAAATGCATTAATATTGAAGTCGCTGGAGATGGAGATTTTGAGGTGGAGATGAGGATGAGGATGGGAATGCGAATGCGACTGACACTGGGGCTGGGTCTCTCACAGCATACAAACATATGTATAACCGGAATCGGAATCGGAATCGGAATAAGAGTCAGCAGTTTGAGCCGGCAGAAGAAAAATGTTGACAAAAGTGATTTTAATTGTTTGTAGCAAACGTTGACACCGCCAGCCAGCCAGACAGCCAGCCACTAGCGGCAGTGACAGCTCGGGGATCGGCTTGGAATTTGTCCTTAACGGTTTCGCAGTCTAGAGATGGATCCAAGATTACCAAGATTAAACACACATCTGTACATATGTGTGTGTAAATGGAAGCAGCCGAGGCGGAGAATGATTGTCAGCGGACTTAAGCCAATTAATAACCACCATAAACATAAACTGTGATTAAAACGCAACAGTTTGGGACACGGCAAGCCAAGTACCAAGTGCCAAGTGGCAAGTATCGATGCTGCGTCACAGTCACTGCACTCCAAAGGTCGTACGCTGAACCCAGACCAGCAGAGATGATATGGTACCAGGCCAGACCAGAGACGAACCACAGCAGCAACCGATTTGTTGTGTGAATCACGGCGCGTGCTGTTATTGTTTTTGAATCATATTTTGAATCATTTCGGCTGGCTTTGGGCTTTGGGCTCTGGCGATATCTATATGGGGACTATAGCATTCATAAAAGTCACAAATACTTAATAAATATTTAAATAAAATGACTTTTTAATCAATTACAAGTTCGATTTGTGATGCTCGGGCGGCTGGCACTTGATTTGCATGCTAAGAGTATTTGCAATCAGATATCAGATCAGATCTTCACACCGCAGGGAGCTGCTGGTGTTATTTTATTATAACAAAAAATGAACACACATACATATAGACTATGTTTATTTACGGGCCAGCCTTGGCATTGACCTTGTGATCACATTCTGTCCAAATCTCGCACTTTCTTCTGACGCGATGCGTCACTGGGGTTTCATTTCATTTCATTTCATTTCATATCACATCACGCGGCCAGGTAGGATCGGCTTGGACTGCTTAAGCTCCGGTCAAATCAAGTATTTACGATCCATTTCCAAGTTCAGAACGAGTTTTGACGAGTCGGAAAGTGTCGCACATAAATCTGTAATCTGCTTAAAACTAATTTCACACAATTTGAGTCGGCTTAGAGAGCAGGAAGCATCATCACGGGCACGGGCACGGGCACGGACACGGACATGGGCACTCCCCAAAAAGTGCCTCCGACTAGCAGGCGATCGATCACAAGTGCTGTTTCCTACAGCTCCAGAACCAGATGTAGCCTAAGAGGATCAGCGGCAGCAGTCGGCCATCAGTTGCCATCAGACTGCTTGCTGCGTTGCACAAGGGTCCGCGGCAGTGGCAGAGGAGAATGGCGTTGCCGGGGTTCACCTTCTTCTCGATGCAGCCCTCTTGGTACGGCTCCTCCACGACGGACTTCTCCACCCACGCCTTGTTCACGAAGACGTGTGTGGTGTTCAGCTGCTGGGCACATCCCCGCATCGTCTTGATCCACTGGTGTCCCTCCAGCAGGCTCATCGTTAACACAGTTTTCGAGCACATGGTCGAGTGGGGGCACTCGCCAATGCGCCCGAGCGGCTTCTGCGGTGATCCGCACGTCTGGTCCGCCTCATTGCACTGGAAGCACTGCAGAATCTCGCCAGTCATGCTTCCGACTAGACAAATCGCTGTTCCCACGACAGCCAGCAAGAACCTAGTTCCGACGCCCATTATGTATATCCGGATATGGAATGTGCAAAGCTCTGCTTCCGCAGTCGTTTGCGCCTCGAGGGCCTGAAGAGAACTGAAGAGAAATGAAGATTAAGCCGCGCGTTCATCCAGAGTGGAACATGACTAATACGCACCCTTCTGGAGCAATCCCCTGCCCGATATCGCAGTTGAACTAAAATTAATCTCAACCGACAAAAGTTTTTGTTTTTTTTTTTTTTTTTTTTTGGAGGGCGTTCTCATATCATCGAGTGCTGTGCAGCATTACGAATGAAATGAAATGAAATTTCATTTTGCTCTTCGTATAAAAACAACAATTTCCCGTAATCCATGCCCTAGTATTCCCGAGCATTTCTCTCACTTGCAATGTTGTCAGATAACAGATAACAGATGTTTCTCAATGCACCTTTGTTTGCTTCTTTGTCTTTCTTGCGCGCTCATCGCCTCTCCTCTCGGCTGCTCTCAGCTCTTATCAAGCATGCCTCTTCTTTTGCCATTCCTGTTCGTTGCCAGTTCTGTGCACTCAATAGGAATCGATTCCTATCGATTGTTCAACAACACCTAATCCCCTGGCCGAGCTCGGACTGTTGCAGTGGAATTTAATTGGATTATAATGACGGCATTGTTCCCGCTCTCGGTCCCGTTCCCCACATATGATTTACGCGTATTTTCACCCCCTATGAGTCGGATCGGGCCTTTTGGACAGACAGCCTTTAGCATTTCGGGCAAAACCAAATGAAATCTTTATGGGCGGGCATTGTATTTCGATCCATAAATACCCCCGCCGACTTTTGCGTGGGTTTTCACTCGGATTCGCATGCCAAAGATTTGCTCAATTATCATTTGCTCTCGTTTTTGGGTTTAATTAGTGCAGTCGGAGGGGTCAGCCCCTGCGTAAATCAAAATGGAATGTCTATAAATATTGTGGCGGCGCTGAAGCCAGTTCAGCCACCGAATGCCAGAGCACAGACTCGTAGATGGATCGCTTTTGGTAGCACTCGGCGCATTCACATTTTAATCGATACCATTAAACACAAACGATTTGTGCCATTAATTGCCGGCATTTGTTTCGCCCAACGAATTCATTTACAAAGCGCCATTTAGCTGTAGCAAAAACCAAGCAAAAACCCAACCCGAAACCCAAAATTAAAATAATAAACCAGGCGACATGACAAACTGCAATTGGAGCAGTGTCCAGGCCAAAACAATGAAACAAATTACCAGTCACAATGAGGCGTAATTGGATACGAGTTGAATATGTGGAATCTTCAGTCTGGGTTTGTGGCAACTTGAACCTGACACCTGGACGGCATGGGACTGGGACCGAGTTCAAAGCGCCTCCACTCCCAAAATTATTGATTGTAATTTCTAAAGGTGCTAAATAAAATAAACATCTCTCTCCTGTCGTTTGACCAAAAAAATCAAAGCAAAGGCATTCAAAAAAATTATATAAAAATGGGAAAATCGCATATAAATGAATTTCCAGTCTGACAAGTGTGAAAAAGAGAAATGTATATTCACATATTTATATTTCACAAGTATGATGACATCATGGCAATGGAATCCACAGAAATTGCTAGTTCCCCCTTGGGTTTGAGCTTTATCCGCATGCTTTTTGACCGCAGAATTGTCGTTAAAATTAATTCACTTTAGGCGCCGTCTGCGGCCAACTAAGTTGTGTGCAATTTACGAGTAAATTGTCAGGACACTCTCGTAAATTGCCCCGAAGGACGCAGCGTGGGCCAGCGAACGTTTTGTGAAATTAATTAATTGCATGCAAAACACCAAATTACGCATTGCCCAGGGGCAGTCTCTCTTTATTCATCTCCAGCCGCAATTCCAGATTTACAGCTCCCAAGCAGAGACTGGGAGGGTGAGAGTTAAAAGCTAACCTGTTGTT
The DNA here is from genome assembly GCF_900245975.1 of Drosophila guanche. Lineage (NCBI taxonomy): Eukaryota > Metazoa > Arthropoda > Insecta > Diptera > Drosophilidae > Drosophila > Drosophila guanche. The sequence continues at coordinate 8,821,222 of NW_022995743.1, read as the reverse complement.
GCAGTTTCATTAGAATATAAATACAAATATACAGACTACATATGTACAGTCGATCCATCGTTAGGTGAGTAATCAATGAACAGTTTCGTAAGGTTCTACGACCTTTGTGATTCACAGTATCAAATCATCATTCACTTCCTTACCATGATCAGGTATTTGCAAAAATATTCGCAAGGTTCAATCAAGTCAAGAGTTCAGTTCCCCAGCCTATGGCAAACCTTGGCTTGTGGCGTGTGGTGTGGGCGTGGTGGCTTTCGCCCCAAAACATTCTAGAGTTGATGGGTTATGGGAGCTACAGCAATATTATGAAGGGGGGTGGGACTGCCCAAATCAATAGCCTGCCAAAGATGATTAATGAATAACGAATGCCTAAACCGTTGACCGATCTCACAGCTCGACTGACTGACAGTTATTGTTGTTATTAACGCTCATTAAGAGAAACGAGCGTGTCTCATTTGAATTTGATTTCAACGACACTAATTAGCTTTGATCCTATTTGGGGCTTAGTGAAATTTCAACCCCAGGCAATTAAGGTGACAAATCGATCAACGATCGCTTGAATGGCTTTCAAGGGGAAACAAAAAGATGAACGATTGCAGCTGATTGATCAATTGGATTTCCTTCGATTGCCATGTGTAAGGCATCCTGCGGAACGAGTCTCAATCGGTTGTCGGTGGTCTCTGCACTGCAAATGCATTGTGGCTCAGAAAGGTTAAAAGCAACCCGCCGTTGCCAATGCAAACGAGTTATTGCTCAGTTAGTTGCTTCAAGTATTTGACGGCTTGTTAGCATGCAGAGATCTGCCTGACTCATCTGCACGGGTTCGGTACCGGCCATATTTAATCCAATTAAACGATGCCAGCTGGCACATAAACCTAGAGACTTATTAGCCAGGCGGCCATCTCGATTGGAGACCCAAACTAAAATGGCCAGCGAGTGCATTGGGGTCGAGTCAAACGTAATCAAGTAGTCGACATGGGAACACGCTTCATGCTGGCACTGACTTCTCTGGCGCTGCTCGGCCTGTGCACGATCAGCTGCTCCTGGGGCCAGGAACAGGAACAGGAACCGCCACTGCCCATCAAGCGGGGTCGCTACATTCCCGAGCTGCACGGAGCCACCGGCTGGTATATGCCGGACAACAGCGGAAAGTATCGCCACGAGCACAAGCCCTACGATGGCGGCTACGGGGACCGGGGCCAGCCGTACTCTGCCGATCTGCGCAGCATCTTCCGCAAGGCCGAGGAGCAGCTGGCCGCCAGTGTGCAGGAGGCCAACGATGACTTCGCCCTGGGTCCCCGCGATCATCTGCGCTTCATGATCGACTTCAACTACAACGGCACGGGCTGGCAGATCATTCAGTTCGAGTGGGTGCGCGACGGAGACGAGACCCATCCGGACACCAAGAAATATAGTTACATCAACGAGAACAAGCTGTGGGAGATGGAAGTGGCGAAGGAGTCCTATCACTACCAGCAGCCGGACGACGGCTCAGACCTGAGCTGTGAGCCACCAGCGGAGGAGGTTCAGCCGGAGCCGGAACAAACCAACCTTAATGCCGAACAGGATGTAAGTGCCCAGCCATTCATGCGTATTATTTGTCTTCTACTTAAGCTCTTTGGTTCATTGACAGCCCGAGAAGATCCATGAGACCATCAATGACGTCCTGGAGTACATACAGCAGCGTATCCTGCCCACTCTGCCCTGAATGTTCAATGAAATGTATTTTAGCGTGTGAAATAAATGTTTTGCCTTCATTTGGAATCGAAAACCGCTGGACACACACTCAATAATCCCTGAACTTGTATGGCACATTGTTTTATTGTCAAATCAATTCACATTTCGACTCCATAACTATTTCTTCTTGTTGGCATTCGCCTCCAGGTAGGCCAACAGCTTGGCCACGTACGGCGGTGGCGGGGGAGCCGTGGGCAGGTGAGCAGCACTGGGCACGAAGCCATTGTCATCGGCAGTGTAGTCCACGCGGTAGAGTATGCCATCGTCGCCAGTGTACTCGTAGAAGCCCTTCGAGCGGAGGCCCTCCTCCTCGGTCAGCTTCTCGATGCGTCCGCTCTCCTCGGCCAGAATGCCGTTCTCCGTCTCGTAGCTAAGGAAGAGTCCAAGGGTTTTGTGCTCTCTGCTTTGGGTTCTCGTATACTCACAGATAGTGGTAGCCATCCTGCTCCACATCATCCTCCAGTCGGATAATGGCCCAACCATTGCCGCCCTCGCCTGTGCCCCGTCCCTTGGGCAGCTTGGCCGTCACATCGACAACTGCCGGCGGTGGTGGAATTGTGGGTCGCGGCTTGGGTCTAGCGGTGGCTCCTGCTCTGGCACCTGCCCCAGCACCGCCTGCTCCACCTGCTCGACCTGCTCCACCGCCAGCATTCTTGTCGCCCACATAGCGGTTGCGGTCTCCGGTGTAAGCTCCTCCAGCCCGATCGTCATGCTCGTACTTGTTGTCCATGTGTATGTAGCGGCCATCGTTGCCGCCGGAGTAGCGGCCATCGCCACCGCCGCGATAGCGTCCATCGTTGCCACCTTTGTGGCGTCCGTCGTCGGCAGTCGCCCGCGCAGCACCAGGAGGAGGACGATACCTTCCATCGTTCTGGGCCAGGGCACCAGCCACGCAGGCCAGCAGCAGAGCAATCTGCAAAGGGAAGTCGGTAAGTAATCCCGTCCAAGTGAAGCAAGTGAAGCACTCAACCTACCGTTATACGCAGCCACATCGTGGAAGATGATCAATGAGCAGCTGCGGCCCCAGGGGCCCAGCTTTATATGTTACGGCCAGCTGCACCACCGCACCACACAACGCCCACATGGAGTCAAGCAGAGTCAAGCTGCAGTCTGTGCAGTCCGGCCAGGTCTGGGCCAACAGTGCGATTGCTGCTGTGCCTAATTGCCACCGATCCGACCGGTGGGCGAGTTGATCAATAAAGCGACGGGGTTTACGATGCGATTAGTTCGTAATTTGATGGGAAGCAGACGGCCCAGTAGATGCTGCCACTTATTGGAGATTAATTGCAATGAGTTGACACTTTTGCAAAGGGGTAAGCTAACGTGAGGATCATGTTGGACAGTCAACAAGCACTCAGTGGCATCAGATTGAGTAATGCCTAAAAGTATGCTACGAAAAGGTGTATTGCATCAACACATTGCTCGAAACGGCTAACACGGAAAGTGTTGCATACTTTTGGGATGCAACTAAACGGCTTGCCGTAATCAGCAATAATTAATTATTCCAGTCCTAATGGAGCTAACTAAGTAACTGTTTTGAATATGCCCATAAAATACATTGAAGTAGTTTCATTGAAATCAATTTATTCAATTTTCGTTCAATGTTCCTACAGGTTCACTGTTCATACAGGGAGGAATGTGGATGCCGTGACATCGTCTAGCCCCGTCGGTTGTTGAACCCACCAGACGGCTGCTCTTGCGGCGGCGGCGGCGCTGTGGCCAGGTAAGCGAGTGCCTTCTGGATCGCTGGCGGAATTGGTGGGGGTGTCGGAATGTGGTCGCCCTGCGGCTGGAAGCCATTCTCGTCGGCGAGATACGTTATCCGAATGGGTATGCCCTCCGGCGAGGTGTAGGAGAAGAAGCCCTGCGCGACCTTTACAAATGGCACACAAGATGCAAATCCAAATTAGCTTCAGTTCATTGCAGTTGCAGTTGCAGTTGCAGTTGCAGCTCTCCAGCAAATGCCAAGTGCTGTCTGGTGCACGAACTCACCTGTCCCGCATTGTCGGTGCCAGCGTTCTTGAGGTAGCCCTCCTCCTCCACATTGATGCCGTTGCCCGTCTCGTAGGAGTACTTGTAGGAGCCATCGAAGTTCACCTCCTGCTCCTGCCTGATAATGGGTATCTGGTCTCCGGCCGGTCCTTGTGGCCGTGCCTGGCCCTGGCTCAGCAGCAAGGCTGCCACAACGAGCAGCTGCAAGGGGGGACCAACCAACTGAGTAACAGCCCAACTGTTCATCCAACAAAATCTCGTATCAGCTTACTGTGTATTGCATTTTGTATCCTCTGATTTGTGATCGGATCCTTTGGCGAGAGTCTGCTGCGGCTTGGCTTCGTTTGGATACTGTGGCCAGCATGGGCAACCGTTTGAATATTTATAGCCCAGTGCGATGCAGCTCAGAGACTCGCAGACTCAGAGAGATTGTGGCTTGAACTTTACAGTTACTGCACACAGCCACAGAGACCAAGTGTCTGGCAGATCGGAAGCCCTGCCTGCCCACTGATTGCATCTTCCCACCCACAACTAAAAATGTTTGCTGCTGCTGCTGCTGCTGCAATTTGTCGAATAACTCGTACAACACGACAGAGATGACCCTACAGTGGGGTATGGAGTATTGAATATTCTTTTGTAATCATCTGCCCACTGGCAATGCCCACTGTATGTGGCTTCGATCACTTTGAGTCGTGTTGTACATGTTGTACATGAAAGCCGTCGTGGCTGGGCTGTGGCATTCATAACTCCTCAACTCAGCTCATCCTCAGGCAGCTGCAGACAAGGACAGCACCATTAGGTGCTTCTATCAATTTGTCAGCTTAAACATTAGACATTTAACCCATGCAAGTTGGCATTCAGAGTCCGATTCGTGCTACGTACATGCACACAACCCAACTATGACAGCCACCTGACCATGATCAAGTCTGGCACAGTGCCTCACTGACTGACTGACCTTTGGCGGAGGCGGAGGCGCAGGCGGAGGCGCAGGCAGTGGCAGCTCAAATTTTGTGTCTCTCTGTTGGGGTGTTGGGGCGTTTTCCTATAACACACTTGAGCAAACATCAGCTGGTCCAGAGATCGTATCGGAGGTGCTACGTGAGATAAATGTTCACATTTGGTGAAAGAATTTCTCTTGGATCTTGTGTGTGTGTGTGTGTGTGTGTGTGTGGTGCAGGGGATTGAGTGTGTTCAACTGCCGTTTGTTTGTTTGTTTGTTTGTTGTTTTTATTATTTTGTTGTCATTGTACTAATCGGAGGAGGGATCGGTGGCGGGAGAGCGGCAGGTGCTTATCCGGTTCTCTTGTTGAACAGCAGCGACAGGAGCTGCTGCTTGAAGGGCTTCGGGGTGGTTATGGCGGTGGTGAGGGTGGTGGTCGGTGTTGTGGGCGACGTCGTGTAGGTGTACGTTGTCGTTGTGGTCGGCGATGATGATAGCGATGTCGATGGAACAGGTACGGTTGTAGGTGGAATCTGTGCACAGGCCAGCGACAGGACGGCAGCGAAGACAGCGAGGAGTGCGAAGAACTTCATGTTTGAATATTTGTTTTAAGCTTGGGCTTGGGCTGTGATGCTGCTGGAAGTGCTGCTCAACTCGAAGTGTGTCTATCTGTGGGCCACTGCGCACTTTTTATACGTGATCGAACCCACTCCCGGGCCACCCAAGAGCCTCCACCCCCCCCTGCCAGCAATGTTTGCGCAAATGTTTCCATTTTCAGATCTTTGCTTACTCATTCCCCATGCCAGCTCCCAGCTCCCAGCTCCCATCTCCCATATTCCGTGTTGTGTGTTTGTCTTGCGGCTGACAGTCAAATGATGAAATGCCTCATCAACTTCCACTCCCCCAGTAGTGGAAGCCCTGTATTGGCCCACACTCGTGGCACTACTTACTAATCTGTTGCTTAGGCTAACTAACTTGTCTAACTAGTAGATATATCGGGCGTAGCTGCTCGGCCACTGCATGGAGAAGGTGTAGTGGGGCAGCGTGGCCAGGAACTGTTCGCTCAGCGCATCCCGCTCGACCCGGGGACCCACGTAGTGCCCGGAGACGCCAAGCTCAAAGAGAGGCTCATCGAAGTTTCCATTGTCCTTCTGCAAAATCAAAGCGGCGGAATGATTAAGGGCAAAAGGAGCATTCAAGCAGAGCAATGCCCACCGATAGCTCCACGTCGAACTCAATGGGAGTGCTGTCTATGCCGTAGGTTATCTGGATTTGAAGCGGTGGCCGGAACGTGGACGGATTGTCCAGCATGCCCTGGGCGAATGACCAACGCAGCAGCTTCACTCCGCTCCTGGGCTGGAAGAAGAGCCCCATGTTGGGAGGGCCGGACAGCCGGAACTCTAAACGTGCCTGATCGCCCCTGGCCAGCACAGTCTTGTTGCGCAGCTCCAGTACAGTGGGGTAAGGCAGTTCCACGCGCTGTTCCCTCGGCAGCCAGCGCGCCTCCTGGCGAGCCGAGCACCAGCGGTAGCAGGGAATGCCGCACATCAGCTCCGAGTCACAGTCCTCGCCCAGCCGAATGAGCCCCGTGAGGTCCATCGTATCGCGAAGAGGCCCATCCTTGTTCCTGTCCAGCATGTGCAGATAGTAGCCGCTGTTCTCCCCACTCATGGATCCATCGTGCTCGAAGAATCTGCGGTGCACTTGCTGCTCCAAACAAATGGGGATCTATCTTTGGCTTGGAAAGTATTATCTTCGACTCACCATCATATCCACGCGCATCACATTGGTCTTTGGGCGGTAGGGGAATCCCACTTCTGAGACGGAGATCATGCAGAACACGAACATGGCCAGGGCCAAGCCTGCCAGCATGCTCTTGGGTCGCCGGAACATATTTATGAGCGGAGCCTGCCCAAAAGCCCAAAAGGAAATAACTATGAGATCTCTCAGAGATGTCAACGATCCTCTATCTTACCGCAAAAGACATGGAGAGGATTGTGCCACAGGCACAGAGAACCGCTATGATGGTGTCCGGGTTGGTGGTGACACCAAATCGCCCCACCATCGGTATGAGTATGACGATAAAGGTGTGGAACAGATAGGCATGGTAGAGGAAAGGCATCAGCTGGCTGGCTCCAAGCACCACGGACCAATAGTAACCTGCAATCAAGGCAAGGCATTACTCAGGCATCAAGAGAGTATTGGTCCATCCGCAAAGGTTACCTCGACAATGCAGACGGGTAACCAGATTGATGATCAGAGCTCCCACATAGAAAACAATCGAAATGAGGAACAGGTAGGCACTGCGAATGCTCAGCGCTGTCAGCGCCAGACAGAGAACGGCCAAGAGGACGCAGTAGGCATGGCCCACGATCTGCAGGTGGTAGGCATGCGAAATCTTCGCCTGCAAAGAGTCAGAAGTTGGTTGAAGTATCTGCACTGTTCCGGTAACTACTCACACTTGGACGAAGAGTCAGATAGAGGGTCAGTGGGAGAATGAGCCCGATTGCCGAGGGGCAGATGAAGAGGCCGATGACCAGCCAACTGTTGCTAAAGTAAGTCAGAGTGCGATCTCCGGCATCGTAGAAGACGCACATGAGCAGAGGCAGTGCCAGGGCCAGAAGGACACCGGCCAGTGCCAGCAGGAATTGCACACCAAAGGCGCTGGCAAAGGTGCCCACGGGATGACCCGACGCCTTGCGCATGCGCCACAGCGAGAGGCAGACGAGCACCATGGCCCCAATGCTGAAGGTGATGTTGAGGGCCACGCCCGTCGACTCCTTGTAGTACACAAAGAAGAGGCCAATAAAGTCAAAGAACACCGAGTGGCCCTCAGAGTAAGCCTGCAGAGAGAGAGAGTTTAAAATCTACACACCAAAGGGAGAGCTGAGGTTACCTCCGTGTCGTACATCTCGTGGGCATTGGAGATACTCTGCACCAGAGCCAGCACATTGTCTCCAGTGCTCTGCAGAGCATCGCCGGATATGACGGTGTAACGATCAAATTCCGTGTGATACACGAAACCATTGTGAATGCCAGCCAGGTCCAGGCCTAATAGAAGAGACTGCACTTAGACAGAAAGACGTAAACAAAAAGGATAACCCGGCATACCTGGCACGGCGCCAAAGTCACGGAAGATCCTAAAGTCCGTGTCCGAGGGTATGAGGCCTGCCTGGAACAGCTCTTCGC
>NW_022995743.1:8200805-8212727 GCF_900245975.1 Drosophila guanche | reverse complement strand
GGGGGGGGGGGGGGGGGGTTACTTTTCCAGCTAAGCTGAAAGAAAAATTGATTTGGCAGCGCTCCGAGCTCCGAGCTCCGGGCTACCAATGAGTGTTCCAGGCACTGACACGACTTCCCTGCCGAAGCCCCAAGATTGATCTATATTTTATAGTTTTTGTTGATAGTTACAGCAGCTCTGGGCGGAGGCACTCATTAGCCAGCCGAGGGCGGTGGCTGTGTGGCCCGTGATTGATGATCGATCACATGAAAATGTTACCTAATTGCCCTACCAACGGAGGGCCCAACTAGAACTTGGAACAGTTCCAGAAGCTATGGCAATTGTGTCTCTAGCGTTCAATGCTCTTTGTAAAGTTGTAGAAATTATTGTAATAATTTATATAAATTAATTGCCTAATATTTAATAATGAGTACTCAATCATTCTCCATAATCCTCAACCTTTAAATGTTTCCAAATATTCCTTCAAATTCACAAAACTTGATTCACTTTCGTTAACTTTGCTCCGCACTGCTCCTAAACTCGTTTTTGAGTCAGACAAGAGTCGCAGCATGCGGATTTGATAGTGATTAGCCCACATAATAATAGTTGGCAAAAAACAAAAAAAAAAAAAGGTTTTCTTCATTCGATGCGACCCTTTCTGCGGATGGGGCGAAGGCGACCCTGAACGTGGTCGATGGACTTGGCTGGCAACGTCGTTTTGTTGTTGTCGTTGTCGTTGTCGCCGAAGATGTCGCAACGTAAAGATTACGAGATGTATCTTGTCTATGGGGACTCCACACTATCACTTTTTTGTTGTGCACAAACTAGTAAATATATATCGATGTTTATTGTTGTAAGCTGCCCTATGAATGGGAGTCAGGTTCATTATAATATTTGGTTGAACAACGCTTTGCATTTCACGCATGAATCTTCGCCCGACCATTAGCCAGGTCAGCGCCGCATGAGGCGGACTTCGGCTCCGATCGAGTGTGGCGAAGTTTCATTATCATAATTCGGATTTTGCCAAACTTCATCGGGATTGGGTCTGCGACTGGATGTCGTAATTCCCTCATATCATCTGCAAAATGCGAATTATGCTGCACACACAGACGGTCGTCGCTGTGGATCTGTGTCTCTGGGAGACTCTACTAATGGCTCAGCATCGTCGAATGCCCCAAACGAAAATCCATTAATTAAAAAATTAAATATTAATTTATGGCCTGAGCGCGAAGTTGTGTGTTGTTTCTTTTTGCGATTTTTTCAACATTTACATGGAATCCATCCTATTTTCGTTTTGTTTGGCAAAAGTTTGAAAGCAAATTGCCAAATGTTTAAACCAATTTTAACATTTTTAATTGGCTGCAGTTCACCTTGACTGCTGCTGGCTGACTTTTTTTCAAGCTACTTTTAATATTAATATAAATTTAATAAATACGAAATATAACATATAATTTTTGGCAGCAGCCACGCTAATCTGCAGTTTACGGCATGGAAAGGGTTAGAGGGGTATGTGGCACTCAAATGCTGCCCGATTGCTGCCGAATAAGTCAACTGCAGTGCACACATTTTGCCCTAAAAAGCAATTGACCTGCTAATTGTGGGTGGCAGCTGGGAGAGACCGGGAAATGCGAAAAGGAAATGGAAAAAACAGCGGCAGCTTTTCCAAAGCTCACTCTCTCCCTCTCCCTCTCTCTGTCCCTGTCTCTTGGTAACGCTCTCTTTGCGCAAAGAGAACGAAACACTCGCTTTTAAGAGAGAGCCGCTCGCTCTCTCTGAACAACTTTTTGGCGTTGGTTGGGGCCGCAGAGCGATTGGTTGCCATATGCGAATGAACGGCCCAAAGCGGAATGCTGACAACAGAAAAAGTTTGAGAAGCGTCAGGCAGCAGCAGGCGCTCGGCCGAGGGGAGCCCGCGGGCACGAAGGCAGATGGAAGAAGTCATCGGCACAGAGACACATATACCCACTCAGCGGGCAGCGCTGCTTTGGGGCTGGCGGGCTGGCTGGCTGCCCTGCCCCTGCTCCTGCCCCTGCTCCATGCTACTGACGTGAACTCTCTCTCTCTCTCTCTCTCTGCCTCGTACGCGCTCTCTTCGGCTCTCTGGGGCTCTCTGCTGCCACACAACACACACACCGCATTGCGACGCTGCCACTGACACTGCCACTGGCTCTGCTGCGGCGCTGCCGCCGTACCGTACGTACCGACGACAACGAACTCGATAACATTTTGAGGCACGGCACGGCACTCTTCGGCTACACTTTGAATCGAGCGAATGCGGCGGCGGGTTACGATGCGCAGCGCGTTGTATCTTTATTATTAATTATTTGTTGTTGCTGTTTACTCTGTATTATTTCCCATCATCACTCACCACACTACGTGCGTATCCGTATCCGTATCCGTAACTGAATCGAATCCGTGTAACCGAGTATCCGTGTGCGTGTACGGTGTGCGTTCGTCTATCCGTGTGTCTATGCGTTTCTATCCGCCGCGTCTCCAAGCGGCTCCGGCTCCGGCTCAAAGCGGCTCCAAAAAGCACAGCAACTAAACTAACGCGCGCGCGCCCCCCCGCTCTCGCCACGCCACTGCCACTGTGTGCCTGTGCATGTGCCTGTGTGTGTGTGTGTGAGTGTGAGTGTGTCTAGCCAAAGTGCAACATCGGCAACGGCAGCAGGAAAATTGGAATATTGCAACAGAAGCAGCAGCAGCAGAAGCAGCAGCAGATAAACTATCTGCCAGCCAGTTAGCTCTCCGTGGAAGTTTGTTCGGTTTCAGATCAAAACAAAATCATAGAATAAATATCTAATATATATTCAAATAGAAAAGAGAGAGAGAGAGCGAGAGAGCGAGAGTATATATCAATCAATATCGAGTGCATTCAAATTCCAAATCGTGCCTAATACAGCAAACAAACAAAAAGTAAAAAAATACAAAAATTAAAAGAATATAAATAAAAACCAAAATGCAACGGCAACTGCAATGCGGTCCCCCCCTGTCTTTACCACTGACCCGTTAGCGACGGAAGTGCCAGTGACGTAATACTCCAGACTCCGAGCGGAGCAGAGGGAATGCAAAGTGCGGCGGCGTCCCTCGACGGACACACGGATTCGATTGTGTAACAAAAACAACGCAAAATTTCAGTGTATGTGTGCGATCGATGCATGCTTGTGTGTGTGTGTGTGTGTGAAAAAAGGATATAAAATAATCAAAGAAAATGCAAAAGTAACACAAAATAAAAGTCTAATGAAAAATCCCCCCTCCCCAACGGAAACCTAACAGGAACGCGGCCCCCGACCGCCACAACAAATTGGATAATTTATTGGAATAATCAATTGGCCACTAATCCGGCCAATCAGCAGACACTTTTGGATATTCAAACGATACGATCGGGGCATTTGGGAGATTTGTTGAATGGAAAATGATTTAAGAACTCAGTTTTGGGGAATTCTTTAGAGGGTTCAGAGGGTCCACTTCCATTCCGTTTCAATGTTCAATCGATTCTCTGTCTCTCTCTCTCTAGAGTTGGTATTTGGTCAGATAGATCCCGTTAGAAGTGCTCACCCACCTCCTGCTTCTCCTCCGGCCAGCCAAAGCAAAACTGTCAGCTAAAGTTTACCCTGCAATCTTTCATAGTGCGCGCCCATTGTCTTTCCCATTCTGGTTGCCATCCCCCCTCCAGGGATCCGCACGAGAGGCCTGCCCTTTTCTTCTGAAGCTTTTCTAGTTTGTCCCTTTGTAGTTGCTGCTTTTCCCATTGTGCAGCATTATGATTATCAACAATTGTTATTGTTGCAGTTGCAGTTGCAGCTGCAAGTAGGCGGTGGGGCTCGCTAGGGGTGGGGGCTTGCAGGGCTTGTAGTTGGCAGTAAGTCACTGAGCGGCCCAGAGTTCAGAGCAGAGCAAAGTCGGTCGTCGCTTGGGGTCCCTGCTCCACCATCATCATCATCATCATCATTATCATCATCGTGAGGCCTAACCACCCACCCACACATCCACATCCAGTTCTACCTCCTCCTTCTTGGCAGCACCAACTGTTTGCATTACCGTTAGTAGAACACACACACACAGTCACACGCAAACACTCCATGTGTCGTGTCGTCGGCTATAAGTGTGCCACCACCCCAGACTACCGCCCAACAGCTAGAAGCGGAAAACAGCCTAAGCAAAAGTAGGGGGGCGGGGAGGCCAGCAGCAGCAGGGAGCAGCGGAGCCCACCCATAGGTCATTGGTCTTTTTCGTCGGCGTCAACGTACTGCGACGGCAACAGCAGCAACAGCAAAAGTAGAATCAACAGCAACAGCGACGCCGACTGCGATGCCATGTAAAGTTTGTCGTCTGCTTTTCTGTCGCTCTGTTGCTGTTGTTGTTGTTGTAGCGCTGTTGTAACTGTAACCGCCTTCGGCCAGGCCTCTTCCTCCCCCTCGCGAGAGCGCGCGCTCTTACTCTCTCTCTCTCTCTTTCTCTTACACTCTTTCTTGCCCGTTATCCCGCTCTCTGCCGCTTTCCACCGTCATCATCATCATCATCATCATCATCATCATTGGCTTGACCGGCTCGTTAGCTTGGGGGGTACCGTTAGTAAGTTCGTTGTCGTCGCTGCGAGAGAATTTTTCATTTTAACTGTTCTACTGGCGCTGCCTGCTGCCGCTGCCGTATTTTGCCGTATTTCGCTGTGTGCGCGCCGCTATTCATTTTCATTTTCTTTTCAGCCTTTCTTCTTTTCATTGCGTTCTGTCTGTATGTAAATCTCTCTCCCTCTCTGTCCCTTTCTGCCTCTGTGAGCTGGCACAATTTCTGTAGTGTTGTTGCTGTTGCTGTGGGCTGTGGGGGCTGACTGTCGCTTTGGTGACGTATTTTATATGTCTGCCGGGGGCTTCCGCATGGCCACCCCCAAAGCCACCCCAAGCAAGCCTCCAACAAAGTAATAGCGCTACACCCACTCCTCCTCCTGTTCGTGTAACCAAAAGACAGAGAGAGAGAGAGAGAGAGCGTCACAGAGCCCCTAACCGAGCAACCGAGAGAGCGAGAGCGAGAGAGAGAGGGAAAAGTAAAATGTTTTCATATTCATTGGGTTTGCCGGCTCGTTTGTGTTTTTCCCGTCTGCGTGTGTGTTTGGGTCATAGAACTTTTTTCTATGTTCACACACACACAGGCACACCCAGCAGTCACACGAACACACCCACAAACTGACGATGAGATTTATGCGCCCGTTTCTGTGTGGCGCTCACTAGCGTTGCACTCTGCGGCAGCGTTTTTTCCTTATTTTGCCCCCAAACATGGGGCACCCCATCCACGCCCCAACCATCGCCCAACCCTCTCGTCTGTCTGGGCACCCTTAAATCCCATTTCTCTATCGATTTTCCATGCTCATGTTGTGGATAATCACCGCCACAAGGGGAGTAGTTGCCAACCCCACAGGGGAGGGGCGGAAGCTTGCTATAGAGGGGTAGTGGTGGTGGTCTGGGTCGGCCCAGTTCCTGTTCCTGTTCCTGTTTCTGTTCCTTGTGATGTTGGGGAAATTAAAGTGAAATTCTGGATCGGCACACACGCACAGGCGAGCGCGCATCGTTGGATCTTTCTTGTGTCCGATTCTGTCCATCGATGGATGAATAGATCCGATCCTGATGGAGACCAATTGCGATTGTGATCATTCCATTCCCATTTCCCCCTGTAGACGACTGGCCGCTACCGAGCAATATGCTGAGTGCCAGGACCTGGCCCTGGCTGACAGTGCGTAGCAAAAGTATTCATATGACTGGCCAAGCCATTCTGTACATCAAGGTGTTCAAGCTGACGACATAGACCAGTTCAGAGGGGAAACGAGTGCGCGCCTAAATGTCTTCCGGAATCAATTGTCGTGAGATTTTCGTATTTTTGGAAATTTTGATTTGGAATCAAACGAAACAGAGAAATCGACAAAACAGTCAGCATAGCAACAACAATAGCGGCGTCAGCAGCAGCAGCAGCAGCAGCACCAACACCAGCACCAGCAAAGAGACAACAACCAGCGGCGGCAGCAACCACAAAAATCACTGCAACCGAAGAAGCGGCAATAACAGCAACAACAACGCAGTGAAAGTGATAAACCAGCAGCAGCAGCAGCAGCAGCAGAGGCAGCCACTGCCCCTGTCCGAAGCAGAAAAAAGCAAAAACTCTCGCAGCAGCAGCAGCAGCAACAAAAACAGTTTGCATATTCTGCAAAAGGGTTGAGCAAATGAACAATTAACAAATCATTGATGAATCGCTTTAAACGTTAAACAACAAAACAAAAACAAGCTAAGAAATACGCGAACAAGTGTCTTATTATTAAATAGTTAAACAAACAAAACAAGCAACAATATATAACATTAATATATATATATACATATATAACCAGATCCAGCAACATCAACAATTTAGTACCTACAGGCCTGACAACGTTAGATCATTATATAGCAATATACACCATATATACATACTATATATACATATACATATATACCTATATACATACCCAAATCGATTGGCAAGTCCCCCCCTATCCACTCACAACCCCCTCTGTCTCACAAACACCCACACACTGTGATAGTTCTTGATTCACACGGAAGGAAATTCATTCGCAAAGATACAAACGTATATGGAAGCAAGCGGCGGATGGTAGGACAAGAGAAAGACCAAGTGCAATACGAAAATTGGCTAACAAATCATAACCGAAGTGCAGCTATATATCTATATATAACTACCTAATAAATCCTGTATACAACGTTTTACACATTTACATAAAGTAAACCCCCTAAACTAAGGCGAACTTAAACAATTCTTTCGGCGGCAAAGTGCATCCACATTGCACATACGCGACACAAGGCTCGCGGCATGTGTGTGCGGCTGAGTATATCAGCGGCTGACACAACTAACTCAAAGTGTACATAATACTTCGTGCAACTGCAACATCAGATAAGCCCACAAGAACAACAACAACAACAACCACAGACACGCGCTACAAACGTCACCAAAGCTACGCATTTCGCATTTCTCACTAATAATTATGTATACGCAACGGATGTTTGACATGTGGAGCAGCGTCACTTCGAAACTGGAAGCACACGCCAACAACCTCGGTCAAAGCAACGTCCAGTCGCCAGCGGGACAAAACAATTCAAGCGGTTCCATTAAAGGTAAACCAAGTCCCATTTAATCGTCCCGCAGCTTGGCCAGCAAGCTCTAGTTTAAGCTGGCAACTCTCCAAAGAAAAATGTACCATAAAATCTCTGGATTGTTTTAGAATTTTGATTCTGATTTACCAGAAAGTAATTAAAGCTTTAGTTTTAGTTTTTTAACATTCATTGGTTCAGGTTTGAGACCTTTGATAAGCAAACTTTCAAGAACTACTCAAGTACCTAAATTATTCCACTTGAAAATTGAATTTGTAAACTTTCATCCCACACAATAAGAAATGAAAAAAATTGCACAAAATAGTAAAAAAACGATAAATTGTAAAGAAACGAAAAAAAAGCAATTGTAATTTAATGAAATTCAGTTAAGTGCGAAGTTTTATGTGGCAGAGCTGTGGAATTGCGGAGTCAGTCAGTCAGTCAGTCAGTTAGTTGGTCCCGGAATGGATTGCTGCCTCTGCCACTGATGATGTTGTTTGGCAGTGAAAGTCACTTGGGTTTCACAACAATANNNGCCAGAGCAACAACCACAGCAGAAAAAGCAACAACAATTATTTTAGGGAAATCCATGAAATTCGTAAATGAAGAAAGACGCCATAACATCAACGGCCAAATGAAACATTACGAAACCTTACGGCAGACAGACACAAGCACACCTCTACAGACGGACGGACACACACGCATATTTTGCATAGGTGTGTGTGTGTGTGTGTGTTGTTTTTTTTGCTTTTTTGCATTGACAATTCAACTAATTTGAAAAGAGGCAGCTAAGATAGAGAAAAAGAGACAGCGCGCTCGCCCAAAAACTGATACAAAGAGACAAATTGTACATGTAACAAAAATATGCAAGCAATAAAGAGATTCACAGCAACAACAAAAAAAAAAGAATAATAAAAACAAAATGAAAAAGAAACTTGCGAATTAAAAATCGCGCGCCAGCCATAAAAAATAAATGCGATATTGTAATGCCAACAACAACAACAACCAAATGAGCATTTACCTACATATGTGTGTATTCATTTGTACATAAATATGTACATAAAGGGTACCTCTTCATACATACATATGTGGGTGTTTCATCGTTTTATTGTCGATGTGTCTCCTTCCATTGTCTTGCACATTTTTCGGCCAGGTTTCCATTCCGTACATATCACAATTGAATGAACTCTTTTTTTGGCTAATTTGCTAATTTCATAAATAAATTTTACATGCAATCAAAATGTTGTAAAATGTTGTTTGATATCGTCGTTAAGGTGTAATCATTATTTAACAATTATGTAGAGTCAAACTCCGCTATAATTAGTTCATAAAATATCCTCCAAGCATTTATTTGTAGCTTAATATTTTGTGTGTAAAAAGTAATTTGAGTTCCCTGAACCCTTAAAGGGTCACCGCCACCGTTATCCAAAATGCAATTAACATTTTAGTCAGGTATTATTTCTAACATAAATCTTAATCGCGACAGGAATCTCTCTCAACCCCGCACCCATGTCCATCCCTATGTCCGAGCTGCGTGCAAGAAATTAAGGCAGCACAATGGGGTTGTCAGAGGGGGTCGGGTCACTGTTACTTTCGGCATGCAATTTGCCGTTATGACTTCCGCAAATCAACTTTTATTCCATTATTGAAATTTTCACTTTTACTCCCGGGTGGTTTTTTCCTCTCCTTTTGGTTAGCAATGTCTCGAAAAAAGAGGCAGAAAGAGGTGAAAAAGATAGAAATGTACGCAGAGGGAAAGACATTTTGCGGCGTAAACAGAAAGTTGCCGAAAAATACAAAAAAAAAAAAGAAGAAGCGTAAAATTCAAAATTTAAAAAGCGAAAGAGTTGACAACGAAAGCGTCGAACCGATGACGCTGTGGCCCTTGGGAGGCGGAGCAGCAGCAACGAAGAAGAGTAAGAGAGAGAGAGAAAGGGAGTGGAGAGGAGAGAAGCAACAATGAAATATTCAAAAAAGAAAGACCGAAAAAGTTGTGTTAAAGTGAAATGCTGCTGTCGCTGATTGTGAAGTCTAGGCACACACACACACACACACACACACACACGCACAAGCTCCCTGGCAGCGCCCCATGCTGGCCCAAGCCCTGCCGCCCGGCCCCTCCCCCAACCAACAGCTCCCCTTGTAGACAGAGACCGCGCGAGATAGTGCGAACGGCCGTTAACACTCGAAAACTATGAA
The DNA here is from genome assembly GCF_900245975.1 of Drosophila guanche. Taxonomy (NCBI): domain Eukaryota; kingdom Metazoa; phylum Arthropoda; class Insecta; order Diptera; family Drosophilidae; genus Drosophila; species Drosophila guanche. Next base: position 8,203,422 of record NW_022995743.1, on the reverse strand, counting down.
GCTACAAAATAGCTGTCTGCCTCTCTATGTGGTGTGCATGCGTTGTACATGTGTGTGCGTGTGTGTGTGTGGGTTGGCAGCGGCAAAAGCACACACAACACACAATCATCATCGCCAGCCAGCGTCAACATAGTAAAAGTCTAAAATCGACAAACAAAAAAAATTTATTTTCGGCGGTCATTCAACTCTCACGCACGCACATACACGCACAAACCAAGCACATAAACGCACGCCGCCTGAGCGATAGAGCAATAAAGCGGCACAAAGAGCGGCAAAGAGACGGAGAGAGAGTGCGTGAGCGAGCGCGGTCGACGCCTGTTATGCGGGAGCGTGCGTCGCCGTCGCGACGGTATCGGTGGGGACTGCGGCAGCGCAGCGCACGCACATTACAACATCCCACAAGCACACACACACACGAACACGCATAGGCACAATAGAGAAATACTTTCTATGGCTTTTGCTGTTCCCCCCTGCTCCAACAGCAACCACTCCTTTGCTTCTATTTTCTTTTCAAACTGAAATTATTATTATTTTTTATGCAGTCCAAGTTTTGGAGCCAACGAAAAGAGCAAAAGTTCAATAATACGAGTGAGAGAGAGAGGCAGAGCGAGGGAGAGAGCTAAGAAGAGGAAATTCTGCTGCCCATTTTCTTTGTTTGACAATTATTGCGTGAATTTCCATGATTACCGCTGCTGCGGTATTAATTGCCTGTAGGAGAACGCTCTCAGCGAACTCATTTAACTTCCTCTCTGGCGGCCGTCCGTTGACCGTTAACTACTTTGGATCTGGCACAAGCGATAAAGTCTATAAGAAGCATTTTGCTTGAATCCAGATCTGACTCTCGTGATAACATTAAAACGTACTTGCAGACCGCAGCTCACACTTTGCATAGATCTTCAGAGTGAGTCAGCCGAAATGGTGGGTAAACCTATGAAATTATTTAGTTTTTAGGAAAATTTTGAAACTTACGAACATTTCTATAGCTGTGCTTAAAGTACTTTAAATGTTATTCCAAGAACTCTAGTAATTTAAGTGCCTTGCCGACATATTTTAGGGAATATTAGTAAAACACTTTCCACCCACTAAATGAACTTTAATCATTTGCAACGGTCTTCCTCGTTTGAAACCATCATTTGAATGGGCTCAAATATCTTCTGGTTCTTCCCGATCTTTGACAGATGTTTGTAATAAGTTTCGCAGCACAACACACACTTGCACGTTGAATGTGTTCGGGGGCAGACATAAAAAAAACTTAAATTTGGCATGGAATTTCCCATAGCAGCGCCTTGCCGTGCCACCCCCATCAATGTACAATGTATGTTCAGTATAGATTTCGTATGTGGAGCATGCAAATATTTTGAAAATTCTGGCCTGTCTGCTGGAGCAAATGCGAGCAATTTGTTCTTGTTTCGGTTGGAAGTTCATTCGCATTTGTCCTAGAAAACTGTGAAATGCAGGAACCACATAAACATACTATATGTACATACATGTGGAGGTTTGTGTCTTTATTTGTTCTGATAATTTATGGAAACTTACAAGATTGCTGCCAAAACCACGCAGTGCTCAAATGACTGACACGCGAAGAGTTCAACGAACCGTGAGTAACATCACCGTAAAGATAACCCAAACTTTGACAGATAGTTCGATGTTAAACCAACAGCCGCCAATATACAGATATGTCTGAGAATTGTTCCACTGTAAGTTATGTTCAGATCACATCGATATGATATTATCTGTACTCCCCAATCGCTGAGTGCTTTGCCGACCATACACAATGATAAGCTTTGAAAGTTAATCGTTATCTGCTGTCCTTTACTCACAACTATTGTAAGGCAAGAAAAAGAAACACTTTTTACATATAGTACAAGTGTTCGCAGACGAGATAAGCCTGACCACAGAATGTGTGTCATAAGGCCACCGCAACTTCAGGGCTTTATGTTACAGCTCCAGACAAGAAGCCTATACTCAAATGTAGACAAGAATTGCAAACCATAAAAGATTACTAGAATGTTCTGCTGAACAATTATCGCATATTACAAACATTACTAATTAAACTTCTCACTTGGTTGTCTTGATGAATCGCCATGAAAGTGTGAGAAGAATAGTCAAAAATCATATCAAAAGGTCAGGCCATCAAAATCTAGTTTCTGTTAGTTTAATAATATCAATAATGATTCATTCCATAGTTTGATAACCTCTGGACAAATATGTTATGTACTACATGCATTCATAGATGAATGTACATACATAATTATTTATATTATGACATCCGTTCAACAAACTTACATACAACTCACACAAATGAAACGAAAAAATGATTTAGCAAAACGACAAACGTTTTCATTATCCCAACGAGAGCAGCGGCAAAGAAATTAAATAATACTATTTTAGTAATTATAAAGCAGACATCTATTGCCATGCCTGAGTGATCCGCCCCCACACGGAGCTGCCCGCCCCGCCATCCACCCCAGCAGGCGCCCACTCGGGTGCAGCTGCGTATCTTATCTATGCAACTCTTCGCATAGTTTAGCGTTTTGTGCGTGCGCTTGTCGCACATGAATACCCATGCACACACACACACACACGCACATATATTTTTTTTTTTTTTTTTTTTTTT
>NW_022995743.1:8161285-8198040 GCF_900245975.1 Drosophila guanche | reverse complement strand
CTGGCTTAGCCTTCGCCACGGCTCGGTTTGCGATGCGGCATCCTTTTTCCAGACGGTCGTTGTCTGCTGCTCCTTGTCCGCGCTCTGAATGCTCAGTGCGCATTTCGAGCAGAGGACTACGCCCTCCATGCCCTCCTGCATGTCGCTTCTACCCGCTTCGGCCGCCTGGTTAGAATCCTGTATGTCCGAATGCAGCTTCTTTATACGTACAAACAGGCTTCTGGTCGCCTCATTGATGTGGCGCGTGCTCTTGTCCAGCATCCTGGATGTGATCTCCTCCAGGAGTCTACCCAGCTCCGCTAGGTTCTGCTGACCGTTAGCTTCCTGCGATGCCTTGCTCTTCTTTGGCGGTGTCAGTCTCTGCGAGCTCGCCGGGCTTGCGGGGTCCCTAACCCTTTTGGGGGTCTCTTTGGGGTCAACCTCACAACCCTGAACGGCTCCTGGCGTTGCCTGGAGTACCGGCGATCGGATGAGATTGCTCCTCATTACGACCACCGAAGCATCGGCTTTCCTCCCTTCTTCCGGCAGTTGGCGCGGCGATCTTGCCAGCGCCGATCTGCCCACGAACGGGTTTCCCGTGTCCATATCTCGTTTATGCTCTACTTAGCTACGCGGTCCGCACTTGTGGGCTCCCTCGCTGGCCTCGGATTTCCCCTTGGCTTCTCGATGGGGGATATACCGCCCCTTCCCCGGTCCCCGACGTCCCGTTGACCGGGACACCGCCTGAGCGGGGGATCGGAGTGTGGTCGGATCCGTGACCTTTTCCCACTGCCCCTCGTGCAGACTATCCAGGCCTAGAAATTTGGCCTGGAAATTTGTAGCTTTTGCGCCACCTTATCCCCTTTGCGGTCTTGCAGTTACCTGCTACGTGACAGCTGCCGGCGGTGGGGTATCGATATATCGATATATCGGTATGCGCAAGCTCGCTTGCGCTCCCCACCACTAATTAGCGATCAGCTGCTCGCAACAAGCAAAGAAGATTGCGAAAATGGGAAAAATTGTTTTTGCCTTCCCAAAGAAGAGAGCGCGAAAAACCCGTGGCCTCCTCGCCTCTCCTCCCCTCCTCTGTGTATGGAGCGGCGCCCAGCGACTGGATTCCGCGCCGGGAGACTCACCCTGAACGCGTGTGTCGGTCTGGCTCGGTACGTACCCCTTCCTGTCGGGCACCTTCTCACTTTTACCTTTTTCCAGGCAGTTTCACGCACATATATAAGCATTTGTGTGTGTGTTTGTATGTATGTGATTCTGTAGAGGCAACAAATAAAAGATTGCATGTGCCCCACAATGCAGACACAAACAGATTCACAGACATTGCATTGAGTCGCGTCGCCAAATGAATAGACAAATATGTATACACACACGCAGACATATGCGAGAGTGCCTGTGTGTTGGTGGAGCTCTATGCAAACACAGATACACACACTGACACACACTGACACACACACACACACACATAGTCATAGACCAAATGCAGCGCCAACGTTGGTGGAGGCAAAGGCAAAGCGCGCCAACAAAATGCGAAAACTGGGACAAAGTTGAACAGACGAGCCAAGGACGGATATTAGTGCGACGCGGCGCGGTGCGGCTCGGTGCGGCGCGAGCAGTTGCATGATGAAGCGACGACTGCTGCAGCAGTCAGCAGAGACGCCCGCAGAGAGGAGGCGAAGTTGGCAGCGAAAAAGTGGAAAACAAAATGAATGTTTTCTGCTGCTCCGGCAGTTGCTGTTGGTTTGGTCCAACAGCATATACAGTGGGCGCTCAATGGGATTGAGAGTAGCCAAAAAGGATTTAAAATTGATTAAGAGCAAAACAGACTATGAAGAGGAGATATGTAAAATAATATTGTATATTGGAATGAACTGATTATCTTATAGGTTACCCTTGAAGTTGAATGCAGCAACCTGTCGCGTACTGATTATTAATCCTTAATTAATTTATCAAACAATTTCAAAGTAACTTTCGATTGTGCCCATTTCTTTGTCTTATCGAGTGGGCACTGTACTTTTCGCCAGTACAGTTTTAGTTCTACTGAAAATATTGTTGTTTGTTGATTACAATTTGCATGACGCCAGCGGCGGCACAGCCACCAGGGCGGATAGATGCACTTTATCTCCCTCTCTCGTTTAGGTTTTCCTTCTTTTTCTATTCCAGTAGCAAAATGCATTAGATGTGTTGTTGTTTTTGTACATTTTGCAGACATTTCAGTCAAAAAAAAAGCAAATTTTAATTATTGGTGGGAAAACGAGTTTGCCTGGTTTCCATCACCCAGCAACAACGACAATGAATGGATTTTCTTTTAGAATTCTTTTTTTCCACACAGATTTCGCAGATTAGTACAAGTGTGTTTCTAAACGGGGAGTTCGTGTTTCTGTATGTCTCTGGGGGTCTCTGGGGGTCTGGCTCAACTTGAAAATTCTTGTTTTGGGCAAATCGCAAGCTGCTGAAAAACGGCAATCGGCCAGTGGCGGCACAGCGCCGATGCTGAGTTCTTTTTGGCTAATGCCTTAGTCAAAACACTTAAATACCATAAATAATTGGCCGTTTAAGTGCACTCGTTACTGTTGCCGTTGTTGCGCAAAAATCTAAACAGAAAAGCTGAAAAGCAGAGCCAAAGGAGTCGGCTTACACGCTCTGTGTGTGCTCTGTGTGCGGCTTTTGAGGTTGTCAAGGCATTTTTTCGGTTTGTGTTATTCGCGAGTCGAGTTTCATTTGTGCTGCTGAATAGGTGGTGCATTTGAAGCGTACATTGCAAATATGTACATGAATAATGCCTTAGGCCTACTTTTTATGCTGTCGAGGCGCTGGGTCAAACTAACAAATAAATATGCATTAAACCATGCAAATTCCGTTTCCATCGTATTTAGACTTAAAATAAGAGGAAATGTATTGTATTTAGGCGAATATATGGTATGGTTGGTGTGTGCGTAAATACATAATGAATACGTTGAGATATTATGAGCTTATCCTGTGGGATTGATTGCATCATCTTTCATAAGCTGTACTTCTCGGAGATAAATTTGCTTTAGAATCGTAGCATTTTCCATTTATAATCCGGATTGTTTTCATGGCAAGTTGGCATCGCTTGGGATCTCAAACGCATTATTAAATGGTGAACTTTAAATTACAGCTGTCGATCGATAGCTTATAAACAATAAATATCTTCTGACTTACCCAATTTGAAGCGACCAAACCCAGTGCATTCGCATTGAATCTGAAATATACAAATTAATCATTGACTGTAAGTTAAAGGAACATTTACAAAGAGCATTTCTCGCAATGCTGTGACTCATGCGGCAGAGAAAATCATACATTTCTCCCACTCACTGGTCATTTGTCAATTGTTTTCTCATCCCGACATCCTCACGTGAGGCGTATACGTGATGTTTTATAAAAAAAATATACCCAGTAAATTTCGTATACGTCATGTAGGCATAAAAAGCTGACTAATTGTGGCCAGAAACCCATAAAGGTATACGCTAATAATTTACTGTTGGGCCGCTCAATAAATCTGAAAGAAATGATCAAATTACTATGCATCGACACGAAGAGTGGGGTAGAGGAGCAGTGCAGGGAAGGAGGGGACGGTTGCTGGGGTGAGGGGAGAAAAGAATTACATAATTTGGTGAAAATGCTCAGCGTTTCGTTTAATCGACCAAAAATGGCAAAATTCTTCCGCTGCTGTGGCTGCTTCTTCGATGGTTCTCGTTGGGTCAATAAACTTTCGGGCCCAGTCAAAAATTTGTATATGAGAAATTCTTTTGTTGGCAACAAAAGAAAGAGCGCGTCACGTACAGCTGTGTGGAACAGGGACGGCAACAGGGAAAGACAGAGAAAGAGAGAGAGAGAGTGTGAAATGTAAACATTACAGAAATGCCAGGCCATCTCAGCATCTCCCATTCCCACCCGTATCATGATGATGATGAGTGTGGCCAAAAAAAGAAGTGAGCGCAAGTGACGTCCGAGGAACCGTTAGCATTCATAGCTGTGTGATGGGCCAGGGGGTCGGGCTGCCTGAGCTTCTAATAATGATTAAATTATGTATTAGAATGCGGCTCCGAATGGGTGAATGAAATCGGACTTGGCGAAACTCTAACGGCATTCTACAAATATGCAAACACAAAATAATAAGGCAGAAAGAAAGCGACAAATTACGTAGCCAGCTAGCCAGCCAGCATGCTAATGCCCCTCTCCCTCTTTCTCTCTCTCGCGCTCTATCTCTAACGGCACTTCGTACAGCCGGCGAAAAGCCACGCTCCACACTACCACTACCACTTCCCGTTCCTCCGTCATCTTCTGCCACTTCTCTACCGTGAGAGGTGCTACGTGTGTGTTTGTGTGTGTTTCACTTGTGAAAGCTGAAAACGGGTTTTCTATTAGCATTACTTGGCGGCAAAAGAATGAAGCACGACGACAACCAACACAGCAAGAGAGAGCCAGATCCGCTCTTTCGGTGGCAGTAACAGTTGCTGTAGCGGCAGTCGGAGCCCCAACAGCATTCTGACGCGCTCTCTTGGCTCTCTTACGTGGGGCTCTCCCGCTCCGGCACAAGGCAGTCGTTTGGTGCATTGACCCCACATCGCGCTGACCCACTTACGAAGCTGCTTTTGCGAATGCGAATTGCCGAGGCGAGCTCGCTCGTGCCGCTACCTCGCGAACAACTTGTGCAATAGCAACCTCAGCAGCAGCAGCAGCAGCAGAGACAGCAGCGACAGCAGCGGCAGTTCTCTGCTTTGACCGACTGCTGCGCACAGTGGTTCGTGCTAGCGAATTGATTTGATGTTTGATGGAAAGGCAAAGGCTTTATTAAAAGGAAAGAAGAATTTTGGGTAAATTATATGCCAATGAAATGCAAAAGTTGTATATTATCAGGAGTGCAATAATTTAGAGCGTTATGCATTATTATTTGGTTGATAAGATGAAATTTTAATCGGTTATACCGCCTAGTACCGTTAAGTTCCACTGTGGCGTAGGTATTATGTGCATTTTTTATAGCACTGCTATAGTTTCTGGCGTTGTTATTGTTATTTTATTTGACTTTGCGTTCGCCGCAGTGCCAAAAACTGCAATTCATATGCAGCGGCTCCCCCTCTCTTACTCTCTCTCTCTCTCTCCTTCCCACTGTGTCTCTTCACACATGTCGCTGCATATTAATTTTCGTATTCATTTGTATGGGTCCCTCTGCACATTTTTTACTTCGTTTCTTTGCTGCTGCTTGTTTTTTCGGTGCATGCATTTGCAAATAAAAGAAGAACATATTAATTTTGACTTCTGGTTATTGCTGCACCCAGCAGAAGCAGCGGTGAAAGCCCCGGGGGCAATGCAAATGCATTTCATATGCAAAATATTTCAGCCTTTTCCCGTTTCCCCAAGTGTGACTCTATATGTGTGTGTGTGTGTGTCTGTTGCTGGCATTTTCCCCATTCAGAATTTATTTTATTAAGCGCTTTTTGGGCAGCGTTTAAATTTGTTTTGCTGCGAGCAGGAGCCTGTGGAGGTGCCTGGGCGAAGTGTTAATGGTGGCGCTGCCTGGGCGAAGCAAACTTGTTGGTTGATCAACAGCAAATTGCAGGTTTTCCTCTGTCACCCCGCTTCTTTCTCCTCTGCAACAGCTAGTGGCAGGCACTTGATTAACGATAACTTGTTTTCCTTCTGCATCATGCGTGTGCCACAAGTGCTGGGATGATTCAATATTACCTAATACATTGCTGAATGGATGCGAATCCACTTTGATCTGGATTGTGTTATTGGAGTGTTAATAATGTAAAATAAATCAAAGCTCAAAAACGTTTTCTCCCAATTATTTGCCATTTAGTTAATTTAAATTGTTGAAAACCATCCCAATTTAATTCGGCTTCTTTTTTGGTTTCTACCTTCTTTCGACTAAACAAACAATTTCACCCAATATTTGCGTTCATTTCGAGTAAAGTATGTCATACATTTGTTTTCTTGCCGACTTGTATTTACAGTTCAGAAATGGCAAATAAAACAATAAAATGTATATCATGACACACTTTTTCGAAGCCGTATTAAACAAATACACACATTTTTATGCACATATTTGACAGCGTTATTTGTTAACCCCAATTTTGGACAAAGTTATCATAAGCTAATACGACATTTCCTGTAAATTCGTCGAATTTCGTCACTGAAAGAACAAGCCTTCGGATTGTAATTGAGTGAAACACAACAATTAAATTAAAAGGGATGATGAATATTTATAATAAAGAACATGGCACTTACCTACACTTGGGATTTGGTAATCAATAGATCTACCACAGACCTAAAAGGAATATAAAAGATATAATTAGAAAAATATACTATTAACACTCATAAAGATATTATACTAACAGAATACATATTAACATTAAGAAGCATCAAATAATGTTCATTTGATTTGTCAATGCAGTAATTAAAATCCCTGTTTGCCCCACTGTACGAGTCTAGTTAATCTCTCTGCCACTTTTCGTTGTCGGTTCTAATGAATGTCGTTGCATTGAGGTTTTTTTTTGTTGTAAACGTAGTTAATACTTATACTTGTCGTATACATGTGTAACTGCTATCCGCTGAATTACCGATTTCATGGACTGCATACAAATGAGCTTAAGCCTCCCTGCCTGCGTGCCCCCGCCACCATAACTTGCCGTTGGGGAGGGAGCTTTGCATATTCATTGACTGAACATAGCGGTACGTGCACCACTATTTCTCTCCGCCTCTCTCCCCCATCGCTCTCTGGTGCAGTGCAGCCAGCCTACCCCTAGTCTTATCTGTCGAGGGCCGTAAACACGCACAGGCCCGTACACTTCAGCCTGAGAAGATAAAGATTTATGTTGGGCTTTTGGGAAAGCCTTACAAAGCCATTCCAATTTTACCCTCCACGAATGTTTCGTAATGCCCGAGAATCATACTATTCAACTTTAAAGCGCTTTAAGTGACTGACCCCCTCCATCCTCCACCCCTCTCGCATTTCATAGCATAGCATAGCACTGGTGACGACATACATTTTGAGCGAGTCAGCGACAATAATTAAATACTATCTGTCTGTCGTCTCTTTGTTGCATTGAGAGAGTGCTTTCGGCTCTCTTCCGTTACACACATCGTGTGCTAAGAGAGGCAGCAAAGAGAGCGTCAAAAGCTAAGAGCACTGGTTGCAAAGAGCGGAGAACTTTCTTTTCGATTCTGTTTTGGTTTTCTTTTTCTCCTCGGTCGCCGAGAATGTTTACGAGTGTGTGCATCGGCATCTGTGCATATGTGTGCGCTGTGTGATACTGCCGTGCGGGAAAGGTTCATTGACACTTGAAAAACATTCAGTCAGTCACTCACACTCTCTCACACAGCGAGACTGACAGTCGCAGGCTCGCTCTCCCGCTGTCGCTCATCATCTGTCACACATTTCTCCGATCCGATCCAAGCAGCGCAGCCAGCGCCGCGCAGCGCAGCGGCTGGCTTGGCACATTTTTCAAGCCGCATTGTGTTTTGATTATACCACGTCGCTGCTGCTGTTGCTGCTGCTGCTGCTGCAGCGTCTGTGTTTGTCTCCGTGTGGTTCATCGCGCATCGTATCTCTCCTCATCCTCGTGGGTAAATACGCAAAAGCGCCTAGATTACACAATAGCCCCACACCAGACGAGACCAAGCTGCGCTCTCTCTCTGTCACCCTCTCCATTTCTCTCCCGTTTGCTTTTAAGTGCAGCACTGTCCGACAAATGCTTGGAGTCAACTTTTGGAATATATTGAATTTCAGTTCTAATTTCCATCTACATTTAAGTAGTTACATTTGAAAACAAATAAACTCTTTAATGCAAAATGCTCGCTATGCAGTTCTGCTCTGCGCTTTGGCAGGCAATACTTTTTATGTTGGACAGTGTGCGCTGCAGCAAATTGCAGTAAATTCTCACTTTGAACCAGTTCTGCTCTGTCGCTGCGCTGCTGCTCTGCTGCTCTGCTGCTGCTGTTGATCAGGAAGTTGCATCACCGTTGAAGGGATTGCTGCACGGGGAACCCCAAACAGCTGTCGCACTATTCCTCTTCCTCTCTCTCATCCCCTGCCCCGTTCCACTGCTGCTGCGGTTCTTTTTGTCTGGGCAGACAAGTGGCTTAAGGTACATAGATACCCATTGGCATTGTGTTGCACGGATAATACATTACACTACGAGTATTGCGCAATAGTTCCCTGGGGTCGAGTCGGCATTGTCTGAACTCTGACAATGGAGAGGTGGATGGAGGGGCGTTGCCTATTGGGCATTGGTTAAGATTATGAATGGAACTACATTCTTTAGAGCATAAGGAAAACATTCAAGCGTTTTCCATCATGAAATAAGTTTATTCCTAAATGCTTAAAGCAGCAGAGCCAAGCTCCACGAACTTACATTATTCCAATGCTAAATCGATGTTCATTTCTGTCTATTTCAGCTCAAATTGAGATAATTCCATGCAAAGTGTGCGGCGATAAGTCATCGGGCGTGCACTACGGCGTAATCACCTGCGAGGGCTGCAAGGGGTTCTTCCGCCGCTCGCAGAGCTCCGTCGTGAACTATCAGTGTCCGCGCAACAAGCAATGCGTGGTGGATCGTGTTAATCGGAATCGCTGTCAATACTGTAGACTGCAAAAGTGCCTAAAGCTGGGAATGAGTCGTGATGGTGGGTGCAACTGCAATGACCAGAGCAGTGACCAGCTAATCATATTTGTTTTGTTTTGCAGCTGTAAAGTTCGGCAGAATGTCGAAAAAGCAGCGTGAGAAGGTTGAGGATGAGGTGCGATTCCATCGCGCCCAGATGCGAGCCCAGAGCGATGCGGCACCGGACAGTTCCGTGTATGACACGCAGACGCCCTCGAGCAGCGATCAGCTGCATCACAACAGCTACAACAGGTGCAGTATGACCGATATGAGAATGATCCTCCATATTGATGTATCCGTGTGACCCGTTCGACCCAACCCAACCCAAACCAACCCAAACCAAACCCGACTCGACTCGACTCTCCCTGCTCCTGCTGCACTTTCACTTCCACTATCTTTATCTCTTCTCTGGTCTTCTCTTTCTTTTCATTCCTGCTCCCCCCGTCCTGCAATGCTCCTCTTGTCACTCAGCTACAGCGGCGGATATTCAAATAACGAGGTGGGCTACGGCAGTCCCTACGGCTACTCGGCCTCGGTGACACCCCAACAGACCATGCAGTACGACATCTCGGCGGACTATGTGGACAGCACCACCTACGAGCCGCGCAGTACAATAATCGATCCCGAATTTATTAGTCATGGTAAGTCCTTTACCACATGTGATGCTTTCGTGCTTATCAATGGTTAAACTTCTCTTCCAGCGGATGGCGATATCAATGATGTGCTGATCAAAACGCTGGCGGAGGCGCATGCCAACACAAATACCAAACTGGAAGCTGTGCACGACATGTTCCGAAAGCAGCAGGTGAGTTTCCACCAAGCCGCCCAAAAGTATGCCATGCCAAAATATAAATCCCACTCCTCAATAGGATATATCGCGCATTCTCTATTACAAGAATCTGGGCCAGGAAGAACTGTGGCTGGACTGCGCCGAAAAGCTTACGCAAATGATACAAAATATTATCGAATTTGCAAAGTTAATACCGGGATTCATGCGCCTGAGTCAGGATGATCAGGTGAGTCCAGCTACCTTTCATTTCCATGGAACGTTAAATGCTAAATGTGCGACTTTTCTACAGATATTACTGCTAAAGACGGGCTCCTTTGAGCTGGCGATTGTTCGCATGTCCAGACTGCTAGATCTCTCACAGAACGCGGTACTCTATGGCGATGTGATGCTGCCCCAGGAGGCATTCTACACATCCGACTCGGAGGAGATGCGTCTGGTGTCGCGCATTTTCCAAACGGCTAAGTCGATAGCCGAACTCAAACTGACTGAAACCGAACTGGCGCTCTATCAGAGCTTAGTCCTGCTCTGGCCAGGTAAGTTGGTTCCACACTCTTGACCCTGCCTGCCGCCATTGATCATTAATATTCATTTAAACTCTTTCCATCGACAGAGCGCAATGGAGTGCGTGGTAACACTGAAATACAGAGGCTTTTCAATCTGAGCATGAACGCAATACGGCAGGAGCTGGAAACGAATCATGCGCCGCTCAAGGGCGATGTCACCGTGCTGGACACACTGCTAAACAATATACCCAATTTCCGGTAGGAGCACCTCCCAATCTTCCCACATCGTTCACTCTTTTATAATCGAATGGTAACTTTGCAGCGACATCTCCATCCTGCACATGGAGTCGCTGAGCAAGTTCAAGCAAACACATCCGACCGTGGTATTCCCGGCGCTGTACAAGGAGCTGTTCTCAATAGATTCACAGCAGGATCTGACATAACATGAACAGCAACAGCTCATGGAGACGTCCGCGGAAGATGTTGCTGAGGATGCGGGTGCGGGTGCCACGGGGTGTGTCTTGCCACCTGTCACGCAGCAGTCGCTGCTCGAGGACTGAGCCCACAGCAGCCGCAGACACAGGACGAACGATGGGCAACAACAGCAGCAGCAGCAAATATAGAAACAGCAGCAAATACAACAACTTTATCATGATTTAAGCTAGCATACAACCAAGGATGTGATCCTCGCCAAGGACTCACTTAAAAAGAACTCTATATATATACATATATAAATATATATATATACATTATGTATGACAGAGCGAAAGAGAGATAAGAGATGAGAGAGAGACAGAGAGAGAGAGAGAACGCAAGGGAAGGGAAAATATTTCAAAAATATTGTTACTCAGTTAAGACTTGTTTGCTTCATAGAGAAACCAATTGCATTTCGAGCAAAAGGGCTTCATAGTTTTCGATTTTCGAGGTTACGCATCCAGAGTTCCAGATTATCCCACGAGTATCCCCAGGCCAAGCCCTGAACAAGTACTTAAAGATTCAATTCAAGTCCCTCATCATCTGCTCCACGCCCCAGCCCCAGCCCCAGCCCCAGCCCTCGCCCTCGCCCACGCCCACGCACACACCCGCCTAGGTTGTCTTTTTGCCTTTCGTTGTAAACTGAAGTATGTATATTATATATGCAGGAGATGTATGTATAACTATGTCTTAGCGGCTCCATGTGCACTCCGCGCGCACATGGGAACGCATTTCTTTGTAAACAACAAAAATCGAATATCTCGGAAAATGTGTTCTTACAATTATATTGATTAATGCAATTACAATATATTTACAATTTACCGTTACGTTTTTACATTTTACATTAGGACGAAGAAGAAGATGAGGAGGCGAATAAACGGATAGGATGATAAGAAACAGAAAACGGGGGAAGAATAAATAAAACACATAAGAAAATTCAAGCAAGCACATAAAAGTATGCAATATTTTGTTTAAACACAATTTTTTAATTAATTTCTTATATATAACATAATTACGTACATAAACACACACACACACACACACACGTATATATAGCGCTATATATATATATACAAATATATATATGTATACATGATAGACAAATCCCAATCCGGTTCCAAGGTTTAGTAAAAATAAAGAAAAAGATTAAACAACAAAAAAAAAAGCAAACAATTTTTGATATGAAATCCTACGCATAATTACGAAACTTTTATTGTTTATAAGATAACAACTTAAATACAAAAAGAATTCATAATAAATCAAAACAGACTGACGGACGGACCCTGACAGCATGCCCCCAAGCCCCAGCCCCAGCCCCCCCTCACAACCAGGCAACAAAATTATGCGAAAAATTGAAGGAAAAGACAAAACAAACGGCAACTTTTTGGTTGAAACCTAAACATATGCAATATATGTATAACTGACTGACTTTACAAAGACGTTACACACACACACACACACACACACACACATGCTTACATTACATAAATTAGTTAAAGTTAGTGAATAAAGAAAAACAAACAACAAAAATAAACACATTGGATAGTAGGTGATAATTGGTGTGTCTTAACTACAAACCCCCCCCAAACCCCCCTTTGCCCCTGCCCACGCTTATGCCCCTTCCCCCTATCCCTGCTGCTACACCGTCATTTTGTACTAAATTTAAAGTTTAAACAAAATATAATGCAGCAGGCAGGCATAACTATTAATTACCATTAATTATACGCGAGTAACAAGGAAAATTATGATTAAAATGTATACACAACAAACAACAAACAAAAACAAAAACAAACAAAACTCAACAAAAAAACCAATAAACTACATTTTGCAATTCCACAAAAACAGAAGAAACAAAAAACACAAAAACCTAAAGCGAAGAGATAATTTTTGCCCAAAGATTCCGTTTTGACATCTACACCCGCGCAGCAAAAGCTTACACTAGCCAACATACAACTGGGACAGGGACAACAAATTTGTACTGCAGTACAGCAAAACTCTGTTGGGGTTCTCTTTCGTTGCATTCAATCGATTGGACGTCATTTCAGTTCGACATTTTTGGCCTTAGCAAATAAAAAGAAAACAAAACAAAAATATAAATAAAATGAATAATAAAACAAATTGGATGAAACTAAGAATACTTTATATATATACAACCCACATATACATTATAGAGAATACGGATCTAGTTTTAGTTTATACAAAGCAAGGGAGCAGCTTTCAAACTTGAAATAAAACAAAACAAAAAAAAAAACAAATTAAAAACAAAAACAAAAACCAATTCCCAACCAACCAAAACTTTGTTAAAAACTACCCCTCTAAAAAACAATGGAATAAATACAGAAAACAATAGCAAGAAAGGATGCTATTAAATCTATTAAATCTATTATACAGTGACGTTGAGTTGGCTAGAGTGGAGGACGCGGCAACAAAGTGTATCTATATATGATATATATATACAAGAAACACACATATATACATATATATATATAGATATATCTACTGTTAACTTTTTACGCTAAGTTTTTAGTGAAAGAAATGGTTAAATTTTTAAAAAATAAAACTGAAAATGAAAAAACTGAGAGCTCGACAGGTGTAAAATGAGTAAATTACATTTAAATTTAGCACATATAAACGGCATAATTATTATGTTACGATATTTACATTTATATAGAAGAAAGAAACAAACAACAAAAAACCAAACCCGGAACTCCCCTCTGAATAAAAAATATGACAAAGCAGAACAACTGAAAACGATACGAGCGGCAGGCAGTCGTCGGTGTCCCAAGAAAATAGCAAAACAGAAACAGAAATCAAGCGAAGGTAATAAGAATTCATTAAGTATACAAGAACCTCTCTACATATATGAAAGAATGGCAAATTATACATATATGATATATGATTAAGTAGCTCTATTCCGACTGTTGCACATACACAGACACAGAACACACACATTCTCACACTCTGAGATACTCGTATGCTAATGAGGGTCTCTGGCCGCTGCCCATGACAGATACACACACACACACACACACAAAACATTCTCTAAAAGGTGTACAGAAAAGCAATATAAACACAGTGAAGGGATATAGCCACAGTGCGGATCGACCAGACTGATCCATGAAGCTGAGACCAGGCCTCACAGGGAATATGTTCAGTTCTTTCAATTTAAAGACTTAACTTTGCTTAACTTTGTGCTACAATTGGTTGCATCAACTGTGTACCCTGTCCGTGACTGCACAACGTGGCGTATGCGCAACTGCTTTGTGCCCCCTCAGCCACAGTCACTCGACCTTTCTGGATGCCCCTGCCAGACCATCACACGGAGCAGGAAAAAATTTGTTATTTGTATTTCAACGAGCAGGGCTCGAAGCATGTTTAATTTCAAGCAATTCTATTGCGTTTTTTAATGCCCGAACACGAACATAAATAAATCGGATAACTTTAGACCGATCCAATACAATATTTACGCCGAACATTCGTAAACAAATCCCTAATGAGCGGGTGGGGGGGCGGAAGGAAGGGGGTGGAGAGTGGCAGACGAGTGGATGTTGCATAAAACAATAATAAGACGAAGATGAATCATGAATCAAAGTACCCGGACACCCCACACCCACACCCACACACATACGAACACAATTGCATTCGAAAGAGAAACAAAAAGGAATCGTTTTTTATATGAAAATTCACACACACACACACACACACTCACACACATGCATACGGATGTAGTTTTAGTTCATTAGGCGAATTCGTTTTTATATATTTGTAAATTGTTTCTAGGTAAATCTAATTATATACATACATAAATGTAACACGCATGTAGATACATGTATGTACGATCCAGTTTATATATAAATTATGTCATACTGCATTATGGTCATTATTATGATTGAAACAGAAACCAGAAATGGGCGAGCATTGAGTGGATAAGCCGCAGCAGAGCAGGCGGCAAAAATGTTGCGAAAATCCGCTTGAGAAAGACATGCAGAAGCAGAAGAAGCAGTAGCTGCGGGAAAGCAGAAGTAATTCAATTCATTCTTAACAATAAAATGTAATCTGAATTATACAAAACCAAAACAAAACAAAAAACAAAAGAAAACCAAATGAGAAAACAAAAAAGAAAATCATAAAGAAAAAAAAAACATTTTGCACATTTTTACTTGGCGGGTTGAGTGGCGAAGCTGTAGTTTGATTGCCTTTATTATTCTCATTGTTCAATTATAATTAAAAATTGCATTAAATGGTCAACAGCATTGTTCAATGTTTGATTTCCCCCCCACCATTTATAATCCCACGTCCAATGGCAAACCAATTAATTCCAATGGGAAATGCACACTCCGCCCAGCAGCAACAGGAAGCGCCAGCGCTGGACTCTCTCCAGCGGAAGCACAAGCTTAGCGAGTGATCTGTAATAATGGGAGTATTTACTAGGGAATCTGATCAATGAACCTACGTTTACAGGTGAGTAAGCCAGAAGGAAGATTCATCGAATTTAAAGCCTGCCCCAATTCATGCCAAACTCTAGCCGTGAAACCTGTCCACGTCTTTCGTGGGAGTGCCAGCTGATGCCTGCCCAAGGCCAATATGTCTCCAAATGGCAATACAATTCACAACTTTTTGCTTTTTTGTGTGTTTTGGAGCTTCATTTCTGGCAAGTTCAGCAAACTTTTGTGCCTAGCCAAACAACGACAATCGTCCGACTTGTATTTAATGGCCATAAATTAAGACAACCCATCCAGCAGCCCAGCAGCCCGGCAGTCTCAGTGGCCATAAAAACGTGCCACTCGCCAGCAGTCGACACAGAGACAGAGAGAGAGAGGGAGAGGGAGAGAATCTTGTATGAGAATGTTAGTGTTGTTCAATAGGCAACAACAGCAACGACACCTGCGTGTCCCGTTAAACGCAAATCCATGTTCGGGGCAAACTAAAACTTTGCCGCACTTGCCAATAGAGAGTAGATTTATGGTTACATGTACGTATGTACATGTGGCAAGGTCACTCTCGATGAAGTCAGCAAAGAAAATAGTTTTCGTAGCGAGCAGTTTCTGGCACTTTATTCCTTAAACCTTTAACATTTATTGATGCTGAAGCTGGATGCGATAGCTGAGCAGGAGATTTATAAAGAAGTTATATTTTAATGGCCAAATGGAACGTCGAGTTTGTCTACAAATCCCTTTTATATATATATATTTATGGGTTTCCACTTTCATTGTACAAAATTCTTAAAATTTTTAATCAAAGCCACGCGTAATCAAGGATTTTGTATAGCGATTGGCTCGGCTGACTGCCCAACGGGGCACCGAGGATGAACTCCTCAGTTGGTTCATCAATTATGCACAAAGATGAAGCGGGGAAACTCTGCCCCAGCTCGAATATGCATAATACATGAAATTTTCAATTTGTTTTTTTATTTTTATTTTTTGTGTGTGTTTTTTTTATCCATTTTCCGAGTTGTTTTTTTTTTGTGGATTGGTTTGGCTTTGCAATTTTAACGCGCTTCCGTCAATTAAATTCACGAGGCGTAACTGGCAAACTGGAAAATTGTGTCACACACAGAAAC
This sequence comes from Drosophila guanche, assembly GCF_900245975.1. Lineage (NCBI taxonomy): Eukaryota > Metazoa > Arthropoda > Insecta > Diptera > Drosophilidae > Drosophila > Drosophila guanche. The sequence continues at coordinate 8,182,098 of NW_022995743.1, read as the reverse complement.
CCACCTCCACCTCCACATCCTCACACAATGAGAGTTTATGGCCATGGGGGTGGGTGGTGCAGTGGGGCGTACATATGGTGATGCACATGAATGTTGCACATTGCCTATGCGGTGCTGCTGCTGCGGCGAGCGGCTTGTTGTTCGATGATCGACATAGTTAAGTGAAAACTGATTGCAGAAGGAAGTGGCGGGAGACGGGCGTCAGGGAAACAACAGGGAAACCCGTGATGTATCGATTTCCGGGGCTTATAGTTGGATAATCCCTGCCCGAACGGGCCGAAGTGAAAGGCGGCCCGCCCGGGTTAACAACATGTTAAGCAAAGTTTGGGCCTTTTGGTTTGCTTTTGCCGTTGGCCATCCTCCAATATTAATCTGTGGGCAAAGTTTTCTTTTTCCCCGCTGGCCTTGTGCCAGTTTTCTGTTTTGACTCCACTCAATCGTTAAAATCACCAAAAACACACACACACACACACACACACACACACACATACGCAAATATTGATGCAGCATTTCTGATGGAAAGGCTTTCGTTCGATTGCACCGCTCGAGTCAGCTTGGCCCCAACCGGACTAGGATTTGCTTTGATTTGATTGTTGCCACCATTCACTGCAATGTGGTGCTAATGACCCGACACCAGCCGCGGGCCGCAATTCATTTTGTCACGCAAAACTGGTCATATTTCATTTATTTTTATTTTATGATTATATCATCAAAAAAATGAAATCTGCTAATTGTCAAAAAGTGCGCCGCAGTGATGCAGAAAGCCAATAAAGTGGAATAACTGAAAGTAAAAGAAATTGTTATAGTCCAAGTTATATCATTTGTCTGTCAAGCGGGAAAACTTGCTGGATGAGCCACAGACAGAGCCAGAGCCAGAGACAATGACCAAGTGGCGTGCCGATCTGGATTTGCCATTGTTATGCAACATCAGCAAAACCAGTTGATTAGGCTAGCCGAAATGGCCGAAATGGCTGCAATGGCTAAAATGCTGCGCTTCCTGCATTACTCTCATTTCGCTACCCAGCGGCAAGAATGGCCAATCAAATGAATTGCCATCGTGTTGTTGCACATTTAAATTGCAATCTTTGTGCAGTCGCAGGGCCGTTGTGCAGTTCACATGACGACATATTTCAGCGCACAACTCAATTTACGACACAAACATCCAAATCCGCATCCAAATGGAAGCTAACCACTAACCAGGAAGCTAAACAAATCCTTGATGCCACTAGCAGCGGCATTTGAAACTGCAACATGGGCCCGCACTTCCCCTACCCTTCAGCGCACTGTTGCCATTGCCACTGTGTTGGCCACCGGCTGGCAGGCAGACCGACATAATCGCTGCGTTTAACTCAGGCAAAAGCTTCAATTACACTTATCTCCCTCTCTCTCTATCTCTCTCTCTCTCTTACCCTCACACTATTTTTCACTGTTTGTCCTCTCTCTTTGACTTCATGTTTGGTGGCTTTTTGACAGCGAGAGTGAGAGAGAGACAGAGACTTGTGGCTTTGAGCTTGAGTGCTTGCTTTTGATGTTACTTTGGGGTTTTCTTTTCGGTTTTTCGGTTATTTGCGGTGAGTTTCAACTATCATATCGTGTCAGGGTGGCAGAGCACCCTACTGCCAGACGGCCTTACGGCATTGTAAGCTTTGTTAAAGAGTTCCGAGTATAAAATCAACCTAGAAAACTTTTGTGTTAATAAACATTTCCCCCCCCCTTGAGCTCAGGTGAAGCACGTGCATTACATTTTCATTTTCATTTTCATTTTATTATTTATTTTCTTTTCTTTTTGCTCCTTTGGGATTCGTTGTGAGACAGCAGGCAGGCAGCGAGGAATCTGCTGTAGTCGGTGCGAGCCGCAGCCACTGGGCATCGTTGAAGCCGCAAGTCTGGACTTGGACCTGCTGCTTGTCGCACTCGACTTGGACAAGGCACCGCCGCTGCTTCCGACCGATCCGCCCCCTCTGTTGGCAAACTTTGACTTGATTGTGTTTTTGTTTTCCACCGTGTTTCCACTCCGGCAACTTTGTGTCACTCCATTCTCCTCCATTGTTGCCACTGCTGCTGTTGGCCCGCTCTAGCGCTCGGTGTGGCGCATTTCCAGTTGTGGCACGTCTCACTGTAGCAGCAGCAGCTCATAATTTTTTTCTCCTCGTTTTTTGCTTCATATTTAAGCGAATGCAGGCGGCAGGTCCCAGAGCAATTTCGTTTCTACACGCGCCGTCGATGGTTGACCAAAATCCGCACTTGTAATCCCAATCGAACAACCAATTCGCGAATTACAATGCATTTGCCCCAAGGAGTAAGTGTTTAATTACTCACACTCACTCTGCCTCGGCTGGACAACGAACGAAAGTCAGAAGCAAATAAAAATCAGTGCACAAAAACACAGACTGTCCGCCAAATTGAATTAAACCTTAGAAAGTCCACACAAAACTCGGCAGAAAATACGAGAATAAAAAGCGTTTATTGTGCAACAAAATTTGTCTGCAATCGCGCGTGAAATGAAATATGAACGCAAACTAAACCACAAATAAAAAAACATAATTGGTGTTTCATGATTGGCCAATGGCTGGAACATGAGAAGAATTCTCGCTTGGCCCATAAACAGTTAATTCAAGCAAATTGTGCAACAAAGGGAAAGTCATTTTAGCACCAAGAGTCGGAGTCGGGTGCAGGTGTATGACTGAATGAACTCAACAAAAAGCACTTTCATTATGTAAAATAAAAACGAGAAAACAGTTATTTAATTTAATTTAAAATTTAAAGAGCAGCAAAATGTATTCACAATTTATCGTAGGCAAATCTTTGCGTGAATTTAAATAGTTTCAAAAGTCTTCAAATTGCAATAAAAAATTGTTTTCTTTTGCAAAAAACAATCCAACCTCATCAAGAGGCTCATTTTAAAATAAAAGGAGACTCCCAAAGACAATCATTTGGCTTTTTGCCAGCTCAACTCCAAACTGAAACTCAAATTTAAGGGACAGCCATTGTCATTGTCTTAGCCATTCGAGATATTTGATTATCCCAGCGTAGAGCCCTCAAATGGCTTTCTAATTCCGCCTTGACCACCTCTCCCCATTGTCATTGTCGTGCTGCTGGCGACAGCTTCTGTCACGCCCCCCATCAAAAGCAGTTGCCAGCTGAAGGCAGATGAGGCAGCATCCCATCAGCACTGGAACTGCCAGACAATAATGTATTTGGGAGGGAGTTTGGTTCCTATTTTATCGCCCTGTTCCTGGCTGGCGCAACCTCTAATGCACTGGACCGTATCGTAATCCTTGTACTCGTTTCCTTTTCAGGCGCTGAGCTTTCTGCTTATCACTTGCGTGATGTTCACGCTGGCTGGCGGCCATCCATCAAGCGACAAACTGAAGTAAGACGCCACGCCTTTAACGACACATGAAGCAACTCAACCCCCCCCCTTCCATTACAGGATCCGCATACACGTGCCAGTGAAGCACCACACACATGTCCACACGAAGACGGTCATTAAGAAGGTCCCGCTGCCCATTCCGGTGCCGGTCAAGGAGCACCACCATGAGCCGCCCAAGAAGCACCACAGTCGCAGCCACCACCAACACCAACACCACGAGGAGGAAATGGACGACGACTTCGAGGGCTACGAGTATCCCGTGAAGGCCAAGCGACGCACGCGGCATCCCTTTGTCTGATGCGGGAAAAGAAGCCCACAAGCCCAGCCACCCCTCACCTCTCCGCCCACACAGCGGGGGGGAAATGAAATCAAATGAAATACAATTTACGCAGATTAAGGCGAAAATAAACCAAAATACGAGCCAACAGCAGCAGCAAGACGAGAAACGGAATGAAACGACAAAGCAATGAAATGAGAAGCAAAGAAAGCAAAGGGAAAACCACACACAATTCTGGGTCTGATTTGTCGCTGGTTTTTTTAGTGTGTAAGAAGTACAAGGAGTAAAAGGAGGCACCACACACATACACTTCCGTGCAATAAAATAAAAATAAACAAATATTACATTTAAGCACAATTTAAAGCCACGTCCAAAAGTCCATTCTCTTGGGTTTGGGTTTTTATTACCGAAACGAAACGCAAAAGAAGGAGAGAGCAACCCAAGCATATAGACTTGAGCTCGACTTAAACTATAAGCTCTGGAACCTTTATGACGATTAGCAAGTTTATTTCGCATTTGTTCCACCTAAAGACAGTGGGTCCGAGGAAATCCTTTTAAATTAGCATTGGAATAGGACGCGAAGTCACTTCAATTGAGTTTTTCGCTACAATTTGCACTCCTATTTGCTGCGTTATTCTGAGCTTTGAGGTATGACAAAGTTTTTGCTGAAAATCATGAATTTATGTACGTCATTGTGGCCTAAATCTGAAGCTTGGAAAACCAACAAGATTTAAATTGATTGAATTGAGCGTCTGCAGCTGTTGCCACCTTCCTTCCGCCTGCACCTTCTGTGGGGATATTTGTGCATAAATAAATGAAGGAACACAACAGCGGAACCAACAGCAATGCAAAGTAAACCAGAGGAGCAGGAGATGTTTGTAATGATGTTGTGGCTCCTCGAATCATCTTCTTTTAGAGTGGGGCAGAGCCCGGGCTTATGCCATGAAATATGCATGCTCAGCTGTGTCTCTGGGTCGGTCGTCTTTGCCTCTGCCTATGTTGCTGCCTGTGTAGCGGTTAGCTGGCAGCTTGTAGCTTCAGTCCCGAGCACGTGCTGGGAGGCCGTCTAGTCAACAGAAATGTTAAAGAATGTCAACAACTGCTTTCCTTGCACACCGCCTGTTGCCCGAGCAACCCAAACATCCCGGGGCGGCAGCTGTTGATAGCTCATTTCCTCGACTTTAGCGCCACTCAAGTGCCAGCCACTCAAAGCACAAGCACGACCAGGAGCAGAAGCAGCAGCAGTAGCAGTAGCGGTAGCATAAGCACAAGCAGAGCGAATCCGAATAACAAATGCCACTCATCATGTAGAGGCACTCAATTTACTGGCTCCACCCGCCCACCCGTCGCCCAGCACTCAGCCACTCAGTGGGGGGAAATCGGTTTAACGGGGAGTCTAATTAATACAGCCGAACACAGCAACCGCCCAGCAAGCATGCCACAAACATAGCATACTTACAAGTCACACTAAGTACAAGTACACTCTCCTCACTCGTGCAACAAGCAGCAAGCTTTAATAGAGCGCCGCATCTAAGCAAGCTGCAGCTACAGGAAGCTTTAAGTCGATCAATGCGAAGCGAGCAAGGAAAGCTTTTGCCCGATCTTTAACTCCCCTATACATGGCCTGAGCTGAGCTGTTAACTAACAGTCAATGCTAACAGCACGACACTCTGCAGCAAATGTTAAGCGATCTCTAAGAAACTTGCCAGCTGTTAACTAACAGTCAATGCTAACAGCACGACACTCTGCAGCAAGTGTTAAGCGATCTCTAAGAAACTTGCCAGCTGTTAACTAACAGTAAATGCTAACAGCACGACACTCTGCAGCAAATGTTAAGCGATCTCTAAGAAACTTGCCAGCTGCTAACTAACAGATGTTAACAGCAGATGTTAAGCGATCGCCGCGTAACTTTGGCAATTTGTTGCGAAGCATTTTACCTGTGCAGAGAGTTCATCCCCAAGCCCTTTAGCTGTGTGTCTGGAGTGCGGTAGTAAAGTACTTCTCCGGCACTCTCTGTGGGTGTCAAAAGCCCATACATATGCATATTTACTTAGCTCTTCGTGCTGGCGCTCTGGTGTCGTCGTTGTCGTTGTTTGATTTCGGCGCTTCTATTTGATTAGGCTGCCTAAGCGGGCTACGTGCCCGGGTTAATTTGCGGCCCAAAGTGTTGGCTGAAGGGTGCGAAAGTCTCTGCCAATGTGTGCGTATATGTGCATCTGTGTTGATGTTTGTGTTTGTGTTTGTGTTTGTGGTGACAGCAAATAAATCGCACGCATGTGCCTGCCACTCCCCCACCACACACTTGCACTAACGAAAATAGAAAAATTGTGCACAGCACGCATAACAATGAGAAAAGTCAGCTGGAGAGGGGAATGGAAATGGGAATGGGAATGAGAATGGAATGGGGAATGGGAATGGGAATGGGCCTAGACAAACTACTTTTCGGCTACTTAGTGATAAATATGCTGGCTAATCAAATGGGAAATGGATTTGTGGATTACGAGTAGCCAGCCCGAGTAGCCGAGCTCCAAGTGTTTGTTTATCCAGCCACAAATCCCTTAACTAATTTACTTTCATCAGCGATGTGTACGCAGGCGAAAAGCCATGCAGATTTGCATCGGAATTATGTTCATATTATACTCAACTTTAAGGCATTTAATGGAAAATATCCTAGATAGTAGAAGAACTTTGCTCCTGAGCTTGGGTTATCTGTGCAAAAGTTCACTGACTGTCAGCCAGGGTATACGAATCCCGACATTGTATCTCGACCAATCATCATTTTTCTAGTTAGGCAAATAATAAAAGTTTACCCCACTGCAGCCCAGTCACACCCCTAAACACACAACTGCTTGAGCCGCAGGGGTACGAACATTTGTCTCGAGTGGACAGCACTCGCAGAACCCTCCAAAGGACAACGTAGGACCCTTCACCATCCCCACATCGTCTGCATATTTGAAATACAAACATAAAAGTACAGATTTGCTGACTTCGGAGCATAAACCGGGGCAAACAGAGTCCGGATAAACATATTGTTAAATATAGTTATGCCAGAGGGCATCGGGCAGCTCCCCGCCCCGTTCCCACTTCTTTTCATATTTCACTTTTACGCTTCCAGCCCCTGTACCAGGGGTGGAAGGGAGCAGCAGCGGGTTTGTTTTATTACTGCCAGAGAGAAGGAATCAATATCAAATTTCGGTTTTATTATTTGCATACTTCGATGGCCGGAACCAGGGGCAGACCCAGGGGCCATGACCCCGTTCGGCGCACTGTTTTATGGCCACATTTGGCGGCGAGAGAGGGAGAGCTCGGTGCGCTTAATTCCCAATTAATTTGGGATTTGCCCTGTGCCTGCCAAGCCAGTTAATTAGATGGCCATAAAGCGGTCGCTCAATTCTGCCAGACATATCCCGACAGCATCTGCCGCAGGCTGTCAATGTACAAATTAATTACAATTAGACTGCCGCACCACACTCGCCTCTCTCTCTGCGGCGATAAACATAATTAAATTTCAGACTTTGCAGTCGAATTTGTGCCCAAACTAAGAGTTGTTATTGATTTGTTTCTTTACCATTAACACACTCCTTACTGCCTAAAGATGTTGATCTTTGCACATCAAATTAATGCCAGTCAAAGCCAAAGAACTGCCCAACTAGACAATATTATTTGTACATATCCGATTGAACCCTTTGATCCAGCGCGTACAATCAGTCGAGCATTTATTCGATTGGGTTGGGTTGGGGTCGCAAACCACATCTCTAGTTTGCAAAGTTCCCAGCAATGCCATTCAGTCATCCGCGCATGAACCCTTCCTTGAATGGGTTTACAAGCGCGAACAAAGGAATCTGCGGCAGCACGTGCAAAGCGGTGGCTGGGGGGGGTTTGGATTCATTAATACGAGCGAGCTTGATGTTTGGCCTACGGCAATTATCCCCAAAATTTGTGTAGCGCAAGCTATTGGCGGTGGCGGTGGCGGTTAGGGGCGTGTAACGGTAACAGATACAAGCCACAACAACACAAAACGAGAGCGAAACACACAGCGAAACTGTTGCGCGAAGTGAGTGGCCATCGTTAATGAACTTATGCCTGGAACGTACAGAGTCGCCAGTCTCAGACACACAACACACACACACATACACCCACACTGGCACACACACAAGGCAGTGACCTACCAACCTACTCACACGCACACGAAATGGCAACAGTTTGGCCATGCCCCAAGCGACTGTGAGGGAGGGAGAATGAGTGTGAGAGAGAGAAGGCAGCTGGCTAACAGAGAACTGTTATTGGGGTCTGTTACGCGCAGAAGAACGCTTTTCGCACATGTCACGACTATGATGACGATGGGACGACGACAACGACAACGAAAGCGACGACGACGACGACGGCCACATGTTCGCTCACTCGTTCGGGAACGCTGCTGCTGTCCGCTCCGTGCTGCTCCATCGTCCGTGCTCTGGGTGCTGGGTACTGGGTACTGCTGGATGCTCTGCCTCCGCCGTTAGTTGCGGATAAGAAGCCGGCGCTGTTGGTTGTACTTTGGGCGAGACGTGGATAACTTTCGACAGTGGCTGCGCTCGGCGCGGGAACGCGAACGAACAACAAACGCGTGAGGCGAACGCGTGAGAATTTATCAAGTTCATTCGATGCGGTTGGCGCTAGGCGATAGGCGGGAAGGGACGGTCGGTCGGGTGGCCCCACCAGCGAGATCGTAAAGTGAATGCAAAAACGCGCCACGCGTATATCTCTATCACAAATTGTATCTCTATTTGTATGTGTATCTGTGTGAGTGCTGTGAGCTTGGAGTTGGCATTTGGCAGCGCAAAAGACGCTCAAACAGAGAAGAAGCCAAACCCAACCAAATAAAAGAAAAACAAGTTAAAATAATAATAATAATAATATTCTTTAAACAAGTTGAGAGCAAGCAAATATCGTACAATTTGAATACTGCTGAAGGTGCTCAAGGCCTGGGCCAACACCAACACCAAAAACAACAACGGCGGCAACGAAAACACCAACAAAATCCAGGCAGTGAGGTGCGTGTAAGCGAATCCAATACAAAAACATTTTTGAAAATGTTAAGCGAAGGCTCAAAAGCAAAACTGCAAATATTGCACTTCACGTTTCCCAATATTTTGGGGGAAAAAAAACAACAACACAACAAAATCGAATTTTATTTACTAGAGGAATATTTGTTTTTTGGTTGGGGGAAAACGTATCGCGGGCCTTTTTGGCGGCGGAAACAACGTCCGATTTTATTGGATATACAGATCTATATGTCGGCCCCTGCATTGAGTCTATATTCGATTGTATGTCTGTACACTCGCCTGTCTGTAGGTGTGGGTGGTTGTGTGCGTTTTGTATTTATAAGATTTTATTGAAATATTTAAATATTCAGTTGTTAACGGCTCGTTAAGCCAAATTGCAGCCAAAATTCTCGCCGCGCGGTGGGCAGAGGAAGCAAAACAAAACCAATTCGTTAGGGCGCTATCGATTCCTATGCTCGTGTTTGATCTGTAAGTCAAAAATATATTCGCCAGAGCCAGAAATAAACGAGGTATATTTAATTTTATTTTTTGTTTTTGTTTTTGTTTTTGTTTTTTGTGAAACACGAAAGAATCATTAAATTTCCCTAAGAATCTGCCAAGTAAGCAGCAAACAAAAAGCATAGTGCCATATGTATGTATAAAGATGTGTGCGAGTATGTGTCGGTATACACATACAAACACACATACACACATACATACATACATACTTGCATAAACTTAAAATTTGATAAAACTAGAATGAAACAAGAAGAAACGCCTGCGAAATAAACGAGTATTTGTACCCGCAAAACTTGCCCAAAGCTGATCCCAGCAGTTGACAGAACGAGAAGACCTTCCATTGGAGGGTATGAAAACGTGCTGGATTCTTTATTAGAAATGTATTTTCATGCCCCGAACGTGCTGGGGATTGTCTCAAAAGCTAAAATAAATGCGAAACATGGCCTATTGGCCGACGTGGCCTTTTGCGGTTGTCAAACCAATTTACTGGGCCCATTGCAAACTACACAGCGACGATATGGCAATTACAGTTGAGACCTTAAACTGAAACTGAAACGGAGACGGGCATTTAAAGCGGGCGAAAACACTGGTGATGGCATGGGGGTGGGAAACATGGCAAAGGAAAGGGTTTTTGTACGTGCCTGAAATTATATCGCCTGTCTGACATCCAAGTAGGCGAGGGATAGTGTTGGAGGGTTACATTTGTATTTGGTAAATCAATTACCCACCCAGTGAAAACCCTTTACCCTCAGCCCAACTATTCAATCAACAGCTATGCACACCAAGACAGTATCAAAGAAGGGACACTCTCTAAATAGAGAAAGAATGCATCCCAATTACATTTGCATGCATTCTCAATTGAGTCTTCCCTAAGACCAGAGACACTGCAACGTAAGCTCTTTTAGAAATTTCACAAGTCTGACAAATGTCGCAGTTGATGGCGACAAGTGACCCCCCAGAGTGGGGCAATATTAGACTGACTGCCAATTTGATGAACAGATCCCACTTCACTCATGCTATGCTCTCTCTGTTGAGCACGGGGTATCGCAGTGTCCGCTCCTGGTCACTCACTCAAGTGTGAAGGCAATACAGTTGATGCCCCGCAGCACATCTGAAACATACTCGTAAAGTTGTCAAACTGCACCGACCATACATAGTATAGAAATGCGGCGAATAGCTTGAAATCGTTTTTGTGGATGATTTAATTAAAATATAAAGTAGAAACTGATGCCAGCAACTAATTGAAATGATTTGCTATTGCTTTAAAATAAGTTTTGAATAATTCTCACATGGAGCTCTCCTTAATATTCATTTGCATTATTCATTCTTCGAAATTTGTGGACTTTTATATAAAATTGGCAATTTTCAAACCTCATTAAATGATGTACGCATTGATAAATAATTTATGGGCCATGCATCACAGTCTTGTCGAATCCATATCTTGAAATAGATTTATTTGCCATTTAGGTGTTAGTTTAGTGGTTTTTAAGCAATTCCATTCATGACAAAAACATATTTATTGACAAACTGAAGCCCTGGTTTCAAATCAATTGACGGACGGGGAATGATGTGTGAGATGTTTCAGTCACATTATATTAGAAATTATAGACATATATTTTGTACACTTCTCACCCACTTTTCTGTCTCTACTTCAAACTACACTTTCATTTCATTTATATGCTCTCCAAATTCTAACAAATTCCACAATCTGTTTAATAATTTTCACATAAAAAGACATTCCCCTTATACCCACTTTATTGCTTCAAACGAGCAACTGAAAGCTGAATTTTAATGAAAATATCATTAGGAGGGATATATTTGAGTAAATGATTCCAGCAGCCTGTCGTTGACTTGGCAACCATTTATCATCATTTGTTACCTTCGTCCCGATTTAATTCACTTTGTGCATTTCTCCGCTGCATTCCTCAGCAAATTTTCTTGGCAGCGAGTGAAAAGAAAAGAAAATGGAAAACTTTGTTCCAGCACGAGTTCAAGAGCAGAGTGAAAAAAGTAAAAAAGTAAAAATGCAAAGAGGACGGACCGAAACTCAACAATCTCTTCTCTTGGTGTGTTTGACCACGGCCTCGGGATGTGCCTGCCCAATGGGGCATTAATTAATTTGAGGGCAAGTCGTTGGGCTGTCAATTTTGGATTGAGTATTTGCATAAGTTTGACATTAATAAACCACGAACCCTCACCCTCACTTCCGCAAACTTAATCTCTTCGGGAAGGACACAAATTGAGTGTGAAATGCTACGCGCCATTTAACATTCGAGCTCAGGCTGCGTAGGCCCAAGTCCGGGGCACTCCAAATGCGATGCCTTTAAGGTGATATTCGCTGGAAGTACAGCATTTTGGCCACTCCACTAGCCTCCATAAAGCATTTAACTTGACTGCCAATTACCCAGAAATAAATTATGAACCCGCCCCCACATCTGCGACGCAGCAGATGAGGTGAGGCGCGGCGGATGCGGAAATGAAACCAGGGCGAAATAGACATGCCCCCCCCCCCCCTTGCTGTATGAGTGTGTGCAGACAGATTGGAATTATGGTGATGCGAAACGCACATGCACGAAGAGTATTCATACACAGATATGTATATGTATGTACATAATTATTTACATAATTTTCGCCAAGAGAAGCGCTTAGGCGAGGTTCCTTCCCCTGCTTGATTTTTGATGGAAAAGAGTTTCTTCCTCACTTAACTGTTGTTCCAGAATCTAGATGTACATGTGTAGATATTTAAATACATGTATGTATGTATGTACATATGTATATTTGTATGTTTAATAGGCTCGTGCGTCAGGCAGTCAAGCTAACAAAGGATGGCGTCAGCGCAGGAATTCATCTCGAGATGTAGCAACTTGAAATTATTTGTGCGGGGTCCTCCAACAAAAATTAAAAACATTCTCAGGCTTCCGAGTGGTTGAACATTACGCACTGCCAGCGTCCCCCCGTCGCATCGTATGGCATTTGGAAGGAGTGTGGATTATGCTAGCCGAACGAGGCTAAAAGTACAGAAAAGGTTCCTGACAAAACATAGTTACAACATGCAAAAATGTCTTCTCTACAAAACCACTTTTGGAATACACTCATTTCGTGCAGCTTTTATTCATTTATGCATTCTTGGGAAATGTTTGGAGTATAAATAAAATAAATGCAAGGCAAAAGCATGGAAAAGTGTGCATTTATGGGCATTCTGGGAGGAATTTATTGTGATATATCCAAAGCCTTATTGAAATATCAGCAAACTCTTTTCCCAATTTATATTTAAATCATAAATTTGAAATTCAATTTTTGAAGCTATGAGACACGAGACGAGACGTGTTTCGGGACTCAATCAAATTATATTTAATCTTTTCATAGACTTTCTGTGTGTGTGTGTGTCACACACACATATGCAAATAACACACGAACACACAAAAGCAGCCGTGGGTAAATGTGCACATAAGCGCGTTAGACTTAAAGCATAGAGAACAAAATGAAGCCTGCTAAACCCCCCCCCCCGCCATAACCATGCAATTTGCTTTGCTCTTCGTCCTTCCAATACCACACCACCTGCTGTGTCTGCCCCGCTCCTCGTGTCGTTGTCGTTGTCGTCATCTTGGTCTTATTGCCACAGCTTTTGCCAGCATTTTGTAAATGAATAGACTACACACATATAAACATACACGCGGCGCACTCCACCCACCTAACGGTCTATGTGGGGATATATTTGTTTACACTTTTTCCTCTTTTTCGCCTCTTCTTTGCACACACACACACACAGAGGCAGAGACACATGTTTATTTGTTATTGTTAACCTTACCTCAAACACATTTTTATGACATTCAATGGCAACGGCAGCACCGTACCAAAAACTCCATCGCCATCCCCGGCAGATAGGAGGCCGAACAGTGCCGTGCCGACCTGCCGACCTGCCGCCGTGTACGCCGCGCGTCGTAAACGTAATTATGTCGATGACGTCACCAGTCCACCAGTCAGCAGCCGCAGCAACGCGGTGTAGTAATAGAGGGAGAACAGAGACCATCAAAATTCCAAGTTAATTTCCATCTTAGTTTCCCCCCCTCTCACCCCTTTGCTTCTGCGCTAGAACTTTACCGAGAACTTCAAAGCCATTTTCCTTGATGAATGGAAACTTTTTACGTCACTGACTTTTGCGGCCAGGCGGGCCAGGCGGAAACCCTTCTGTCGAGTGGGACCAGGGGGGGGGGACTCTCTGCGACACTCTCATTACCGTCACCCGTTCTGCTGGGTTGGGTGCAGCTGTATTTTCATCCAAACTTTCCCATAATTTGTGCATAAATTTTTAAAAAAATATTTTGCGACTGCCTCCTGTCACAAGCAGAGTGGAGTATTCCATTCTCGATTATTAAAATTTGCACACACTTGTGGGCGGCGAAGGGGGTGAGCGATGGCGACTGGGACTGGGACTGGGCCAAGTACAATTTATGTTTGATTGCAATCAGATTGATGCCCCAGATAGGCAGCGGCGGGGGAGCCATTTGTATAATTGATTCAATATTGCGTGTGGGGCAATCGCTCCTAATTTGGGGGCAAGCTCCTGGATTTCCCCTGCCAGGCTGCAAGAAAACTCACAGGAATTTGCCATCAGTGAAATCTGCATAACAATTTGCTTAAATGTTGACGTGCTGTTCGTTGTTCTTCGCTCGTTGCTATTGTAATTATTGCTACTGTTGCTTCTTGTGTGCTTGTGATTTTGTTTTTGTTTCTGTTTTTGTTTTTGTTGGTTCTGTGTGTCATGATTCGTGACACATTTTTGTTTTCTATTATTATTTGGGTTCTGCTGCTTGTTGGCCTTTTGTTAGGGAAGTCTCGACTCCCGAGCCCTGCGATAAGGCACGTCTGGAATTGGGTCGTGTTTTGCTCAAATGTCCCATGAAGCACCGACTTTTGTCCGCCTCCGGCTCGCACTTTTATTAGCCCATGGCATGAACTCGGTAGCTGCTCCACTTTGCCACATCCACCAAGACCCCAATACGAGTATGATGGAACAAACAATAAAATGTGACATTTGACTGCCAAACTTATTTGCTTTCTGCTCTGGGTCGCGGGCAATTGCTTCGGGATGGAGGTTGTCCCAACCTCGGCTTCGAGGACAGCCCAGACTAGACAGACTGCACAGAACTGTGTCACTCGAAAGGGTTAAGGGCTTACCCTTTGTTTTATGCCTCTTTCGGTGCGCACATAAAGAAACTAATAGAAAATAAAACCCCATAAAGTATATTTACTTCTAGCTGAAAGGCTCAAAATGTAATCGACTCCTGCCTGATGCGACTTTTTCTTTGCAAGCTGGAGATAATAAATTTCCTATTAAAGCACATTGCTAACTGTTCTTTAATTAATTGAAAATTCACAAGCGAAGTGCAAACCCCAGCTTAGAGATTTTCACTTTCAATTCAAGTTTTCTTCCGCGCTAAATGAAATTGAAAAACTTTCCCCAAAATCGAAATGCAACTCTGCTTTGTGTGGACACTTTGTGAACTTGAGAGAAGTGTAATTAAATTGGCAAAATAACAAAAAGCAAGAAGTACTTGAAATGGAGACCCAAAAATCGGTAGCTCGAAAACAATTTCTGTGTCACCTTTGTTGTGGACGTTCATAAAATATGAAGCATGTTGCACAAATGAACACACAAAGGCTATGAGGGGGGGGGATGGAGGAATAACTTTTGCAACATTTCAGCAGCTGTTATAAACGCAGCATTGAAAACTGCACCTGAGCGTCAGGCATTGAAATGCCAAAAAAAAATGTAAAAAACAAAGGCTGACCCCGGCACTGCTTTGAGTGGGTTGAAGTGAAGTGAAGCAAAGTGGAGTAGAGTAGAGTGTTACAGGTAACTTTCCCTGTGACCTGGCATACTCGTATAATTTAAGCAGGCAACTTGCTCCTGACTGCCGTGAGATTCGGATCACGGATGGCCACGTAACAGAGTTTCGGAGGAGGCTCTGACTCCTGCCCCAAATTGGCTTAGGGCTAACAAATGGGTTCAGCATACAGGAAGGAGTACACCAGCACGAGCAGTATATACAATCATTTTTCTACCAGAAAGTATGCCATTGAAATGCTCAAAGAGAAAGCTACTTATGTTTGTTGCTGCACATTCAATAGGCTTGTGTGGAGAGGGCTTCAGCTGGCGAACAGCAGCAAAAGAAAGTGCCACGACTCCATGGGAGTTGGTTCTCCCTGGAGAAACGAGCTCCAGCACCACCCTCAGAGTTTAGGGGCTGGGGCGCCACACTACTCACCGCTAAGCTGCTCTGCGCTGGCCGTCTGACTCCCGTTCTATTGTAGCCTTTGTGCAGAGACCTTGCCGGATTCTTTTGAGCCCTTTGTCAGGCAGCCTAGAGGGAAGCTCTAGGGAAAGGGAAACATAGACACATATCGAACGGTCCTTTAAAGCTCTCTCTCTCACTCTCTCTCTTAAGCAGAGGCAGAAGAAGTGGAAGAAGCGAGCATGATCCTACATTTTACATACATATACATAAGTATCTACATTTATGTACATATTTGTTGTATTCTCCTGCTAGCATTGTCGATCAATCAGTGCAAGTCGAATGTCGAGAGAGCATTTCCGCTTCGTTGGCTTGGCCCGTAATCAAGCGGCATTCCTGTACTTGATGTTTTTTTACGCTTCTGTCAGCCGCCACTCCCCTACCCTCACACACTCACACTCACACTCACACTCACCATGGAAACATTCTCTCTGGTCTGCAGCATTTCGTTAGCTTCAAACGAGCATTTTGGGCCCGCCAGCAAAAAGCTGCTTCATAAATTGCATGTTGGCTTTTGTGTTGTCATGTCGCCTCCAACCCAGCCACCCAGCCACCCCCTCTAAGTGGATATGTGCTGGTGTGTACTCCATTTGGTTTTTTAATAGACCCAGCTCGCATTTAAACTGTTATGCTTGGCCTGGTACGCCCTGCTCGGGTCGAGTCTGCTCTGCTCTGGGCACAAAGGAGCCTGCCTTTCCCTGACTTTATCGTTTAGGCCAAATCAGTGTCGAGCTTTGGCACAAATTCCACTGGATATCTGTAGATATAGCTAGGAGTGTGTGTGCAAGTGTGTGTGTGTGTGTGTGTGGGGATCGATTGTTGTTCAGGTGGGTAAAAACCTTTCCCAACTTTAACAGAAAATTTACATTTTGTGGCTCCCTGTGGGGCGCCCCCACTCACTGTATGTGGGCGTTGTCGTGTGGATGCGTGGGCGTGGCTGAGTGGCAATTAGCACCATCCAGCGGACACATGCTAATCGCAGCGTGTAGCGAAAGTAATTACAAAAATATTTACCCCAATTCCATGAATTTGCAATGTTAAATGTTAAATACAAACACGCAAAACTTTATGAAAAATTAATAACCATTTTTGCTATTGCCTTAAACGAGTGGAATTCCCATGGTAAGTACTGCTAAGTGATTTATATATTAACGAATTGATTCTAACACGCAGCTAAAAATAAAAGCATTATATTAGTGATAGTGTCCACCGAGTACATGTACAATCGCGTCCATTATGGAATGACAAATGACGTGCAGATAGGCAGCATTGATGGAGCATTCGCATTCCGGAATTATTTATTGCCATTCAAAGATATCTGTCGTTCGTGTACGGGCCATAAAACGATAGTTTAGCAAATGATAAGAATGCTCGAATTGAACGGCAAGTGAGAGAGAGAGAGCAGGAAGCAGGAAGCAGGGGGGACTGCTGCATTGCAGCAGCTCCTGCAGATCCTTCAGTCAACAAGGCGTGTGCCGAGTGTGCAAGCTTGGCTGCTGCTCAATGAGCCATTTGGAGAGCGCAGATACATCTAGTATCGAAGTGGATGTTAGAAGTTCGAATTTCATGCTTCGACTGTCGCTCAGCCACAATTATAATTGAACAATTAGCCAGACAAACCAGACAAACAACCAGCAAATGCACTTCAATCATTTTCCAAATAAAATGCCAGACAAACACAAACAAATTTCTCATGTGGTTGGGGGAAAGTGGAAAGTGGAAACCGGCATTCGACAATTTTAGTTGCATTAACTAGACATTAATTAAAAAGCCGCAGATCCGTGCGGCAGCGTTAGTGCTTTTTGTCGAGTGTTAGTTGTTTGTAATTAAAATGAATTTATCGATGGCAACTAAAAAGTTTTGCGTCGTCGGCAGTGTCGCGCTGCGACCATTGTTGGTTGCGGTTCAAATCAAATGGTTTCGTGCTGTGACGTATACGCAATGCGGTCACAGTTATTATTGGGTTGCAAGTACTTCTGTATGTGTGTGTGTGTGTGTGTGTGTGTGTGTCTAGGGTTACACAACACAAGCTCTCGTGTGTGTTTATTAGGAGAACGATTCTCATGTCGTTCAGTGTGTCAGTTATTAGTGCAGTTCGTTGTTCGTTGCACGTCCTTTGGTTGGTTGTTAGCTGCCATTGCGGCTGTTATGTCAAGTGCAATACCGCCCTGGTGCTGCATTGTTAGCAGCGGCAATCAACTCAGCCCAAAAATAGTTCAAAGGGACCACGTGCAGGTGGCACCATCCATAGCCCGCGGCAGCATTTGGCTTGGTTTCATTCATTTACATATTTGGCCAGCACTCGACCTCGCTACGCCTTTTGCGCTCTTTCCGCACTACCCAACTCATCAGAATTCACCTTCGCAAATTGTTGCCAGAAGTCAGTCGACTTCTGCTCTTGACTCCGTTTGCTCTACTTGCCCATTAGATAGGTACACAGATACATAGATAAACACAAATACACACAGAGACACACACAGATTGCTTGTGCACTGCAACGGCAACGACTTATGCAAATGCCAGGGTCCAAGCCCAAGCCCAAGCCCCATCTATCATATCATAGGTCAGCAGATTATGCGAATGTAGCCCGGTCGGTCCTCAGCATTTGCATATAGCTAACGTGCTCGTATGAATTACAATGCTCAACGACCCATCATCACCCATCGAGAGAGAATATTCGACAAAAGAGATGTCCCAACAGATTCGCGGAAATGCCAACTAAAACGATTACTGAATGCCTTTATCCACATGATAATCTTTTCTGTCCACTTCCAGAAAGTAGTTCAGTGAAAGTTTTGGCTGGTTTTGCAATTTAATAATAATTTGTATAAGTTATACCTCTGTACGCTTCGCTCAAAGATACTCTCAATCCTGGTCTAGTAATTGAAGAGAAACATTTTGCACGTGTCTTATGGATGGACAGTGGAAACAGAACGTAAAGTTCGAGTAAAATTGATAAATCCATGCCGTAAAGCCATCAAGTTTCAGTACAGGGCTGTGTTTTATGTAGAGAACTTTCGATACTTCCCAAACAGAGAGAGAGAGAGAGAGAGAGAGACGGAGACCCTCGATGTGAAATCAGCTTAAGATTGTGGCAACTGCCCTCCCAAACGGAAACAATTATTATAAATGAATTCCTTTTACTTTCTGCTTGTTTGCCGAAAATCAATTATTCTCGACTCTTTCAAATGAAATTAATTATAAATTGCGTATAACGAGGCGCGGCAAAGCCGCTTAAAGTTCACCGTCGGATGGTGTAGCGGAAATGCAAATTTACACAGTCGATGGCAGAATTCCTGATTACTTGACTTGCATTACAAATTTTCGGCTCAAAGATTACGAGGAAGGAAAAGTTTAAGGGAGGAACTCCAAGTACGGAAATGCATGCCACATCCAGCCATCTACTCCACCGTAGATCTGGTTAAATCAGCTTAGAGCCATTGCCCAGAATCAGAGCCAAGCCAGTCCCCGAAGCAGCAAGACACAGACACAAACAGAAGGTAGGCCCTAATCGGCTTACAGTTTTGGGCGAGTTGAGGTAAACCAAATGATTACTGAAAACTAGCCGGAAAAACAGCTGTGGGAAAACACATGTATCTACCACATATGAAAGTTTGTCTGCCGCCCATTTGTCCGCCCAACCATCTGTGTATCTGCCACAATCAGCGAGCAGAATTCGTGCATCAAATGCCAAACATTTGGTGGGCTTTGTCGGCGCACTCGAGTGTGGCATCAGTTAATTTTGGAATCTGTCAGAATGCATTCAACAAATTAAACTCAATTGGCAGTGCCGCTGTGGCTGCTGCTGCTGCTGCTGCCTGGCAGGGAACATTACCACGGGGAGATGGCAGAGTCCCACTGGTGGCAGAATCATAGTCGAAGTTGCAGCTGCAATAGCTGCCGGCAGCCAGCAGCCAAATAAACATGGCACATGACACTGGATTGCATTTCACATTTCATTTCACTCACAGCAGACAGAGACAGCCGCACAGAGAGTGAGCGAAGGACTGTGGTGCTGGTGCTCTGGCATCATAAAAGCCAAGCTGGCAGCCAGCAGTCAGGTGGAGGCGCACTGACTGCGGCAACTGTTAAATTTTCAAGTGCGGCCAGGAAGCCCTTTTAGGCGCAGCGAAATTGGACGTGCAAATGAATGGCGTGTATGGGAGGGCGAGGCGGAAAGGTACGACGACACGGCACGGCACGGAGGCAGACTGCAACAGCAGAACGTGACAGTAATGCAGCAGCAAGTGGCACAAGTAGCAGCTGCCACAATTTTGTGGCGTTCTCAAATGAATTGCAGCCAACACGAACAGGCAATGCCCTCCCAAGAATCCGAAAAATATGTGCACTGACTCCATTGGGATACATTTGAATGATTGATGTGCGAGTGCAACTAAAGCAGAGTTGGAGCTACAATTTGAATACTTAAAATATGTGGAAATGGTGAAGGCAGTGCCTCGACCCATACTGCCTCAAGTGGCTACGGAGAGTGCCTGGGAAAATGTGGACCGACCCACTCTAAGTAGTCCGTCACAGCGCCACACCACCACCCCAAGTGTCAAAGCGTCGCGTCGCCAGTCGACTTGCAGCCGTGTAGCATACTTCTAGAGCGGTCAGCCTTTGTTCGTATGTGTGTGTGTGTGTCCGGCCTAGTCCGAGTGGGGAAGATGGAATTGTTTCGTTTTCGTTTCGAAATGAAAGAAAATGCTGTTTAATGTGCTTTTTATTATGTACATCCTGAGCCCCCGGGGTGTGGGCTGTGGCAGCGGCGCCTAACAAGAAGCAAACCCAACCTCTAGACGATTTTTCTCTCCCTCACTGCCGCAAACTCATCAACGGTTCTTTATTTTCTTCCTTTTTGGTTACGTTTCTGTGTGCCACAGTTCCGGCTGCGAGGCTTTCATCTCTATGCAAATTCTGAATGCCGCAAGGGGAAAATCTTTTTATTGTATTTAGTGGAATTATTCACGCCAAACTAGAGAACCAATCTTGTTTGCTGGTATCTTCATACATATGTCTTTGGTTTGTTTAGATTTCGGCTAACAAAAAAAAGAGAAGAAAATCGATCGTTTTCTGTTACACTTTCGTATGGAGAATATTCACATATGCACTTGATTCGAGCTGCCTTTGATTGCTGGCAATCAATTGTAATGACAAACAGTGCAAATATTTTACACGAGTCACTCGACATACCATTCTGAATCCCCCCCCCCCCCCCCCCCCCCCCCCCCCCCACACCACTCCACGACCACAACAGCTCACAACAAAACAACCCCAAAGACAACGACATAACCTCGCCCCACACCTCCCCACCACCAACATAT
>NW_022995743.1:8099424-8160569 GCF_900245975.1 Drosophila guanche | reverse complement strand
AATATTATCGATCCCATTCATATTCCACACACATATTAGAATTGCATAAATACAAGAGTACAAAAGAGTCCAGCTACATTTGCTTATAATTGTTGCACTGCGGCCAAGTCGATACCTTTGAAATACATCAGAAACGGAGGACAAATCAAGCGAAGTTCGGTTTCCATATCTCTATATAATCCATTTGTTATCGTATTGTATTCAGTTTTTATCTAGCATACTTTTGGCAGCCACGCAAACGCAAATTGCAACTTCCATCAAGCTTGTTGGTGTTCTGCACCCTCAGCCCTGCCTGTTGGTTTTCCACCTAATAAATTGAACTAATTGAGTGGCTTATGTGACTTATATGCAACTGCAATCCAACCGCGCACACCGTTCTGCAGTTCGAATATCCGCATCAAGCAGCAACGAAATCTGAAATCTTAATTGTCAATCAATTTAAGCTTATTTAACATTCATGATACTCGTTAAGAGGAATAGCGGCAAATGTCAAACGGAAAGGCGAACAGACACACTGACAATGTTGGGCGGCGTCTGGTTGCATAAACGAGAATAAGTATAAGAGAAGGGAAATGGGAAATGGGAGAGGGAAGAAAGGGTAGAAAGGGCTGGAACACCTCAAGAGATGCCGACGATTTCTGGAAACGCATACGATATGAGGGTTACGTAACCTGAACCTACTATATATGGTAGAATGCATGAATATCGAGGTATATGGTGCATATCAGGCAGCGACAATGTTGCGTATGAGCAACTTTGAATAATTAACTCACTTCAATGGCTGCCGTGCATGCTCTTCCGCTCTTCCGCTCTCTCCCTCTCCCACACACTACCCCTCCTTCTCCTACTTCATATCTCTTGATGTGGAACGTAATAAAGTAAGCGGATGTGTGTGTGGAAATGTGTGAGAGAGCACTTCATGGCATCGGAATATTTCGCAGGAAATATAAATTGCATTTTGGGCATTGTCACTTTCCCAATAACTTCACTCGGTTGGTTTCCCCTTGGCCTTTGTTGGTTGTGAGAGGAGCTTTAAAACTTTTTAAATTAAGGCATTTTCCCTGCACACAAATTATCCAGCTAGAGATGTTTTCCTTTGCAATTGAATGAATGCAAATTCAAGGAAAATGTAATTGTTAAATTCATGTAATTCAATATTTGGCCAATGATTGAATATGATGTGACATATTTGTATATAGCATTGATATCGCCTTTCTGCGATAAATGACTTTCTTTTAATACACAATTGAAATAGATTCCGCTGGAAACAAAAACCTGCCGAAACGCACTGTATCTACTTGTTGGAATTGATGTTTAGAATAATTGTTTTGTGTTTCCTGCGGAGAATGTAACGCAATTTGGTGATAATTAAAATTATGCCCGCTGCTCCAACTGTTGGATGTCGCAGGGGATGGACGGGTGGAGCGCGGGAGGTGTTGGCCATAACGCTTAAAGCGGCTTACAGGAGCCGCCGTCACACGCCATTCCGAGCCCATTCCACGGCAGTGCGAAGGCTACGTCGAATGTAATTATCATTAGTTGAGACAAGGCTCCGCAATTTTTGCGTGCCAGCACGTACACGGGAAGGAGGAAGGGGGAAGGGACATGGTCACGACGAGGACCAGTCTGACTAATCTCTGGCCAAACAAAAGCTGCCTCCCGATCCCACTCTCTGCCTCCGTCTGATGTTTGCCTTTGCCAGCTGTTCAAATAAATTACAAACGAATTCGCAACTGTTCTTGCTCTCAAAGAGAACAGAGACGCTGACATTTGATTGATGAAAGGCATCAACAAGTACAGCTACAGCAACAGCAACAACCAAACACCAATGGCAACAACAATAGCATTAAGATCTTAACAATTTAAATGGACAAACACCAAAACGAATCCGACACGACCCAAAGGAAACCGAATAGATGGGGAATATGCAAATAATGTCAGGCTTATGGCGTGTGGGGGAGGCAAATTAGCGCACTTAAAGTGATTCATTGATAACTTTTTGGCACGGCATCCGACAGCGTCATTATCGTCGAAAGTGCAGGTCCAATCACTGTCATACGCCATCAAAACGGGTCGAACGGAGGATAGGAGGCGGCTGTCTGGAGCAAAGGGCAAAGGATTAGGGCACAGTAGTTAGTAGAGGACGACAGGGGACCGGCCGAGTGAGCACAGGTAATGGGTGTACACTGCAAGGTAATCAAGGTTTATGTTACGGAGAATTAGGTCTAACACATTGGCTGTCTACTCGGGGAAACCTGCTTTCCTTCCCGAGCAAATCTTTGCCGATGCATCCGACAGCTTACTTCATTCACAGTTCAAAAGAACTGCTAAATACTTGCATTTTTTTGTTAAATGATTATACAAGACGAGAATGAACAGTACCCGGTACTCAGTGAGTAAATATGTACATTTTCACTTGCATACATAAATAAATACATATTGCGTAAGTACCGGCTACTGTTATATCGGCTGTTATATCTTACCTTTACGTTTTAGTAAGCAGCGTTTGTTTGTCTTCTCCCTCCCACAAGAGAGAAGTCGACGATTTCGTGGTTACATAGGATTGATTAACGGGATCGTAACGTAAGCGCGCGACGATTTTCGAAAGAACGGTTTACGAAACGAATATGAAAAAGGAATCGCAATAGTTCCAAGCACATTTCAAAAAGAGCACATATTTTGGGTAGATTAATATAGGGATTTTTTTGCACACACACAAACACATATTGCCAGACATCACGGGATCAACCCAAAAAAAATATGATTTGATTATATCGTGTGCATCAAATGCATAATACACTTTTAACACTTCTCTTTCACTTGTTTCCTTATTTTGCCTTCTCCGCTTCGCCTTCTTTATGCCATTTCGACGACACACTCCCTTCTTATTGCCTTTCTGCTCTCCTTCAAATACGGTATTGGAGAGGGACAGAGACACAACACTGATATTTTGGCACACACAAACCACAAGAGAACACACTTTGCCAGAGATCACATTTTGTACAATACACTTTTTACTTTCACTTATTGTCACATTTGCCTTCTGCCGCTCATCCTTTTGTATGCTATTTTGCCGACGGCTTCTGCCACCCTGGATCAGGAACATTTTCTTGCCTGTTTCACTGCACAACTTTCTATTATTATTGCTTCTTCTGGGAAACGGACACACGAACACAGATTTCCAGGGATCAATTATACATTTAATAATAAATGAATTGGTTGTACATCGAATGCGTAGTTCACTTATATCACTTCACTTTTATCACTTCACTTTTATCACTTCACTTTTATCACTTCACTTTTAACACTTCACTTTTATCACTTCACTTTTATATGCCATTTTGTCGACGGCTGCCGCCTCTCTGGATCAGGAACTTTTTCTTGCCATTTTAATTTCACCACTTTGGCTTCACACTATATTGCACCACTAAACTGCATTACACAACTTTACACAATTTTCCCGTAGGATTTTCCATCCTTTTCACGATTTTCGCGAACCGAAACGCGGAGCTGACTTAAAACCGCGTGCTTTGTCCGACCGAAAAATTTGAAGTGAAAGAGCGGCGCCAATTTTAATGCGTGGGTCGCTTAGTTTCTAGAACATTCCACGCTCTCCTTCTTCTCCCTCTCCTTCTCCAAGAGAGCGAACGTTGACATTACTTATTAATGCAACGGTGAATAGCCAGAAGGGGAAAGTACTATGCACCTAGTTTGGAATGTGTCGGAGAGAGGAGAAGAAGCTGAGCAGATCTTAAGAAGAGTATGGAGGAAACTAAACCTTTTACGAATTTAATTG
Source organism: Drosophila guanche (assembly GCF_900245975.1). Taxonomy (NCBI): domain Eukaryota; kingdom Metazoa; phylum Arthropoda; class Insecta; order Diptera; family Drosophilidae; genus Drosophila; species Drosophila guanche. The sequence continues at coordinate 8,156,773 of NW_022995743.1, read as the reverse complement.
CCGAAAAATGTGGTGTGAGAGATCTTCCCAGATTTAAATGCGGAAGGGGCTTGGTTTCTAGAACATTTCATGCTCTCCTTCTTCTCCCTCTCTTACTCCAAGAGTGCGAACATTTGTGACTTTTACGAGTGACCAACTGTAAATGGCTAAAGGGGAAAGTGCTTCTGGGTTGGCATGGGAAGATCATAAGGAGAATATGGAAGGTAACATGTGTAAATTCATATGTATGGAAACTAAACCACTAAACTCGCATTAACACAATTACCGCAAAATTAAATGTGATAGAGATGCGCTTCCAAATTGCTCTCTCATTTGTCTTTGACTTTTGTCTTCTAGCTCTCCGACTCCAAGAGAGCGAACGTTTGTGCGTTTTTAGACTAGCCACTTGTTAACGTAACGGTGAATGTCGAGAAGGGGAAAGTGCTATGCTCCGGGTTGGCATGAGTTAAAACATGGGGGGAGAAGAAGCGCAAAACCGAAAACATCTTCTGTGTGAGGAAAGGAACAGCAAATTCAGCTAGGCACAAAAGGAAACAGAGGGAAGAGACATAAGAAGATGTGTTGCTCTCCCACTCTGTTATCCATTCATATGTCTATGAATTGAATGTACATACATGAGTATGTATTCTGGTATGTTTGTTCTCGTATTCTATTTTGCTTCTGGAAATAGCAGAGTCGACAGCAAAATTCGACTGTTCCTCCCTGTTGTTGTTCCTGTTGAAACTGTCGTCGATACACATGTACGAGTAGTCTTTCCGGTGGGTATTTCAATTATTTAAGCTGTTCAGATGGATCGAAATTCCTCTTACAATATTGTCCTGTGTTCTAGCGAAAACACAACAGAACAAATAGTTGCCAAAATCTGCAACACAGAGTAGAATTTTAGATTCCTGAACTTTTAAGTGCCGATGGGAAGTTAGGCTACAGTTTTCACGTTTTTCCACGCAGCTTGATCTATGCATTTCGATTGCAGCACATCAAATATTTAATATGATTAATTCAATAGAAACGCTAATTTTTACATCAAGATCTTGAGGACTCACTTTCAATTAAATCAAAATTCATAAAAGAGCAAATGAGTCTCCAGATCAAATCAGCTCAAATCAGCAAGCACACAAGAGGCTCTACTCTACTGTTCGCTGTTCGGTGTTGCCAGGTATTTTAGTTTGATTAAAAACATGGCCCAAATGCAAAACAAACAGTTGGCCAACTGAGCGAACACACTGTGTGCTGTGAGGGGAGGATATAATCTATAACACTTGCGAGTTCCAGTCTGAGCCTGCCGGCAATTGATATGCAGATCTGGGTGGCAGGCGTGTGAGCGATGAGTGGAGAAATTTGTTGCCAACACCTTGGCAGCTCTGTTTCTTCCTTCACCTGCCTCTGCCTCTACCTGTGCCTCTGCCAGGGTTGCTATGTAGGCCATGGAAAGAAAGCCTTTGCACCAGGCACACACTCACAACTGGCAAATAATTTCATTTCATTGAATGCTAAAAGGAAGAGCGAAGGAAAACGAGAACAGGAGAAACAACTGTTTCCATATGCTGGCAGAGGGGGGGTTTATGGCACGGACTCAGGCAGTCAACTGTCAACGATGTTCCTTTTGCCAACATTTTGTCCTAGATTTCATTATTGCCAGCCAATTAATTGCACGCCCAGCCGCAGCAAAACCCATACTTACCCCAAAGGCATTCCTCCACCACAGCAGAGCACAGAACAGAACAGAACAGAACAGACGACGGCGACTCCGACCTCACCTCACCTCAATGGGTTATGTTATGAATAATTCTGTTTACTGTGGACGGGAACCACCACCAACAGACACGCCTCCGTCTGCCCAGGGAAGACTGCTCTGCTAATTGCACGTAATGAGCAGGGCAGAACTTCACCTGGACTACTCCCCCGGCAAATGTTACCGTTATACCTACAAGTCACAGCCCAATAAACTTAACTTGTGGATTGGGCATTCCCAGACAAAGTCTGCAAGCTTTTCCCCGGAACCCAGCGTCCGAGCAGACATCTCCCACTCATAAGGCAAAGGGGAGAGCGACTAGGAGGAAAGAGTAAGGCCATATAAATGTTTCTTTAAGCTTCTCCGATAACCGAACGGGACAGAGATAGAGATAGAGATAGAGAGAGAGAAAGAGAATGTGGGTAGCGAAGCAAGTTAAATCCTTTTGCAAGGCAACAGTCAACTTCCAATAAGCAGCAAAGATTATTTGAAGAATAAATACTCTGGATAATAGCAGATGGAATTTATTTGAAATCTATACGTAAAACCGATGCAAGGGATTTCAATGTGGAGACATTTAGAAGTTCAAAGAAAATGTAATTTAATAAAATATTTTGTCTAACATTTAAAATAGAATTTTGTAAATCAATATTTTTGAATAAATCAAGAAAAGATAAACTCATCAACAAAGTGCTTTGCTTTGCTTTGCTTTGCTTTATAACTACTACCAATCTGCTTAATTTATGCGAAATTTCGGTGGCCACTGCCACTACGGGAACCTTCTCCACCGCTCGTCAGACCTACCGAAAGGGCACAAAGTGCATCACTTAAATTGAACTTTTCGCTGCCAACGCAATCTGCTGCTGCTGCTGCTGCTGGCCCACAGAGACACAGATAGACAGCAGGCTGCCGGATTGTAGAGCACCGCCCACGCCACCCTGCGGAACATGACACCGCCAACGACAGCGCGTAACCGATGAACCCCAGCTCGTCGAGTGGTTCGAGGAGGGCATGCCAGACCAGCGCGAGGTTGTACGTCCGTGTCTGCCCGGTGAAGCAGTTGACCGAAAAGTGCAAATGTTGCATATTAAATTAAGGCTAGCTGACAGTGCCAGTGCCAGTGCCAGTGCCAGACGCAACAGAATTAGTCGAAGCATGAAGCTGCCAACCATAACAGCCACAGGGGGAAAGATGAGTAAAAAATTGCAAAAATTCCCGTAGAGTGGGGGGAGCAGATAAAGTGAATATTGACTTGTCAGCGTCATCAACATCAACAGCATAAACAGCCAACAGTCAATCATTTAAACAATTTGTTTGTTCTTATCGCTAGAAGAGTTTTTATTATTGTTCGATTTGCCTGTTCTGGCAGAATTTACGAGTAAAGTTGCCCGTTGGGACTGAGAATCCGAGAAATATGTATGTCACCGACCACTCCAGACATATTTCAATGCCGTTCAACGGTCTCGCAGAGCTCATTCGACATGCAGCACATGGCGGATCATAATAACTAAATTACTCATACGCAGGGTGCTGTCGAACCATGAACCTGCGCCAAACAAGCCTGGTGTCTAAGGTGGGCAATAATTCAAAAAACTGTCTAGACTTTCGCAGAGACAAAGACATAGCGGCGAAGATGGTGATTCTGGGAGGGGAGAGAACTGTTTCATCTACATAGCATCTCGACATTGTGTGTTTATGCTGTGAACTCTCTCTGAGGTTCTGCTGTGCCATTCTGCTTAAAGTCGTTAAACGTCGCAGACAACCGAAACAATTTTTAGATCTTTACGAGCAGCAGCAGCAGCAGCAGCAACAACAGAAGCAACAACAACAGTGGCAACGGTAGCGAGATTTTAGTTTTTGCAATTTATTGACGCAATCGATTCGAAATTTTTGGATGGGATGGATATGGATTATATTGGGCTTTTGTACATGCCTCCCCACATGTAAACAATACCAGCCCAGCCATAAAGAAATATTTATATCGCTGCAAAGCAACAACAAAAACCTCAGCGAGAGTTCCTAATTACACCAAAACGCATCCATCTTCAGGGAAAGCCCCAATAAAATCAAATCAATGCGAATCTATGTAGATAAGCAAATAATAAATTCTACATGATATATGATGTTGATGTTGATGTTGATGTCGATGTCGATGTGAATGCGGTCTGTGGTCCAGGACTGAGCCGTAGCCATGCCCTGTCACCGGTGAAAAGTCGCCACCCATAACAAATGAAAATTATATTGACAAATGACTTATTTGTTGCCTTGCTTTGTAGGTCGATGGAGAGACCAAGAGGGGGGAGAAATAAACCGACACAAACGCCGCGAGCCAGCAACAAAAACAACAAGAGAAAATTATATACTCTTGAAATGCTCATACTTATTATCACACAGAATGCCAACAAGCTTAGAAGAAAAATTCCAAACGATTTTTGTTAAATATAGAAACAAAGTCCCCCTTCTGTGTAGAGGGAATACAGCGGGCGGTTGGCTATATGTTTGCACAAATGTATGCACTCTAGTGTATAAAGAACTAATGAGCGATGTGGGTCGTCGACATAATTGATGACTTGATGGATGCTCGAATATACAATATGAATAAATTCGCATCGTTCTTTGGGGACAGGTTGATTCAGACTTAAGTGATTGACTTCTGGGGTCAAAAGCAACATCAATTGGTTCCTAAATCTGAGCATTTTGCCCATAAAATACTCCCAGAGGAGTTCAGCAGTTCATTATAACAATGGAAAATTCAAATTAAAATGAAACCTTATATTTTGGATGACTGCATAGACATTTGTCAGTGGGAATCATAATGGAAAATCATTAAACTAATAATAAGCATTTCTAGCGCATGCAGAACCAATCAGAAAAAAATGGATTTTCGCCCTATATAGTTCCGGGAATTTCACTAACTCCAGCTATCAAAGAGTAAAGTGTAGGGGGAGGGGATGAACAAAATGAACAGCATTTTTGATAAAACTGATTGAACCCCGCTCAGGCATTCACCAATTTGCAATAAGCTGTCAGTCCCAAATATTGCCCGTAGATTTCGGTGTGCCAGTGTGTGTGCAAAAATATTTTTATCTATGAACCATATTTATGGGTGTGTGCACAGCGAAGTATTTGCAAATTGGCTTCAGCAGAGCGTAGCGGTGGCAACAACATAAACCTTCGATACAGAACGACGGGCATCAAACGGTACGCTTTGTGCAAATCAAATTTATAACGCCCCCACCAACAACAAGAACAACACAAAAAGCCCATCGACAACAAAAGCCTGTCGGTCGGTGCTGCCATCTGTTTCGGTCGTTGCTTGTTGTTGTAAGTGCACATGGCGTAAAAGCTCACGGGAGCTTTCGTGGCCAAACAAACACAATCAGCTGTGCTTCCAAAATACAAATGCTGCGTAATTTTATTCCCAAGAGAGCAAACAAACATATGAGACCTCACTTCCTTTCCCCTGTCAACCCCTCGCAATAACCCGTGAACGTGTAGTTGTGTTTGCATGTGGAAACACAGCATTAGCAGCGAGACAACAAAGCACAGCTGTGTGCGCGAGAGCTTGCTTGCGCGCGCGCGCTCTCTTCTCCCGCTTCACACTCGCTCTCTCTCTCTTTCTCTCTCTGTGGCTTATTGCGCACCTTTCAAGCTGTCGGCAAAGTGAAACCCCATTGAGTGGTTACGGTACCCTCAGCGACTGATACCAGATGCAATGTAATGCAATATGAAAAGCAAGGGCAAATAAATTTAGAGATACTTATGAATATTTGCAGTGCACCCCATTTGCAATTTGCGACTGTCAATCAAAATCAACGGCGAGATGGGGCGCGTAACCTGTCACTTGTACGGAGTACCTACTGTGGCATGACCATTGACTTTATAACTGGTTTTTCTGACAGCTCCACAGAGGCGCACTCACTTTCAAAGGAGGGCCTCGCGCCCAATTTGACAGCTGCCCGAATATTTGTCTAGGGCCGCTGCCAAGTGCATGGAACAAGGTCATTGTAAATGTATATTTTCAATAATATTCTGCGTTGCTCTGGCCTGCTCTGTGTTCTATTTGTGCACACGTCTGCGCCCGAAACCCCGAAAAGCGAAAGCAGTCAAACAAATAATTTGTGCTTCGGTTTGAAACAAATTTCGTAATTGAGCATATTTATTTTTAACGGCAAGGTCGCTGTCAGAAAATTTACATGTGAGGCAGGCGCACGGCGCCAAAAAACGGGGCTCTATTTACATAGAAGTCGGAGCAAATAGTGTCTCCATTTAGGAATTCCGGGCCCCTTCAAAATTTCTACACATGTAGGTTCTTGTCTGAGTACAATCGTAGTAAGTCGTATGCAATTGAATCAGCCATCAGACGAGAACTTATTGTGTACTTTTGAGCTCGAGCAAGACCAAATTCTAAATTGTTCGCGACACCCGAGAGCAATTGCAGCCGCCCCTGTGCGCATGTCGAGCGACCTACACACAAAAGCAGCACCGAGCAGGCCAGAATCGGAATACAGCACGACCGCACACACACACACAATCGCACTCACACGGCGCTTTGGTTGTTGGAGTAGTTCGCGTGGTGGTTCTCTTCTCAGTGGTTGGCGGATTCATTTGAACATTTGGTGGCACAGCGAGCGGACATAGACGAGAGGAAACAGTTTCAGCTACAGCTACAGCAACAGCAACAGCAACAGCAACAGCAACAAAGGTTAAACGAAGGGAAAACGCATCTAAGGCCAGCGGAGAGAAAGACAGACCCACTGGAGACCCCATGGTCTTTGTCCGTCGCGGAAAACGGCATTGAGGACTGGAGTGGACTGGACTGAATTGGAATTAGTAACTTAGCGTGCACGCACTTTTGGTTTCTTTGTTACGAATCTTTGGTTCCATCCACAGCAAGAGACTCAACTAAGTGCGCAATTACAACAAAAGCGAAACGTGCGCAATAATTTGTTTAAAATCAATGAAGACTGCAACTGCGCAAAAGTGGATTGCATCACAGAGACAACAGCAGTTTTGAGGCAAATATAGAAATAAATGAGAGCTGAAAAATCAATAGGCGAAATCTGCAACGCTTTGAATGAGAAGAGGCTAAAGAAACAGAAACCCCTGCTGCCCGTCCGATTCAACAAATTTACATAATTGCAAGTGCGCCTGGCAGCCAGAGCACCAGGAGAAACAGCAACAGCAGCAGCAAGATGCCCTCGTTGCTGGAGGCGCTGGAGCGCAAGTACTTTGCGGAGTGCGAGTTCGAGAACGCCCACGAGCCGGAGCTGCACAAGCGCGCGGACCTGCCAAACGACTTTACGGTGACCAAGTGCGGCGGCCGGATGGAGTTCTCCATCTTCATTCCGCGCCTCTCGCCTCTGACCAGCGTGCCCGCCCTGCTCGTGCTGAACGACTGCGACATTGATTCCGCGGGCGACTTCGAGAGCATCCGGGAGAAGTGTCAGCGCGTGCGGGAGCTGGACCTGGCACAGAACAAGCTCAGCGACTGGCAGGAGGTGTTCAACATCCTGAAGCACATGCCGCGCATCGAGTTCCTTAACCTGAGCAAGAACCAACTGGGCAGCCCGATCGGACCCCTGGCGGAGGCGCCCGCCATCAACCTTAAGAGTCTGGTGCTGAACGGCACCTACCTGGACTGGCAGTGCGTGGACACGCTGCTGCAGAACCTGCCGGTGCTCCAGGAGCTGCATCTGAGTCTGAACAACTACAGGAATGTCCTGATCGACGCCGAGGAGGCGGAGCGACGACTGCAGGAGGACGGTGGGGCCGGAGGCCAGTGTGACTGCCAGAAGGAGGAGAGGAGAATCACCAAAGCCCATCCCGCCCTCAAGACACTGCATTTCACAGGCAATCCGGTCGAGCACTGGCAGGAAATATGTCGACTGGGGCGTCTCTTCCCCAACCTGGAGGCCCTGGTGCTGGCCGACTGCCCCATCCGGTCGCTGCAGGTGGCGGAGAGCCAGGAGTGCGACTCCCACAAGTTCTTCCCCAGCCTGAAGCTGCTGAACCTGAGCTCCGCCCAGTTAAACTGCTGGAGTGCCATCGACGAGCTGGCCAAGTTCCAGCAGCTACAGAACCTCCGGGTCAAGCACTGGCCCCTGTGGGAGAGCCTGGAGTGCACAGAGCACGAGCGCCGCCAGCTGCTGATCGCTCGGCTGCCCAACGTGGAGATGCTCAACGGCGGCGGCAAGATCGGCAAGGACGAGCGCATCGATGCAGAGCGCGCTTTCGTCCGTCACTACATGGACAAGTCGGAGTCGGAGCGACCGGCGCGGTACGAGGAGCTGCTCAAGGTACACGGCAAGCTGGACCCCCTGGTCGATGTCAGCCTCAAGCCGGATAAGCGCATCAAGGTCATCTTCAACTATGGCGAGATGCGCGAGAGCCGATTCGTGGACATCTATCTGACGGTGAACGACCTGAAGGCGAAGCTGGAGAAACTTGTCAATCTGCCGCCCAACAAGATGCGTCTCTTCTACCTGGACCAGGACTACAAGGAGTTCGGGCCCGAGGAGATGCGCTTCCCCAACAAGAAGTTGTACAGCTACAACATCCAGTCGGGCGATGAGATCATCATCGATGCCAAGAAGTGAGCTGGAACGTGGACGAAGAGGATTTCAGAGAGGAGTAGGAAAGAACGAAAGGGAGGCCCGGCCTGGTGCTACGAACATGTGATCTTGTATCATTGCGGATACACAACCATATATATGAACCATTTATAATTAGTGTACGTTTATTTCTATTATATCAACTATTCTCGGTTCTACCCCCGACAAGCTACTGTAAATACATTCATTGGCGGCCAAGCGAGCATTGCAAGATGCACACACACATACATACATACATACATACAAATATTTTAATTACTGCCTAACCTAAGCCACACAGAAAACCCATAAGAAATGCATTAAACAATTTTACAACAAAAAGTTCCGACACGTCTCTGCTCTGCACCTAAACATGGAAAAGTTAATGGATAGTGGAGTAATAAGTACTGAGTGTGGGGTTGGGGTTGGGGGGAAATATATATTGAATGTGACTCAGTGCAGAATCAAAACAAACGCACACAAAGAGAGACTCTGCGTCTACCTGTGTGCTTTGCTTGTTCTTGCGGTTCTGGGGAGAGCTTTCAACGAGAGCGACCGTCAGAGCTTTGGAAAGAGTTGAAGCTTGCTCTCCGCTTCTTCCCACTTCCCACATATAATTATCAAAACGGTAATTGCTTTGTGGTGTCTATTTGCCCATTTAGCATGAGAGTAAATTAAGCAGAGGATTTTGTGTGGGCACAGTTAGCATCTACGATTATCTATTTAATTAGGATCAATAAGATAAGCTGGCACCCACTAAATTATAAAGCGATCTGGAATCTATGTATGTATTGCTGTACATAACAGAACAATGCTACTAAGAACCCGTTTCAAATGTGACAAAAGCGAATAAGTATAGAAGATACAATAGTTAGAAGAGTACCAGCTACGAGTCTTGCCATGCTAAGATAAGATTGCCAATAGTACTAGCTTAGTGCTGTTTTGAGATAAAATTCTTCTGCCATTTCATTACTCATCATCGCTTTCACATAACAACTTGGTTTGAAGTTATTTTGCTAACTTCTAACCTTTTGCATCTCGTCTGCTCAGAACTTTCCCACGATTTTTTGGTAATTTTCCCATTTGAGGTGCGCACACCCCAAACAAACCAATTGCCAAACTCTCCCACATTAGCCTTATCTATGCTCGCAAATTGGGAGTAGAGTAGTGCTTGGCACAATGCTAATGACGTACGATGGCTGGGCAGCACGTTGGGCAAAGACAAAGTCGAGAGATCGTGACTGATGTGAGCCTGACCCGCCCACGAAAGGCAAACCGAAAGCAATCCAAACGAAATCGTCGCTAAAATACGCCAATTTTTATGACAGTGGGTGGCTTGATGACGATGTGCAATATACTTCTACCTTTGTACACACACATTTACATATATACAAGTAAACGTATTGGAACGGTACAGTATACATCAAAATAAAATCAAATAAAGGTCTACCCAGCCAGGTCATAAAATGCAAGGTGTGTGGAATGAAAACTGTTTATGTAGATAATTAATAAAATTTACACATGAGGGTTTTTGAAAGTCTAGATGTTAAGGAAGGTTTTTTAACGGGGGACTCGCTCAACTGTCGGTCGAGTTGCGGATCGAGTGCCGTTGCGACCAGACGTGGCGAAAGTGTTCCGAGAGTGCTTTGAGCTTTGAGTGTGTGATCGAGAGTGAAGTGGTGTGGAGGAATGCAAACAGAATGGATCCCGACAATGACATTTATGCCTTCTACGATATCAGGGGGTACAAGGGGTACTTCAGACTGTGATATATATATATAAAAATGTGTGTTTAGTTACCAAAACTGATATTAATGGTTTCTCTTCTTGCTTGCAGGAAATGTAGACCGGGTAGGCCAAACTCGGAAAGAATCCTGCAACCGCGAATGTCACTCCTAGGGAAGCCGCTGAACTACAATCGCGGCTCTCGCCGCGATGTTCGTTACCGGCGTCTCCAGAGTCGCCTCTACAACTTCCTGGAGCGTCCACGCGGCCTGCATGCAATCTTTTACCATGTGATGGTGTAAGTGATCGAAAGGATGGGGCATCCTTTTCGCTATCAACTGTAACTGCCTATGTCCTTGCAGATTCCTGATGGTGTTCACATGCCTCGCCCTGAGCGTGTTCTCCACCATCAAGGAGTACGAGGAGGACGCCGTTTACATTCTTTTTCGAATGGAGATTCTGGTTGTCATCTGGTTCACGATGGAGTTCGGCGCTCGGCTATGGTCGTCGGGCTGCCGATCGCGCTACCAGGGCTGCCTGGGGCGTCTGAAGTTCGTCAAGAGACCATTTTGTATTATAGGCAAGTGGAGTTTGAAAGTGATTGAAGATGGCTTACAGACTGACTGTGTGCATTTCAGACATTGTCACCATTTTAGCCTCAATTGTAGTATTAGGCATGGGCACCTCCGGCCAGGTGTTCGCCACGAGTGCGTTACGAGGTCTACGATTCTTTCAGATATTGCGCATGGTGCGCATGGATCGTCGAGGAGGCACCTGGAAGCTCCTCGGTTCGGTTGTATACGCACACAGACAGGTGGGTTCAAAGTACCAAATAAACGTAGATAGATCTTCACTTTGGTTTCTGTATCTTGCAGGAGCTGATCACAACCATGTATATAGGATTCTTAGGTCTAATCTTTGCATCATTCCTGGTCTACATGTGGGAGAAGGATGTCAACGACAAGTTTAGCAACTTTGCACAGGCCCTCTGGTGGGGTGTGGTAGGTTCGACAGCCGCCCCGCTGTAGGGTTCACTCATTCTTTAACTTATTCCGCCACCCCCCCGCTCTCCACAGATCACACTGTGCACGGTGGGCTATGGCGACATGGTGCCCATCACCTGGCAGGGCAAACTGATTGCCTCCTGCTGCGCCCTGCTCGGCATTTCATTTTTCGCTCTGCCAGCGGTAAGCTTTTGCATATTGAATGGCATTCTGCTGTGCTGATTTCCGATTCCGTCCGCAGGGAATTCTGGGCAGCGGCTTTGCACTGAAGGTGCAGCAGCAGCAGAGGCAGAAGCACATGATACGACGACGCCAGCCGGCGGCCACACTCATCCAGGCCGTGTGGCGATGCTATGCGTCCGATGAGCATTCCGTGTCTGTGGCCACGTGGAAGATCCACCAGGTGGCACTACCCAGTCCGCCGGCTTCGTAAGTACTTTTCCCACACATAAGCCACGCGCCTTTTGTTTCGTTTGCTGCAACCTGCTTACAACAAAAAATTGCAGTATATTCAGGGATATTTTGCAGATGAGAAATGGATTTATGGACTTTTGTACAGACACAGAATAATCACACACACCCACACACACACACACAATAGAAACCAAACAGCATTTAACAATATACAAAAGGATGTTTTCATGAGCTGCTGCTGCCGCTTAAAAATTGAACAATCAGAGAACGAGCCCAGCCAAGGTGAATTTACCTACAAGGTGACGTCTTTACCAGAGCGGAGTCTCTATCTCTATCCCTTTCTGGCGCTTGTCCACGCTGAGCGTGGTGAATAAGTTAACCCCACTGCAGACAACGTCAACTTGTTCGTAAATTCACCTTGATCATCAGCAGCTCGTGAAAACGATTAGACACCGAAAATAACTGTAACCCAAAGAACTGTACAAAAGCGAAACCACCAAGAACCAACTAGAAAACACCCAGCATGGGTAGAACCTACATATAGCGTAACTGTATCTTGTGTGCTCCCCGATCAACGCCCACTCGACTGTCACCATCTCTCTCCCCCCCCCTCCCACCCTCTCTAACACACACTCTCTCTCTCTCTTTGTATGTGTTTTTGTGCCTATCTGCTCGCCAAACCGATTAACCACTTAAGTTCTTACATATATAATTTAATTTTTTTCCATCGATAATATAATTTTTGTAAACATTTTCAGTTCTGAAAACTGGGAGCGATTATTAAAAAACATAACCGAATATAGGTAAAACTTGATAATCATATCAAAAAAAGCAAACAACTTAAAGCAAAGACTTGAAGTCAGCCACATGCCAAAATCATTCTGTTAACGGGGTGGGGGGACCATCGTGTCCCCCTACTCAGCACTCACATACGTAGTAGACATGGCTCTTATCCCACCATTTCAATCAAATTGAGTTTCAATTCGCAGCTTTAATGCCATCCAAGCACCCATCTCTCTCTCTCTCTCTCTGTGTCTCTCTCTTTCTCTGTCGCTCTCTCTGTCTTTCGCTCTCGCTCTTGTTATACTCATACATCTCTTCCGACTGCCGCTGCATTTAATAGAAGAATTCTATGCTAAATTTTATTGAAATTATTCCCCCAAAAGACCAAAAACAATTAATCAATGTGATACGAATTGATTCTCATTCTGTGTTTTCTGCTGCCCCCCATGCGCCCGCGCGGTCATTCCCACCAAAACACACAAAAAACAACAAACCAAAAAAACTCCATAAAAATGCAATAATAAATGTGTGGTGTGTGCGTAAAACTATAATTAACATGTGAGTTCAATGATGCCAAATGAGCCAAGCCAGCCGTATGCTTTTTATTCGATTTACTCTCTCTCTCTCTCTCTACTTAACTCTCCTCTCTCTTTCTCTTTTTGTGAACCCAATTACTGCAGAAATTCCAACCAGCCACACTCACTTATTTAAGTCCAGACCCTACCCCCAAACCTCAGCCAAAGCAAACGCATTCCCGGTACTCGCGGATGAAGATAAAATATAGTTGAAGATTTTAGATATTTGTCAGTCTGCTTAATGTATGAATAAATAGATCATTCAACTAAGTAACTTAACAGTTTATTCTTCAAATAAGCTTCATAGTGATCAGATGTTCTGCTCCTTCCGCTGAGTACCGGGAACGTATCGCTATCGTCGGCATTGCACCGACTTTGTCGCACATCATTTTGTAATTAGTAATTGTAATTTTTGTGTTTGAATTGATCCTCAATGTTACGCACCCAATGTAGCACACCCAAAAATGCCACCCACCTGTGCACCCTGTCTTGTCACCTGTTTTGTCACCTCTCCAATGTCTGTTGCACAGCCACAAAAACACACAGCTACTACACCTTACCTGTACCACACCACACGATCCTATCTCACTCGTATCTTACAACCCGTTTGGCAGTTAACCGCCGCTCTATTTACTCTTGTGTCCTCGACTACAACTTCTTTTGAAATCTACAATATAAAATCCAAGTGCTGACTAAAATAATTCCTCTGTTCTTCGACAATCAACAATCGTTCTCCTTCGATACAGACGGGCGTCCTCCAGCTTTAAGCACAACACATCCTTCGTGGCCCGCCTGCCGACAATTAGGCGACACAAGAGCCAGACCATCCAGAATCCGGGTGGCGCTGATGGCAGCAGCATGTCCAAGCCCCCTGGCTCATCCCGTGCCTCCACGCGCTACACACGCACCATTCGGGATATAAATGCATCCGTGGAGAACTTGGGTAAGTTGCAGTACGAACGATTTCGGACTACTCCTCTGTTTATGTTTCCCATTTCGAGATTCCATTACAACAATTTCTGTTTGCACACACAAGCCACACACACTCACACTCCCAAACACACACATACCCAAAGCTTACATGGATGTGGGTACAGTACAGTGCGTTTTATGGCTGTAAGCCCGATCGATCAATGAAAAGTTCTCTTTCCGAACCGTAGAACGCACTGTACTAACCCCATACAGCATGTCATGTTGTTCTTTCAAACTCGACTTTTGCCAAGCAAACAATATCAAAATGAAGGATTCCCTTTCCCCCAACAACCCAACCCCCTCCGAAAGGCAAGGCACAGCCCTCCGAGAAATCTGGGATATATATTTATTTGGTTACCTCAACTGAAAGATGGAATGCACATTACTCGTTTCGATGGATATTTGTCCCCTATTTTTGTTTGGTTTTTTTTTATTTGTTGTATCTCCGTCATGCATGCCATTGTTCCGCAATCGAATTCAATTCAAGAAGTGGTCATAAATCAAGTAATAAATAGTTACAGACAGTTCTAAGGGGAGGCTTTTCTTGAAAATGTTAAAAATGTTGGGGAAGACCTCAAGCTCTTCAGTTTTGAATACAGAAATATACAAAATAAATACCATAAATATAAAACAGTGGATATGAGGAGATTAAAATCAAACTTATGGCTAAACAAAGGAAAAGTGTAGTGAGTGTCGATTGCCCACTTGTGACCAGACCTCCAAATTATGATTTATTTATGTCAATGACACATACTCCACGTACTCCACCTTCAAAAAAACGAGATCTAGTGTGCGGAATGAAAGTTTAACGTTTGATTTGAAATTTTGCAGAGGTAGTACAGAATGGCAAATCCTTGAATCCAAGTTTCAGCGAAGATTCAGTGGCTGAGACCACATGCTTAAAAAATGTTAAAAATTCAGACGGTAAGTCTACAAAGGTCCTCCTCCCCCAGGTCCTGCAATACGAATGTCAAGAAAAAAAAAAACCAAAAACTTTAACAAAATCCTTTGTTTTTTTTTTTTTTTGTATCTCACATTTTATTATATTGATATATTGAGTGTTGTGGTTGTGTCAATGTTGTGACTTGCATCCCAGAGATAAGACTGATTGAAATTTATAATTGATGTTGTTTGTTGGTTGGTTACATAACACTCCCGCGACACCCGCGACACCTGCGACACCCCCCCACAGAGCCGGACTCCACGAATCCCCAGACTAACTGTGGCTCGACTAACCCCTTGGACTGTGGGTTCGACAGCAACTAATTCCGCTCTCTAACTCACTCAGCCCAGCCCAGACAGCTGGCCAACTGCCAGCACAGCTCCAGTGCTGGCTCCCTGGCCCAGTTCCCCCATCAGGCATCCACGGTTGAGGAGGGTTCTGCGTCTGCTTCAGCGTCTGCGTCTGCCCAGGTGGCATCTAGAAATCTAACCATTCCCGTGGTGCTGTTTGGCTTTCTGCAGGGCAGCTTGTTCGGCTCATCGTTTTCGCTGCGCAATCCCAGAGTGGCGCCCGCAAACACGCCCGACTTGGAGGCGGGCCCAGAGGATGGGGCCAAAGCGGACAATTGTCAGAGGAGCAACACGTTGCCGCTGCCCGTGTCCAACCAGCGGCGCAGTGCCAGTCCGAGTCCCAGCTCGGGCAGTGGTCGAACGGGTCGATTCTTTGCAGCCGCCTCGCAGTTTCTTGAGACAGGATTCTCGCACGGATCGGCTGCCGCTGCTGATGGGTCCTTTGGTGTGGCAAGTGCGTGCGAAACAAGTCTAACTATCGCCACTGCTATGCTGCTATGCTGCTATGCTAGGGATGCATGCCGTCCCACTTGAGTCCCCCCCCTACCCACTTGAGTTGTAGTCTTAGTTAGTCCTAGTCCTAGTCCTCCACCGCCCACACATCCTCAAACCCCAAAACGACACACGACACCACAACGCTTGAATCCGAACTGAACTGGAGCATATTCCAGCCAACTAACTAACCACTAACTAAGCTCTCTATCCATCTATCTATCTATCGATCTTTCTCTCTATCTCTTGTTGACCTTAATCATACGTAAACGTATTACTATCCTACATCTAATATGAATATCAATATTATCCTTATCAATATCGTATTTACGTATTGTATTTACTAATTGTTCTATATGTGTGTGTAACGGTACCTTTTTTGTATGTGTTGTTGTATATTTGGGTTGACGTTGACTTGCTTACATGTATCCAAAAAATTAACCAAAACAAATAAACCAAAAACCAAAAAAAAAACCAACAACAAGCGAAGCTAGCAACCAAAACCTAACGCACAAGTCAATCTCTCTGATTCACAAATTGCCCGCAGATGAGGATGATGAGCCGCGCTGCACGCAGCTAACCAATAGACACAAGACGGCAATTCGTTTCATACGCAAGGTGAGTGGGTAAGGCATCCATAAATAGATATCAGATAACTGAGGCTTCCCTTTTGGTTGTTGCAGCTCAAGTACTTTGTGGCACGGCGTAAGTTCAAGGAGGCCTTGAAGCCGTACGATGTCAAGGATGTCATGGAGCAATATGCAGCGGGTGAGCCACAAATGCATTTCCCTGCTCCACTCCATTAAAGTTCATAAATCTCTTCGTTCCTTGCAGGTCACGTTGACTTGTTGGGTCGCGTCAAGATGCTGCATTTGCGGTGAGTCTACCAAATATTCATGCAACTGCAAATATTTATGCTCTTCCGTCCACAGTTTGGATCAAATCCTGGGCAAACAAGGCTCCAAGGCCAAGGATGTTTATGCATCTAAAATAAGTTTAGCCTCCCGCGTGGTTAAAGTCGAGCGACAGGTGAGTGGCGAGCAGCATCCATTCAAATTACTTTTATTGTTTGGCTTATAGGTCGCTGACATTGAAGAGAAGCTGGACGTGCTGATCAAAGCCTATATGGAGGATCGTGATAGATTCTTGGCCCTGCCTCTACCAGCAAAGCCCAGCAAGATACATTCCATTAGCCCTAGCCACAATCCCCTGCACCACGCTCACAATCTGTCCATGATCGATGTGTGGAAGCGCACCGCGGCACTGAGTGTGCATCCAGAGCACACAACGACCGCCACTTCGGCCACATCCACGGATGGCACGGAGTTGCGAGCGCTCACCTCCACGCAGACAACAACAACGACCACGGATGCGATCGCAACGCAAACCCCCTTGCCGCCTCACACGCAGCATACTTCGACCAATACCAAGGTAGCACCCGCCCAACTGTTCGCCCCCCAATTGATTACTGATTTGTTTCGATTCTTTGCAGTCTTCCGTGCTTAACTCATATCAGCTGGGGTCTGAGAAGCAGCAGCACAATGATGTTTTTATGACTGATTTAGATAATAGGACCAAGAAACGTGTTACATTAAGGTTTGTTCTCGATAGTAAATTAACAAAAATACGAATTATAATCGTTGAGAACGTGTATTACAGCCTGCATAGATCCACATCGGAGCCATATAGCAAGCAGGAGCAGCGCATCAGCATACCAGATGAGGGTGCACAATCCCTGGAATGCGCTGCAAAGGCAACGCCGCCAGATAGTTCAAGTAAAGCAATCATTTATGTGATTGATATTTAACTAAATCCCTTGCTCCATCCATAGTTATACTTATCGACGAGTATGAGGATTTTGAGGAGGAAGATCTAAACTGTGAAGGCGAAATGGAACATTTCCCATCGTGGGAGATCGATAGCGACATTGGGGTCGACGTGGATGTCGATGTGGATGCCGATGGCGACGGTGACTGTGATGAGTCCACTGAGGACACGGCCCTGCTGCACTGTGCCACGCGCACCGCCATTGTTATTACACCAATTAGCCCAGTGAGTCTTACTTCTACAATCTCTTTTGCATTTTTCGTAACTTATTTTGTTTGTAGGTAAGCTCCGCACACAATCTTCAACAGTTACATGACCAAACTACAACGCTTAATAAATCAAATTTGCTTCCGCCAGATTCTGGCTAGTTAATTGCATTGAAGTTAGCCTAAATGTACGAGAGATTAGCTATTATATTATCATTAGAATTGTATTATGTACTGTACGGAATACATATTTATGTCATTTTCTGACATCTCTGTGTTCAAATAATGGTTAGCAAAATGAACGGAAATCAAATTCAATTAAATCAAATCTGCTTTAGCAAGGAAAATTAACTAATTTGAACAATTTTTTCTTCCATGTCTGACTGTGAGCGAGCCAGAGTTTGGTTTCGGTTTATGCTCCGCCTCTGCCTCGTCTACGGAAAACTCCAGCTCACATTCTTCCTCCTGGTCCTGCTCCTCCTCCGCCACATCCTCCTCGTCTCCTTCCTCTGGTTGATAATCAGCGTCTTTCATTCTATCCAAATCATCCGCACTGTCGTCTTTGGTATCTTGCCCCAATCCAAGGCAACGCCTCTTCGCTGGCCTGGGTCTGGCGTTGGCATACGCCTCTTCTTCGAGCACATCGTCAGACACCAAAGTGGAGTTGTGCACCTTGCGCAAATGCATCTTCACCTGTAAACTGGTGTTAAACGAACGTCCGCAGCCGTCATCAATGTAGTTGCGGCACACATGCTTGGAGGCGTGCACACGCTGTATGTGATTGGTCAGTCCCTGGCGTCGACCAAAGTGCTTGTCGCACATCTTGCATTCGAAGGCGAAACGCTTAAAGTGCTGGCCCAGCGTGTGAACAGACAGTGATTTCTTGTTCCTGGTGGTGAAGCTGCACTGATCGCAGCTGTACGACTGCGAATGTAGCTGCAGAAAGGGTATCCATCAGTTGGAGTTCGAGATTAGAGTTTTTGCTAGAGTACAGACCCTCTTGTGAGCCTCCATCTCGCTCTTGTGGTAGAAGCCCTTCTCGCACACACTGCAAGTGTAGCGCTTTTTGTTGGAGTGCACCACATTCACGTGGGTGTCGTAGTTGCGGCGATTCTTGACTATCTTGAAGCACTGCGGACACTCGATGGGCTCGTGCCAGTAGGCATGATGGTTCTCCAGCGCCTCCTTGCTCTTGTACGACGCTTTGCACAGCGAACAGACCACGTTGTCTAGGCAGAAACCTCGTTAAGATAGTCTGCAATCAGTTGAAGCGATTTGTCTACTCACCATTATTATGGCTACGGGCGACATGCACGGATAAGGACATCTTGGAGCGGCATAACTTGAGACAGAATTGGCATTGCCATTCCTGCAACAGCTTGCCCGATTTCTCCTGCTGCTTCTCAGGCGCATCGTGAGTGCGTCGCTTGTGGGTGTACAAAGAGTTCCAGTTGGCATATACCGCCGAGCAACCCTGAAAGATAAGATTCAGATTCAAGCAAATGTTTCGATTGTGCAGCCAAGTGAAGATATTACCTTCTGATCGCACATGAAGAAGCTGCAAATGTCCAGCTTGCGATGTGCCACATCTGTGCGCAGTGCCTGGAAGTTGCGCAAATGATTGCGATACAACTTTATGTCGGGAAATTCCTTTTTGCAAGGCTGACACCAAAACACACCATTGTCGTGCACACCGGACTCGCGATGCGCCTGCAGATCGGACTTTTGCTTAAAGTACGTCGTGCAGTACTCACAGACATACGCATCGCGAACCAGCTCCACGCAACTCTCTGCGCCATAGCAGGCCGAATCCTCGACTGCCAGATGGGCGTTCATTTTCTCTTGATTCTCACTGAGTTGGCCACAACTGACGCAGACGTGAAGATCACGTTCGATAATCAAATGGGATTTCATGTGCACATTGTAGGTAACCTCAGAGGCAAATTCACGGAAGCACAGCTCGCAGCTGATGACTTTGCCGTGTATTAATCTCTGCAAAGTATCCAACGATTAGTTGTATTATAATTACTAGAATATCTCAAGGGAAATACTGTACCACATGGACATTCAGTTTGCCACGAGTCTCGAAGGTGGCCATGCACTCGCTGCAGCAGTGGGTGGTGTTGCTCACATTCGCATGCGATGAGCTGTGCTCGGCAAAGACAGCAGCATTCCGGAACGTGCGATCGCAGCTGAAAGCAGAGAGGAAGCATCAGAAATGTATAGAGAGAGGCTGTGGACTCAAAGCTACTAACAGATCACAGAAGAGTGTGCCCTCTGGCTCATGGGAATAGTGCAAATGCTGAAAGAGTTCGTCGATGTTGGTGTTCTCATAGCCACAGACGAAGCATGCACGCGGTCGGTGCTTCTCCAAATGGAATTGATTGTGAAAATTGAAACTGCAAGGAAACGGATCATCCAAATTAACATTTCAGTCAAATTTCTTATAAACATTTGCTTACCGCTTCCAGGAGGGAAACTCCAAGGCGCACATTTCGCAATACAAGCGAACGCCTCGTCTCTTTTTGATGAAACGTGCGCACGAGTGTTTGTTGTACTGCAAAATATTCGAAAATGTCATCTTGCACTCCGGGCAGCTGCCATAAATGGCAATACTAAAAGAGGAGCATCATAAGTTATTACATCAGCTATCACATATAAAGCCGCATCTTACTCAGCCACTGGTGCGTGTAGAACCACCAAATGCATGGCCAGCAGTTTGTTTCCCTTAAGCTCCATGCTGCAGCCTTCGATGGGGCACTGAAACACATCCGTCCGAGACTTGTGCACCTTCTGCATGTGCTCCAGCAGATTCTCGAACGTAGCGGACTTGAATTTGCACAGCTTGCAGACTGTGCTCCAGTCAAAGGTTAGCTTATGGAAACTGGTCTTCACCACCGTGCCCAAGTACTCGTATAGATCCTCAATATCATCCTCTGTAATGGCAAGAAATGAGATCAATTAGCAACAATAGCTACAGCTACGAGTCCACATACTTTCTTTGATGTCGACAAAGTTAAAGACAATAATATTGCTGATCTCGCCCTCCTCGTTCTCAGCTTCGCTCTGGCTATCCCTTTTCAGCACTTTCAGTCTGCATTCACTGATGTCTGGCTTGGTATTTACCTCCTCTTCCAATGAAATATCTAAAAGACGAATAAACTATAGCAAAATAACACGAGATAGGGTCTAATACGCACCGTCATGCTCGTATATTATGTGCACTCCATCTAGATCGTCTTCAGTCACTGTCTCGGTCACCGTTTCCTCCTCTGGCTCATCAATTGTTGTTCGACTTGTGATTGCTGCCGATCTTTGGGGTGAGACGGACGCCACATTATCGGCATCAATATCTTCTTCCTCGCCCGGCTCATCCTCGTTTAGAATATTGAGAATGAGGGCACTAATCTGCTCCTGGTCGGCGTCCTTCGGAGCTCTTGCAATGGGCGGAGAAACCTGCACGATAGTTCTGGCTGGTGCCGCAACTTTATCCACAACGACTGCTGCGTTATTTTTGATTATACGCCGACTGGGCTCCCGCAATTGGATCGCCGGCACAGGCGGCTTTTCCACTTTAACTTGCGGCTTGGGCGGCGTTGTGTGCTTTGACGGTTTTGGTGGCATCTTGGCTGCACTCTTTGCTGCCGGAGAAGCAGCGTTCTCTCGCTTGGCAATCGCGGCATCTTGCTGTTGCTGTACCTCGTCAATGTCAAATAACCGGATGAGAACATTGACGCACTCTGCGCAAAGGATCTGTTGCTGCTTTTCGTTGGGCGTCACAGCCAAGTCGAAGTGCTTCGCCAGCAGCTGCTGGAGTCCCAGTTCCAGGCCAAATTCATCGAATATATCTTGGAATTTCAATTTCGAACCGTATGCGCTACAATGCAGGCAGCTAGGAACGCTGGCGCTTGCTTTTGCGTGTTCCGACATCTTAACTTTGTCCGTCAGCAAGAATGCTAGCTGGCCGATACGATACGAATTGCGGTGCGATGCAACAAGCGCGATAATTAATTACATGCACAACTAGTTTATATGGACAGCCCGTAAGATTTACCACTTAATTTGCCCGAAATATCAATGTTCTTTGAGTGGAATAGTAATTTTTATTAAATGAGACAACAACAATAATTGCGTGATTTGCGCTATCGATAGCTACAGAGAGTCGATAAGATATACTTTTCTGGTATTTTTCATACCAGCTACGAGTGTGACCAGTTTGCTGCAGGGAGGATGGATGTCTAGCTGTTTTTGTCCAGTAATATTTAAAATCATTTGTTTATAACAATCCAAACCTAACTGTTAACCCGCTTCAAGAGTGCGAAATAGCTGTAGGAACAGTTCACAATCTGCAACAGAAAGAATATCCATTAGTTACAGTCAGAATGTTCGGTTTCCGGTTTTGCCTACAGAACCAAACGCCTCCAGACTAAAAGTGAATGTGGGATTAAGTGTGCGCAAGCAAAGCGGTGAGCCCAGGCGCTGCATCATCAGCAGGATAATTTGACGGTTTCGCTTGTCCCAGGTAGTCCATTGGGACATGTAAACGCTGTGGCTAAGGCGTGAGCTGTGGATTGTGACCTCGTTGGAGGGGTAGCAGATGATGAAGATCTGCAAGAGCATGACCAGCTGATAGATGCACGTCTTGGTCATGTATATGGCCTCTCCATTGGCAATCGAGATGGTGGACATGTCGTACAGGTTGGACACCAACACCAGAATCGAGCACATCAGCTGCACGGAGCCAGGCACTCTGATGAACATCTCCACGAGGTCCTTGAGCCGCACAATGTTGTTGTAGTAGGCGCTGCACTCGCGCAGCTCTCTGTTAATGCGCTGATTATCCAGAGGACCATCTGCCGGTCCCAACTTCTGCAGGCGCAGCACGAGCATCTGCACCTGGACACGCAGATACGTGAGCAGACTGAAAGCCACCGAGTCGAAGGCTATGTTCAGGCAGCAGGTGGGCAGCAGCGAGATGGCATGGGTGAGGAACAACACCCAGTAGCAGGCTCGACCCTCAATGCTGCACAGCTCGTACATGGACAGCGGCAGCTCCGTGCATCCCGCAAAGCATGGAACAACGAGGATCAAGGTGGCAGTCACTATCGACGACACGCCGTATAGATTCCGCAAGTTAACCACCGACACCCTGCCCGCCTCCATGAGGTTTTGCTCCTGTTCACTTTTGGTGGCAAAACGCGAGGATTCCATCATGCTGACGAGGCCGGCCAGCTTGCGACCCTTCAGCTTCAGGTGCATCAATTTGGTCATGCAGGACATTTCCGTGGCAAACATGAAAAACACTCTGAGTATGGCCCGCAGATTGGAAATGCTGCTAACCAGCTCCATGGCGAACAGCAGCAACATGCCGCTGAGTATGACAAAGATCAAACAGAATCGAAGCAGATGCCAGCGACGGTGCTGATCTGTGGCCGAGCTGGGCAGGGCCCAGATGCCCAATAACTGAAGGTACCACACCTGATGCTTGTAGAAGTGCGCCGCGACCCTTTGATGCTGATTCATGCTGAACGTTTGCCACTTTTCGACGGATTTAACCTACGTGTCCTGCGTTGCGTAGCTTTTATAGTCAGCCACAAGCACAGAGCCAGCCCCCCCCAACGGTAATGAGGCTAATTATGGAAATTCGCTAAACATGCAGTGAGGAAAACGAGGAAAACGTACCGAGCCAAAGAGAGCCAGGTCAAAGGCGCGACTGGGATTGATGGTTCTTATCCTCAGCTCGTAGTGGAGACGCTGCATGAAAAGCAAAACGTTTCGGCGATCGCAGCGATTCCAGTCCATCCAATTGGAGTCGTACAGCCGATGGGGCAACCCAACACTGCAGTGGATGATCTCCCTACAAAGGAATAAACTCAGCTCCAATCAATCAACAAATCAGTCAATCACTCACCCCGCAAAGTAGCAGAGCATAAAAATCTGAATCAGCATGCAGGCCTGATAGCTGACAAACTTGAACAGCGCCAACTTCTCATCGGACAACTGGCGGGAGTACACACGGGATGACATTCAGCTGTGGGACACTCAATTGAAACACTCACCATGGCTATGGCATAGAAGTTTGCTGTCAGCACCAGCACCGAGCAGAATATTTGCATCGATATCGGTTGGCAGAACAGCCGCTCGATGTTCTCGGCCAAGTCCACGATCGCCATGTGGTAGCGAATGCATTGCCTCAGCTGCACGTCGATGCTGGTGTTAGCTTTGCCCAAGTGCTGCAGACGCAGTGCCAGGATGTTCAGCTGGCATTTGACGAATATGAAGAGGGAGCAGCACAGGGAGTCGAAGGCAATGTTGGTGAGGCACGAGGTGGAGAGGGCCAGGCATTGGTAGCAGTACAGCAGCCAGTATCCAGCCGAGCCCGGACCATCAACGAATGGATTGTAGGTGCCCACCGGCAGCTGCGACCAGTCGAGCACAAACTGTGAGATCAGTATCATGGCCAGAGCTAAAAGTGACAGCGCCGCATAGTAATCTCGCGCCTTGCGTGTCGTCTCGCAGGCGGCCGCAAATATGGCCAACTCCTCCGCACCCACAGCACGGAAGTCCTCATCGTCCAGACGTTCGAACAGCTGCTGGAGTGCCACATTATTCATCTTTATGGAAATCAGCTTGGTGGTGTGCCCAGCGCTGGTTGCCAGCACAAAGATGGCCCTCACAATCTCAAACATGTTGTTCAGATTGGCCACCACATGCACCACCAGCAGCAGATCGAACAGCAGCACCCAGAAGCCCATCACGTGTAAGTAGTTGATCTCATTGAGGATTCTCTTCCAGCGCTGCTCTTGCGGCATCAGCGAGTAAATGTTGAAAATAAACGTCTGCCCCTTGTAGAAGATCTCCGCCCGCTTGTTCATTCTCGATTAACGATTCTGTGGCAACTTATGGACACTCGGGGCAGCCTGTGCACTTTTATGGCCACTCCGGCAGCGTTTAAAATGTCATTAGGACAGGCTAAGTAATAATTAAACGAAAGAGTTTAATGTAGTTTAATGTAGCCCTAAAATCTTCGTAAGCCATCATTCTGCTTGCTGTACAACCAAATTTTCATTCCCTTTCCACTCTCATAGTCTAAAGGTACCCACAATTTTCGTGCAGTGTTCCAGTTTTGCAGTTTTGCTTTTATTAAATAAATGCAAAATATTAAATTATTCAGTCGACGATTATTGCGTAGAAGATTATTCCGTAAGGGCCTGCCCAAATACCCAGGGTAATGAAATATTTATCGTTTATGATTAGAGGGGAAAGTGCGTTGGATCGCAGCAGTAGGTGAAGCCATCGTGGGGTGTGTTTGGCAGGTTTACTGGGCAGCTGACGGGCTTGCAAATGTTTGGGACCTGCGGCCATTCACGCTGGAAAGTGCAGTTGTAGGTGAGGAATACGTAGAGCCGCCTGCCACTGACTTCTCGCACCACCTTGTAGGTCCACTCGGGCACCGGAATCTTGGAGCCGGCCAGGAAGGCCTGCTCGAACACACCTCTGCCGTCGGCCAGCTTGAGTATGCCGATGCCACCGGTCTTCACCCGAAACGGAGCCGTTTGGGGCACTATGCTGCGCACCCAACGTTCGATCTTCTCCCAGTTCCCATCGTTGATTGACTTGAACTGCGGCACAACATTCAGGTAGCGGAAGGTGCTGCCCATTTGGTCCAGAAAGAGGAAGTCCGCGCACGCCACCAGATGCCCACGATTGATCACCAGGTCTCTAGCATTACTCAAGTAGGTCTGTCCATCCCCGTAGATGTAATTGAAGGCGTGGTATATGTTGGATTTGTAGTAGGCAGCCGCCTCAGCAGGACTGAACAGCTGGTCGGACACAAAGTCTACAGAAGGCCTCTTAGGAACTGTCAAGGACAGTCAATTGTCAATTGGGTGAGAGCATCAGGCGTAGTTGGAACACTTACAGAAGGTCTTGTAGTAGACATCGCTCTGCGAGTATAAAACCCGCGCATTGCCGGGATCAAAGCACGTCCTATAGAGCTCCAACAGCTGTCCCTCGATCGTGTAGCCCACAGCATACATGCTCCCAGAACACTCCGCGTCCCTGATACGCGTCACCGCTGGCCGCATCGGATCGTTGCATGTCATGGGCATAGGCACAGAGAACTGTCCATTGTCCTGGCACTGGGTCTCCACCCTGTCCGCGGCACTGCAGAACATCCATAGGGACACACCAGCGGGAACGGTTTCTGTTCGCTGCAATTGAAGGGCTCCGCTGGCATCGCGATAGGTGAAAATGCGATTCGTTCCCTCCACCATATACTTCGCAATCCGACAATCACTGTGCACACCATGACCTGCTCTCGAATAGGTAAACTTTGGCACACACTTTCATTAATTCAAAGGGAGATATGTACTTGCCCATGGCGCAGAGTAGGAGCAGCAGTAGTACCTGGGAGCCATCCATCTGATGGACTACTTTTGTGAATTATATTCCAATTTTGTATTAAGTCCCCGAAACAAATGAATGTTTAGACGTGGAACACGTTGAGAATTGCTTATAGAATCTATACAGAATCTTCCTCTGTTGATAACTGCTGTCCCTCCTCCATCTTAAAAGTAAATTCAAACAGATTGTAGTTTTTTTTTTGACAGTCCACTTGTGGATAACACTTTATTGCTTCTATCACATACAAAAGTTGTTGTTTTGGTTGCTAGTTGAACTCTGCTTCGAAACAATTGCTCAATTCTTGTATTCGTGGTACTGTACTTCAAGATGTTATTTATAATTATTCAATTTAGAGGTGGCATTTTTTTTTGTGTTTTTCGTTTTTAGTTTTTTGCGGATTTTTGTTCTTTCTACTTCAAATGGTGCACATAGATTGAGTGTTATTATAAATTGTAGGTGTAAGGGATAGTTGGCGTGTCAATGAACTAAAAAGTAGACAAAATATAGCGAATCGAAATGCAAGCGCATTCGGTGGAGTACTCGTTCTCGTTCTCGCACTCGTTCCCGTTCTCGTACTCATAGGTGGTAAGACATGCATAAATGTAAACAAACTTAAAACAAGAGTGAAAATAACGGTGGCTAAAACATATTTTGCACTAAAAAAGGGTTCCGCTTGCGAATCGTGGGGAGCTTGTTCAAAATTGCTGCGCGAAATCTCATACTCATAGACATTGAATCTTATATAGAAAACGATATCCGAACTGCTAGTGTGTGTAAATGCTATAAGCTATACTTGGTTCCTAGGGTGGTATTCATTCAATTGTTGTCCTGCTTGTTGATCAGCTTCAAGATGACCTTGCCGCCCTGCACATCCAAGGCATAGAGGCTGCCGTCTTTGATCTCGTTGTTGAGCACCTCGTCGGTGACGCTAACGAGTATGCCCGACGGCCCAGAGATGTAAACACAGCTCTTGTTGGCTTCGTTGAAGATGTTCGAGCCGCTGCCCGAGTACTTTGAGTGCATGCTCCAGTTGTTGTACATTGCAGCAGCAGCAGCAGCAGCAGCAGCGGCGGCCGCAACGGCAGCAGCTCCCCCGTTCTCCTGGGCACTCGCCTTGGTCATGAACTCGTAGAAGCCGGGCGTCTTGAACAGCTTCTGCTGCAGCTCCTTGGCCGTGTTCGACAGCAAGTAGATGGCGTTGTAGCTGCAGCCATCCATGCTGGCATACAGCGTGAGTCTAGGCGTGATGGTTCTAGGAATGAAGAATTTAATATTTGAATTGATTTTTCATCTCTTTTTGGGTATCACTCACTTGGCTCGCAATATGTTGAACATGCGTATGCCGTCGGCCAGGCCACAGATTTGTATTAGATCCTCCTTGGACATGCTAAAAAATAAACCCAAACATGAGCTACAGTTTCGAAACGTATTGTGGGCAAGCACAAACCGCATGATATCAGCTCCCGAGAAGTGGGCGAACGTCGATAGATAGGCTGTGAGGCGATGGTTGGTCAGCCACTGCGTCACTTGTGACGGCGTCGACTCCGGCATTATGTTCTGATTCTGCATCATAATTTGAAATGGGAATTGTTAGCTGTGTCGAGTTGCGGTGCCAAATATAAAATACATACAAAGTCATCCATTTCCGCGGGCACATGCTGCGGCGAGACCATATTGGTGGCGTCCATCAGCTTGAAATTGGGCGAATTGGTTGACGTCACCGAGTTGATGGCTATGGGGCTGCTGCCGCTGGTCGCCGGCGATGCTGCACTTGATGCGAACGGTAGCATCCCATCGTACTTGGGTATATGCGAGGGCGAATTTGGCCAAAGCTTCATACTGCGGAAGAGATACAGGGAGCGTGATTAGTTTGGGTGCCCACTGTGTTCTACAGTCTTCAGTTTGGTCCTACAAATTCTGGATAATGGCGGGCTGGGGCTCTGTATCTTGCAGTGACAGGAGCGACGATCCTTCGGGGGCCAGTGCATGTTCACGAATGCCGTCATTCTGCCCCAGACCCGTTCAGCTATCGTCCCACTCGCTCTCCCTGGGAATCAGGTTTTCTCTTCCACGAAACTGTTCGATTTCTCTTTGTTTACAAGCAGATACAGCTGTACCCCCCGAATATACCCCATGCTGGATATGCGATCCCTGATTGAATAAGAAAACTTGTTTGGATTTGCATGTAAAACCACATCTAACCCGTAATTCAGTCAAGTGGGAAATTTCCTAGACTTTCAAGTTCTTTGCCTGCCCTCCCGCCCCCGAGGGATCTCGATCTTCAGCACAGGTATCGCTTCGGGATGGGGGTGATTCGAAACTTAAATGCAAAACATGATCTGTGTTGATGTCTGTGTGGTTCAGCAGAAGAGAAACAAAGCCGAAAACCGGTTAAAAGCAACTTTAAGCTATAAATTACTTGGAGCGTGGGGCGGCCCACACCAAACGCTCTTCGAATGGTGCTCTTAGCGGGCCAACACCTTGCCAATCTCTCAGTTGGTGCGGGAAAATTCCATTCAAGAGTGCGTTTCACAGCTACAATTTTAGAGATTGAAATGAAAGCTCATTGCACACAAAAGTGTATAAAATTCGAACAAATGGCAGCCATCTAATTAGGCATTTAAATAGATTCGAGTGAACATTAAATTAACCCAAATACTTAACCCATTCGAAGGCTGATTGAATCTATAACCAAATTGTTCTGAGCTCTAGGTAAGGGGCAGATAAGAAGCTAGAGGGGCACACGTTGACAGGTGCACGAGTATGTAATACGGAATAATACAGACACATGATCATAGTAACTGGCTGTTATGCAAATAGCTGGGGGATCTGGACTTGGATCTGTGCCTGCAGTGCAAGGAGATCGTAAATCAAAGCCGCAGCCTTGGCTGTCACATAAAAAAACTACACTCGAGACAATTTGCACGCTCAATTGAGAGATTGCGTCAACTGTGGAGCGACGACGTCAATTGGTAAAGTCTGTAGGGGCTACACTCACTACTCGGGGCTGTAGCAGCCCGCGGTGGTGGCCGGCATAACCAGATCCAGCGACATGTCATTCATGATGGTGCACTCGTAGCTGGGCTGAAACTTATCCTGCTCCGACTGCGGACGCTTCTGGATCTTCTCGCGATCCTGCTTGTGCTTGCGATCGGCGCCCTTTAGCTTGAACACCTGCAAAGAAATGAACAAATGAATGACTCCCTCGATCTAGGTCAGTTCTCCTCACACACCTTGATCTGGCAGGCAGCTGCATGGACGGCGTGCTTAACGCTGGAAATGGATAAACCTCCGACGCTGCAGTTGCTGTTGCTGCCCCCATTGGGTGTACGCTCCGGTGAGCCTGGGGCAGTTGAACCGCTGTTACCGTTTCCGATTCCGTTTCCGTTACTGTTGCCACTGATATTGTTGTTGCTTGTTCCGTTCGTGTTGCTGTTGTTGCTTTCTATGTAGGTCTCGATCTGGAGTCGAAATGGTACACCTTTCTCACCGCCGTGCTTCTTTGGTGTAAATTCGGTTGAAATGCAATTGACCTTGATGTAGACGCCGACCTCCTTGAGTGGATCCCAGAATATCTCGACAGTGTTGAGCGAGTTGGAGCTCAGGGGCTGCGAGACGTGGCACAGGCCATACGAGAGCGGTACATCCACCTCAATGATGCGCTCGCCGGGTCGGGATTGCTGCCATTGTTGCATCTGCTCGCGCTCCATGAACTGGAGGCGCCGCTCATGGAAGCATATCTTGATCACGCTCTGCAAGTGAATTTGCAACAGATGAAGTCACTCTACATTAGATATACATAGGGCTGTAGTATGTAAAATGTATGTAAAATGTAGTTTGGCCAAACGCTGCTCATACGCATGCACAGTCCTCGTGGGTCTATCTCTCTCTCTCTCTCTCTCAAGTTCTTCGTCATCTTAATTGGGGTTTATTAAAACCAATTGACGCCATACAGCCTCAAGTCAAATCGTTCACTGAATCACATGCCATTTGGCGGCGGCTTGGGGCATGGTTATGCACCAGCTGGGCCTGTGGCACAGCCTTGAACTCACCTTCAAAATCTTATCCCTGTAGAGGGACAGGTCCCCGATCTTCTTCAGCTTGATCTCGTAGCTCTGGCCCTGGTTCAGATACGTGAGGGTCTCCTCATTGTTCTTGGTGGCAATCGATGTGGCAGCAGCCAAAATGTATTGAAACCTACATGGAGGAGGATCATCAAAGCTCAGCGTAACCAGAGACACACTCGATGGAGACTCACTTGTGATCCTCGGCGTGTGTCGCTCCGTTGGCGGATCCAAGCTCTATCTTGGATGGATCAAGCACGCTCAGTTGCTGCTGCTGCTGCTGCTGCTGCTGCTGCTGAGGATTGCTCTTGCCCTTGTCTGGCTGTCCGCCCAGCTCGTAGTCGCTGGCAGCCACTGGCGAGCCCTGGGGAGAGCCACAGCCACAGAGTAGTCCGGCGCTCAGGTCGTGTTTGCCATTGGCAGCGGCTGTCTCCTGGCCCAGCTGCGGTGAGTTCTGTGCCTCATCCACCTTGGCAATCGCCACGCTGGCAGAGACATTGCCTGCGGCATTGCTGTTGCCGCTGCTGTCCAGCGAGAGCTTTGGATTCGGCTTTATCTGCTCCGTCTGGGGCTCCTGCTTCAGGGCGGTCAGCGTGGGGGAGAACGACAGAAAGTTTTCACTGCTTGTAGAGGAAATAATTAGCTCCAATCTCACACGGCCACGCGGTCAAACGGGAATATCTTACTTGTTCAGATACGAGCTGCTGTTGAACTCGGCATTCAAATCGAAGCCAATCTCATCGCTCCAGCTGCTGCGGCCTGTCAAAATCGAAGAGTAAATTAAAGTTAAATACATCCAAAACCACGTTGGCGATTCAATCCCAATCTCACGCTCTTATCGAGGCTAGACTGACAAACTTTTTGCTTAATTTAGTGCAGATATTTGAGTGCTTTTTTAGCTGGTTCCTTCCGTATCTCTATAGATTCGAGCAGTGGGATTTATCGCTCCTAAAACATGCATCAGACATCAGACAATATCCCCTTAGTGGTCACACAATAAATAAAATGCTTCGCTGATTGATTTAATCTATCTGCAGATACCGATCCAAAGCGAAACCCTCTAGTCGGGGGCTCCAATCGAATTGATTTAATTCAAAGAGCCAGCCATCGACTGACGCACACACAAATATGAGTTGTTTCTGTCTAGATAGTGTCACAGCTAATTGTTTGATTAAGCGTATGAAAAGTATCCGGCAAGACAAAAAGATAGCATTGCTACACCATCGACTATAGTTTTGATTGCTGCTGAGAAATGTATTGAAATTATATGAACAAAGTCTGCGGCAGGGTTCGTCTCTGATTCAGTATGCAGAACAGTACTTTATGGTGTAGAGTTTTAAAACTCAAACATAAATTCTGACAATCCACCAAGTTGTGTGTTTGGTTTATACAAAACGAAAAGGCGAACACACATTTAGGTCTTATCTGCGGCAAGTGTCGCTTGATAAGCCATCAAAGGGGGGAAACGTGGCAGAGCTTTAGATTTGAGTCAAAATTATATGGTGACACACACACACACACACACACACACAAGTACATAAATATGTCCATGTGGAAGTATATCAGTGTGCCAGTGTCATGCCTCAGACACCCGCTGTGGAATAA
The DNA here is from genome assembly GCF_900245975.1 of Drosophila guanche. Classification (NCBI taxonomy): domain Eukaryota; kingdom Metazoa; phylum Arthropoda; class Insecta; order Diptera; family Drosophilidae; genus Drosophila; species Drosophila guanche. The sequence goes on along the minus strand of NW_022995743.1, from coordinate 8,125,082 downwards.
TTAGTTCAGCGGCTAGTAGTTGGGACCTTGCGTGACTTTGTTTTTGAAACAATCTCTCTGGCACATCTTTAAAGATGCTCAGCCACTCGCTCTTTCCCTCACTCTTTCTGGCTATGAGTGGGGGGCCCGGTTTACTCTTCGGAAAAGTACCCAAAACTCTGTGGCATTCTATTATTAAAGTGAGCTATTGATGAACGTCAGTTGGAGACCGTGATGTTAGGGCAGGTGCTAAGTTAATCACAGTCGCTGCTCTGTTAATTTCATTAGTGGATATCCAGCTGCCCATACAGCAGCGATGCTAATCAGTTTATGGAACTATTTAAAGCCAGACTTTGAGGGTGCAACTCCATTTGTCGTAAACTTAACCATTTCAAACACTTCAGCCCTAACCCTATGATAGAGTTTGGATTAATTGCCAAGTCACGAAGCCATCTCATAGCTACACTCGCACATGCACAACTGTTAGCTAGGTAGATAGATACAGACTAATTAGCAGTGATATTTCTCTGCTTGTACAGCACTTAACACATGCACTCACGCTTGTCTTTCGGAATGATCAACTTAATTGTCTATCTATCTATGACTTATCTATCCCTCCATATGTCTCGTCAAAGGGGGCACAAACAGGTTTCTTAATTATTCCCAATTCACTACAATACACGAGCTTACATCAGGGGGAACGTGGATGGGAGTGGAGTGAAGAACGAGTTTTTGGCCAGGAAGAGTGTCTCGAACAGGTCTCTATATCGAAATTTCTTTCAGTCTTTCTCGCTTTCATTGATTGTGGGTCAGTCAGTAAACTTATTTACTTATGCAAATGAGTTTGGGTCTGGCCAATGCAGGGGGACATTGGGTTTTGGCCTTACCAGAGTGCTTCTCGCGCTTGTGCTTATCCTTTTCCTGGGGTGCCACTTTGGTGGGCAGCTCGCCGCTCTGGGATGCTGTGGGGGAGTTCTCGGTCTGGCCAATGTCCAGTGAGTCCCAATCCATTCGTCTTTTGCGGGTGCCGCTGTTTAGATAGATGGTCTGAACGTCGATTATCTGCGGTCCCGGCGAATCCTTCGACTGCCCGTCTACGATAACCGTAAGTTCTTCGATTAGCGATATCTCTAGATGCCACAGAGTTGATGCGACGATGATGATGGAGTTGATTAGAGCTAGCTGACTGATTGATGGACTGACTTAATGGTGAGCGAGCTGTAACCTTACCTGTCCACGATTCCTCAGAGTTTGGCGGCGAGTCAACAAAGTTGATCACTTGCTCATAATCCGTTCCAATATGCTGATGATGGTAGCCGCTAATAAAGTGGCGGTTCTCGATCTGGAAAACCAAGCAGAAGCAGAAGCAGAAACATTCAATTTCAGTGATCTAAGCCTGCTCCAACTTGTAGCTCGAAAATGTAGAAACAGATTCCGAATTACAATCACGAACAGAAACAAAGCCCGTCTAGCCGCCAGCGAGGCTATGCCCTCACAGCATTATCTCTAGAGTCCAGCTCAAGTACTATAAATGTACTTGTATATGTAATACATATGTATAAGCATGTATTTAGGTCCGAAACCTTGCTGATAAGTTCGCGTATAATCTCTCTCCTCTTTGCTCTCTCTCTCTCTCTCAAGTGAGAGTAGGGGAAAACACACATTTAATTATGCTCCACAAAGATAAGATCGACATGCCCGACATGTGAGTAAACAATTCCCGAACAAAGATCTCAAGATACGCCCACAAAAGGTGTGATACGAAAGAAGAAAACAATAATAGTAAGCTCTGAATGCTGTCTACCTCAGTCTACCACAATTTTGTTTTATGATACATTGTCTCTGCTTTATAGCATCATTAGCAATTGAACCACATAAGTACATATGTACTATGCATATATTTTGTTATATTCAAGGCACTTATTCCCTGCAAAGCCATTTTAATTATGGTTCTATTTGATTCCAAGCGAATGTTCCATGGATTTCTGATTATATGTATATTTGCATCTCATAAGTTTCTCCCTTAGGATGGATGGAAAACTTACCTGATTTATATTCTCGCTGGCACTGCTGTTGCTATTAATATTGCTGTTGTTGTTGTTATTCTGATATTGACTGCGATTCAAGTTGTTGTTGTTGTTGTTGTTGTTGTTGAATTCCATTTGATCGAATTCGCTGAAGATGTTCAAATCGAATTTGGTGTTGGTGGTGGTCGCAATGCGCTGTGGTAGCTGAAGTTGTAGCTCCTCGTGTGGCTGATGGTGAGGGTTGTTGTTGTTGTTGTTGTTGTTGTTGTGTTGATGGTGGTTCGAATGTTCTTGTTGCAGTTCTGAATATTGTGGATCGAATATGCTTTGTAAATCCAAGAGACCGGAGTTTTGCGATAGAAACGAAAGCGCCATTCGGTAGATGGGCGTTGGATCTTTGTTATTTTCTTGTTCCTTTTTGTTGTTGTTGATTTTTGTTGATGTCACACACGCACTCAAAAGTGAATAACCGAGGGGGAGCGGTAGATACACTGATTACTGGTTTCTGGTTAACGCGTCGATCGATCCACCGATATCGCTAGCGGTGGTATCCTTGGGCGGCGTCAGCAATTTTGCTCAAGCAACAAAAAGTAATAGTAACAATAGTAATATTCGAAGTAGAAATAATATTTGTGTGCGTGGGTAGGGTCTTGTTATATTGAGATGCCTTAATTAGGTTTGGATTTGCTTAGGTTAACATTTTGCATCTTTGTTCAAAATGTTCGTTATGACACTAACACCGTTATGCGCACAGCACTCAGGATTTCAGATTTGGATTGTGGATTTGTTGCACTCCGCGTGAGTTCGACTAACAACCAAATAATATCGTTATAGTTAATTATTTATTATTCACTATTTATGTCTATACTCCTTCTTTTTTTTTGTTTGTTTGTTTTTTTGGGTTTTTTGTAACTTTTTCTATGGTTTTTTTTGTTCACAATTATGTGGAATTGGAATAGTTGCGTTGTGCGTGTGTTCTTGGGGCCTTGGAAGGGGTGGGGGACCGAGCCAAGTTAAAACAATACGAAAAACGAATTGTACAGTTTCTTAATTCCGGTGGTCTCGCGCTGACGATGGCTTCGGAGTAGGGTATTTTCGATTTTTAACAGCATCTTGTTCCTCAGATACATATAGCTCGATTGCGATTGATATACATTTGACATGCGCTGCAGTCGTATTTCAGATTTCTCCATTTATTGCTGCTAAATCTGCGGAAGGCGTTGGTGCAGTTGATTTGATTTCTTTACAGGTCTCACTGGCACTCGTGGACGTGGGATCACTGGGGCTTGTCTTGCACTTGCTGCTGGATCGTTTCGCTCACTGTCAGATGGCTGACATTATATAGCAGTTGTTTACTCGCGAATTGCCGTTTCCTCACTGATAGCAGAGTGCACTCCCTGTGGCAGATACTACGAACAGCCTTTGTTCGTTTTTCCTAGCGCTTTACACTCGAGAGACTCGGTTTCAGTATATCTTTCAGAGTGTTTGTGTGACGAGATCTGTCTGTACTTTTGTCACCGTCAGATATGCGACATTCTAATTAACGCTGACTTTGGAGTATGGCCTCTTCCCCGAAAAAAATGGCAATTTGCTTCTCTACACTTGGACACTGTCAGATGGCAGACATTCTTCAGCAGTTATGGTGTCTTCTCAAATTCAAACTCGAATCGATGGCAGAGTGAACTTTTGGCTGAGCTTTCGATGATGATGACTTGATAACTTGGATCGTTTGGGGGTTGGCTGCGGAGCTAAAATGTTGAACACAACTATTCCGGGCGCGTTTCGAACGTATTCTGTTCAGCGCTGGCCGTGCGACGGGGCTGCAAAGTGAAGTGACTCGAGTCGAGTGGATTTCTGCTGCGAGCTTAGCCGCTCGGGGGCTTCGTGGTCCGGGCTCCGGGCTCAGGCACGGTACGGGCGGGGTATGGTCCGGCGTATGGTGTGCTTTGGCGATGGCGATGGCTGTGCTGTGGCTATGGCTGTTATCACTGCGCGTGTGTTGGTGCGTCGAGGGGTGTTATATATTAGCTCTTAGTCGTATTTTATTGGAGGCTAATTTCTGTGGCTTTTTGCGAAGTCTGGTGGCTGGTGGCGAACAGGTTTTCGATGCGATCGAAACGTTAATTATTCACAAATGTTCAGATTTCATTAGGCGAATTAACAGCGCGAAAAAGAGTTTGTTTGTTCGGCGCCGGGCTTTTCGTTCGATTCGGTGTCTCTCGTCTCTTGATTTGCACTATTTATGACGGTTAGATTTTCTATATTTCGATGGTGGCTTTTTTTCGGTGGCTACGCTACTGAGATAAGGCGTGGGCGATTGCGATTGCGATTGCTACTGCGAGTTCAATGATAATTTGTTTGCCAATTCGATAGTTCGCGGGACCCGTCACTTTTTTTGTGGACGTTCTTTAGGTTCTTTAGGAGTCTGGACCCTGGGCGTTCGCTAGAGGAGCACTTTTAGTCCGACGAAGCGAGGCTTCGAAAAGCCCAAAGAGACGGGCATTTTGTGCGGAGAACCTTGGTCGAGCGGCAGCCAACACGGACACGAGGTTAAAATATCAATGAGTTGTGAGAATTTCTGCCGTTAGCGGGAAACTACAGACACAGTTTCGGAATCAGCAAAGCCCCAATCAAGCCGAGTGGCCCGACGGCACAGATACAAATACACTTTTGGACCCCCGAGAGCAGAGCTGATGCTCGCGACCAGCGGAGACGGAGACAGCGGCGACGGCAACGGCAACGGCAACGGCAACGGCAGCGACAACGACAATGGATGTGAGTGCGAGTGCGACTTGCGATTACGGAGGCGGAACGGGAACAACTACAGACACAGACGCACTTTCGGAATCATCCAGCGACCAGCGTTCTCCAGAGATCCCAGCAAATTGATGTATGTGGATGCTGCTATCACTCTAATTGATTGTGGCAACAACAACGTTTTACACACGCACACACGTACGCGTACACGAACTCGATCAATTGAAAGGGCTGCTGTTCTCAGCTCTGCTTTGTGTGTGTGGGAGGGAGAGATGCACTTGTTGCTGTTGCTGCTGCTGCTGCTGCTTCTTTCTTTTTTCTGATTCTCTTCAGCTGTTTTGCACGTTTTGTATCGCAGCCGCTTGCTGCTGCTGCGTCTCCCTGTGAATGCCAACGACAACGACGACGATGGCGATACAATAACAGGTCAATTAATGCGAGCGGACAACAGTATATGGCAATTTTCCTCGATTTATGTTGATTGGGCGGGCGTTGTTGTATCTGCAATTGGACTCAATTCAGGCTCGTTTCTGCAAATGTGTGCGCTACGCTGGCTGGGACTTTCGATTTAATTTTCGGCTGGCTGCTTTTCCGCTGCGCGCGTCGATGACGTATTTCGCGAATACGAACACGCACGCACAAGCTGTGAAAACTTGAACTGAACGTCGCTAAATTGTCCCGTAGGTAGGTGTGATGTGGGTGGCGCTGACCGCTTATTGAGCTTTTCCGTTATAATATTTTGGTTTGACTGGTTGGATGGTTTGACTCTGTCCAAGATTGGTTATTACACTCCGCACAAAACGGAAAAACGTGTGTCGCCGATGGAAGCTAAAATTGTACTCAAAAGCTAATATTAACACTAGCCGCCGCTGCCCTCTCCGGCTCTCTTCCGCTCTCTCGGGCTCCACTCATTTTATTCCAAAGCACGGTCAGCGGCGCGCTCTTTATGTGTGCCTGAAGCCCACTATCTGTACGTGAGTGTATATGTGTGGCTGTGTGCGTGATACAGACAATGTGGAATGCAACAAAAACACGCACTTTTTCCACTACTTTTTCCGTTGCTGCCATCGTTTAACAGTTACTTCCAAGAATGGGATTTGTTATCTGGGGCCGATAACAACAAAGAACTTTGATTATCAACAAGAACAGCTGTTGGTTTTAGTCGCAGTCCTAAGAGAAAGAGAGCAAGAGAGAGATAGGGAGAGAGAGCGAACGAGTGCACCTGCTTGTCTCTCTTTAGAGTGGGTTAATCACGATTCTCAGGGTGAACCATAACATGCGATCACCAACGGTAAATGACAGTTCTTTTCCAGTTTATCATTCATGATAATTTAATCCATTATATCCATATCCAGATGTACTAATGCATATAGTTAAAGCGTTAATGAATCAAAGGAAACGCTAATAGCCGAACCTCGAAATATTAAGTGTATCATCATCAGTCTTTCGTTTTTTTCAGCTGTACAGTTAGTTCTCTTCAATTGTGGCTTCGGGAAGGCGAATTAAATATTTCTCAATTGATTTGTAATTGCCATCAATAACAAGGTTCAAGTAAAATGAATGTATTTCGCACATCAAATGTCAAAGACGCAATTCGCTTCAATGGAATGACACGCCAATATCCCAATGGAAACAGATCCAATCGATCCCGGAGACTTTGTTGCACGTTTTCAGCATTCATTTGGGGAAAAGAACAGCTTAGGAAGCCTATTGTCTTCTTGGGCTTTCGAGCCTCAATTAGCGTTGCCGAACTCGCAGCTCTTAAGTTATAAAAGTTAGCAGCATTTGACACAAAAATACTTTTTATGACCATTGATCAATTCCCTGCGGTAGTAAAAGGTTTATAAGGCGTAATATGAAATTAATGGAGCTACGAGACTGAAAATTAGCACGGAAATTAGACAGAGTTGATACAAAGAGCGGTCTAATTCCAGGCAATGAACAAATTAACATCTTTGCGATGTTAACTAATTTGAAATCTGGCGCCCAGTCCTCTATCCTTTGCAGCACTGTTCTTGATACGGCCATACTTGGAATATGGAACCAAGATACGCTTTCCAGTATTGATATGAAATGCAAATCTTTCCAATAAGTTATGTCTTTTTAGACCTTTTTAGTTTGTTAAAACTAGCCAATCCTATGCAGAATTGAATCTTCAATCAGCTTTAAATATTTTTTCAGTGTTTAAAGTCTTTGTAAGCTAGTAATATCAAATAGAACATCAAAATCGAGGAATATGATTTCGGACTACGTTATATTTACGGTATTTTAAATATGAGAAGATGTATTTCGGTATATTTTTGTAAGTGCGCGGTCACACTGTCCCTAATTCTGGCGCTGGCATCGAAATTTTTCTTTTTCTTCTTTTTATAATGGAATTATCGCCAAACAATCAAAACGAGGACAGAAAACCCATCCTAACAGCCGACGGCCTCGTGCAAACCTCCAACTCGCCCTTCGAGTCGACTATTTCGCAGGAGACGCAGACCTCCAACGGCATCGGCACCCAGTGCCAGCTGACGGTCGACCAATTGGACATAGAGATTCTGCCGATCATATACGACGTGGTGCGCTGGTAGGTTCAGGCTATGCGGTGCCACAAGTGTGCGGTGCCAATGGCCGAAATGTCAATCACTTGGACACATATGCACACAAGTACATGTATTTAAGAAATTAACAAAAGGCACAATTTAGTTGAAGCTCTTATATAATCTGTTGTCTCTTTTAGTGTGGAAAAGGATCCGCTTGAGAACGCCGTGAAGCTGCGCGAGTCCCAGGACTGCAACCACAAGGTGAGAATATCCCATAGATGATGTGTAAATTAACCCAATTCTTGATACCCCTGCAGATCTTCGAGCTGCAGAAGCGCTTCGAGTCAGCGCGCGAGCAAATCAGACAGCTGCCCGGCATCGACTTCAACAAGGACGAGCAGCTGCAACGCCTCGAACTGCTGCGGAATCAACTGAAGCTGAAGCAGCAGCTCATACGCAAGTACAAGGACACGGAATTCTAGGAGCCCTCGAGATGGTACTGCGACTGCTGATGCGGTATCTGGCCAACAATGAGCAGCTTATCCAGCGCATGGCAGACAGCTATCCCATGCGACGGGCTGCTCAGCTGGTCGTCTCCCTGATGTACCGCACCAAGAGCCTGGCCAGGGAGCAGGGGCTGCACGAGATGACGCCGGAGCGCTTCAAGTGAGTACAGCAGCAGGACAGAGTACCCAATAATATGATAATTCGTGGTCCATTACAGATCCTTCATCAGTATGTTCAAGAACAATGTAAAACAAGAACTGGAGGGTGTCAAGAAGGAGCTCAAAGACAAGAAAAACTAGGCACCCAGCGGCATTGGGATGTGTTAATATCAACGGGGGGAAATCCAAATTATAGTCAGCCATACCGTAGGAACCTTTTTCAGACAACCTCCCAATAAATAAGTGAAATCAATAGAGCAGACGATCTAAGATGTGAAATCGTTCGTTTAATGTCCATTAACTTCTCCGTTCGTTCCGGAATTAAGTAACTTATATTTAGAGTCAAAAATCGAAACGAAATATAAAATTCAATGTGCAGTGAAATCGGTGAATCTTAAGACTACGAACAGAAGACCAAATTCGATTTGTCAACTCATTTTACAGTGGACGAGAACGGAAAACGCTTCCATTTATTACAGGCCAAATGGGTCTCTCACTTCGGATTCCAGTAGCAAAATAGTTTCTCTCTTTTTTTTCTTTTAACAAAACTGATTGGGTCGCCGGACTTTGGCAGAGTTTTTTTTCAAATACTTTTGCTTATACAACTAGAAAGAACAAAGGAAACGGTTCTCACTCCGGGCAGGCTGCGGGGGCAACCGAGGACGATGCCTCGCCGGTGCTGGGCAGCGGCAGCGATAGGGCGGCTGAGCCGTTGGATTGATTCGTCCCGGGCAGGGGCGGGCGATTGTTTCGTTTCCGCTTGCCGCCTCGCCGGCTGCCTCCCTCACGCTTGTCGCCATTCAGCTTCTCCTCGCCATCGTCCTTGCTGCAGCTGGCACCCGAGGTGCTGCCCTGGCCCTGCTGTCGATTGTTGGTGCCATTGCTACCGGCGTTCTGAGATCGGGACTGCATCTTGGCGGGCTTGGGGCGGTAGGGCGAAGCGGCTGCGTGGGGCATGGGACGCAAAATGTTGCCCACCGCCTTGGTGCGTCCCTCGCGGAACACCAGTCGCTGGCCCGCTCGTATGTACTCCGGCTGCTTGATGAACCGGAACTTCACTTGGGCCTTGTCGCCTGTACGTAGGCATTCACGCGACATGTGTATGATGGACGCCGTTTGTCGTATGCTGCCGCAGTGGACCATTGCCTGGTATCTGGCCGAGATGGTGGTAGGGTGATGGAGCACCAGAATCTCTCCCTCGAACTCCCAGCAGGCCTGGGGCTTCAAGTCTGGCGACACCATCACCATACCCTTCCGCAGGTAGGCGCGCTTGATCTTCTTCAGGGCGAAGCTTGCCGTCTGGCCACACCGCACGCGTGCCACATTCATCCTCTTGCGGTGTATGCTCTTGATGGTGATCGGCACAAAGGCCCCTACTGCATCGGGGCCCAGCATGAGACCGTCGTTCAGTTTGATGGTGCCCTGGAGGCAGGTTCCCGAGACTACGGTGCCGACGCCTGGCACAGAGTAGACATCGTCGATTTGGAACTCGGCTGGCAGGCTCTCGGAGCCGGCCATCCGCGTGCTCAGCAAATTGAGGAACGTTTTCAACAGCCCTAGATTGTCGCCGGTCACATTGGACACCTGGAAAATGGGACACAGACGCTCGCTGACAAAGTTCGTGGCACTGAGGACGACGTCGTCCTGGGTGCGCACCACCACGGGCACCTTGCGGCACCCCTGCGACTTGAGCATCTTGATTAGCATCTTCATATTGTCCAGCAGCACGTTGGCCGGACACATGTCGATTTTGGTGACCACCACAAAGACGGGCACGGCCAGAGCCAGGGCCAAACCCAGATGCTCCTTGGTCATGCCAATGATGCCAGCATTCGCTCCAATCTGAAATGAGGATAATGGTAAGCAATCGGGAACCCCAAACCAGTCAAGCTTTAGTGCTCACCATCAACATTCCAAAGTCGGGAGCATGTCCAGTCATGCCGAAGACGGTGGTTTTCAGGTAGCGCTCGTGCCCTGCCAGATCGATGAAGGTGATCACCTTGGCCGAGTTCTCGCAGATCTTAACCCAGTCCAGATGGCCGTGGTCCGGCTTGTTGACCACATTGCCCACACCATCGAAGCCAAGTATGTCGTTGCCCACGGAGCTTGTGCGTCCGCTCTCAATTTCGTGCTTGTGCCGAAACAGACGCTGCCGCGCATGTCCGCGTCCGTTATCCAGCTCCCCGTGGGTGAGCACGCCCAGCAGGGTGGACTTGCCAGCGTCCACATTGCCCACAACGGCCACTCTGAAGGATTCAAGTGTTATCACTTGTAGTCGCCATTGGTGTCTTGGCTGGTTGTGCTCACCGTATCTCCATGAAATCGGTCGTCTCGATGTGCTTCCGTATAAGGAACTGGGCCGTTTGTCCCCTCTCTGCGCGCCGCTCGCGCAGCTTGACTACGTCCGCATCGATGTTGGCTGCCAGCAGATGTAACGTGGCCACGGAGGCAGCGAATTGCTCAGGATTCAGTCCCTTATCGCTGCCATCTGCGAATGAAGCGGAAAACAGGGAGTCACATGTACGGGCCATTGAACCGGAAATATGACTCACCCTCGCCCACGCCAAGCTCGTAGATGGTCTCCCCACAGTTGTCCGCTATGCGGTCGAGCAGTCGCTTCTGGAGCAGCTCCATCTGCTCCTCGTTCGGCTCCACCAGCACATCCTTGCCCCGTATGCTGGAGTAGTCGATGGTCAGGCTGGCCATCTGCTGCGGCAAGCCATCCACATTGAAGATGTTGCTCCGGGCCGTCTTAATGCCCACGCCCACTCCGACAGGGGGAGGTGGAGGGACGCCCTGTATGTTATTCATACTATTGCTATGCATTGGTTGCTCTCTAAGTGTTAGGATCAGGGACTACTGTATCCTTGGAATCATTTCCTTTGAGATGTGTGTGCGGGATGATGCGTGATGTTTGATTGATTCTGTAATGGCAAAAGGCACATGTGGCTGGTCAGGAGAGAATCACTTGAGTCGGAGCTCGAGGTAGAGCCTGACCTATCCAACGCCCATTTGGCTTAATAATGGCAGTGTCTGGTAGCGCGTGCACTTTGCTTGCATCTCGATTGTGAAATGAATACAAAGAAGCGACGGCCGCAGAATTTATAGCCCCAAACGAAATGGCTGACGAAATGTGAAGAGCGGTTGTCGAAATGTGAACCCTCGGAATGATGAAATAGTTAACTCAATATCTCTAAGCCAGCGATTTTCGCCTAAATCGAAATCGAAGCTATTTGGTGGACGCCAACGAATGTTTTACATTGAATTTGTTGTTCAACAGCTGATCGTTCGGTTTTTTATATAACACAACACAGATGAGAGGGTACGCATATTTTGTGGTGTTGACACCAAACAGAATCTAAAATTTTGTTTATTTTTAGCGGCTAACAATGAAAATGATTTGAATTTTCATACATACATATGTATCTACATACATATCTACATGCATCTATGCACAAACACATATGTATGTATGTGGATATGTATATAGACAAACGAAAACAAACACAAACAAAGTTTGTTGTCTTGCGCCATTTTTTGTTTTTATTTGCAAATTGCGAATTTAGTCTTGTGGGACGGAGGGAACGGGGAAGCGGCGGACGACTGCTTGCTGCCCATTGAATAACAAATCACACAAGAAATCAGCTGAAATTATCACCTGAAAACCCATTCGTGCACACTCACACACGTACACACACAGAACGGTACGTGTCGTACGAGGAACAAGAGAACGGATAAAGAAGAAAAGTGAAAGGATGTTTTGTCTTTGTTGCTTTTGCAGGCAAAGATGAGGAAGATGCAACAGAAACTAGTAGAAGACTCTGCTGGGTACCCTCCCGTTAACTTCCACTTACACTTCATGTAGCCTCCTGTTTGCCCAACCGACGATTGTTTGGTTATTTACCGAAATCCCACGAAATTTATCACCTTACACTTTTTTAACTTTGGAATTTGTTGTTTTCAAGCCACGTACCCTATGTGACCGCGGATTTAAAATATACCGCTGGACCATCAAAAATATACGGAAATATACCTAGGAAAGAGCGAACTTAACCCACTTGGCCCCTCACCATTTGAAATGTTGAGCACCTCGACAGTATGAACGTTTAAATATCATATATCCTTTGATTTATGCTACAATTAGTTTCCAAACCCCTTTTAAACATAAATAATAAAGCCTCGAATGTAATAGCAAAAGTGTAATAACAAAAACTTAAAGCGCAAATGATCGATTGCAGATGGTCGACTGTACCATCGATACCAGGTGAATGGCCACGGATGTGTAATTCTATTCTATACCCTTTTTTATATGCAAACCAATCAAAATAACTTATTTTCATTGCCTAGGTTATATAGAATTGATTCATCCATAGGATAAAATAATACTTTCAGTGCTGAGAGTCCTAACCAGCCTTTATAATATAATCGAATATCAAAATGGAGGAATACGATTTTCATCTGATTAATTTTCAAGGTATATTTCGGTATATTTTCTAGTGTGAGACGGTATATCTTGTCGATAAATCAGCGGCCACACTGCGCAATAAAAATGTTGATTACAAGAAATTCACGTGTAGTAGTCGGCCGCTTGCACAGTTTTCTCAAAACGACGTCAGCTAAAACTACTGGTGCACAGAGCCAAAGGAACATTCAACTAAATACTCAGCCAACGCTAAAAGTCGACATGTCCAAGTACGAGACCGTTGAGAAGGGAGCCAAGAACTCCCCCAGCTACAGCCTTTATTTCAGTAAGTACGAAAAATGTGTGCTGTGTTACTTACATATGTGTGCGAACTCTGCCCGGTCAATGTGACCCGGCATCCATTCCCAGACGACACAATCACTGTGCACCTGTGCTAGAACGGAAGATCATTCATAAAAAGGCAACTGTTAGGCCATAGCTAGATCGTTATGTAAGAAGTCAAACCGGAGTCTGGTTACTTAACGCATAGCTTTATCAGCAAAGGACAGCGCTGTCGCGGATGTACGGGAATTCCCCTTGTTCCTTCTTTTATATTGGACCTAAGTGCACTGCGGCCTCAACTTATCAGCTTATCATATCGGAAATGGGGGAAATTAAATTGGCTGATGGAATGGGGTGCTACCTTTAGACAGCCACTATGAATTAATCAACTTTGGTGGATTGCGTGTCCAGTTGGCGATTGTTTAATAGGCGTAATTTAATTTACTTTCAATAGAAAATAAATGTGGCAATGTCATCTCACCGATGCACGACATTCCATTGTACGCCAATGAGGAGAAGACCATCTACAACATGGTAGTGGAGGTTCCACGTTGGACCAACGCCAAGATGGAGGTGAGCAAAGACAATAAAAGACAACAAATCTTGGCTAGACATAATTCAACGATTGCGTGTTTGTCTTTTTAGATTAGTCTAAAGACGCCCATGAACCCCATTAAGCAGGACATCAAGAAGGGCAAGCTGCGCTTTGTGGCCAACTGCTTCCCCCACAAGGGTTACATTTGGAACTACGGAGCCCTGCCACAGACCTGGGAGAACCCCGACCACATTGAGCCCTCCACAGGCTGCAAGGGCGACAACGATCCCATTGATGTCATTGAAATTGGCTACCGTGTGGCCAAGCGTGGCGATGTTATGCAGGTCAAGGTCCTGGGCACCATTGCACTCATCGATGAGGGCGAAACTGATTGGAAAATCATTGCCATTGATGTGAACGATCCGCTGGCGTCGAAGGTCAACGATATTTCCGATGTGGATCAGTACTTCCCCGGCTTGCTGCGTGCCACTGTTGAGTGGTTCAAGGTAGGACACGGCAGACGGTACACTTTCCTGTTCTTTGCTAACCCGCGCACTCCCAATCCGATAGATCTACAAAATCCCCGATGGCAAGCCAGAGAACCAGTTTGCTTTCAACGGTGATGCGAAGAACGCTGAATTCGCCACCTCGATCATTGCCGAGACCCACAAGTTCTGGCAGACTCTGATCAATCAGAGCAGTGTGGGCGACCACTCAATCTCTTGGTGAGTATTGTGGCATCCATGAACATCGATTTTCATTATCTCTTGATTGTTGTTTGCAGCACCAACATTACCAATCGCAATTCCGAATTCGTCGTCCCCAAGGAGGACGCTGACAAGCTGTTTGCCGAGGCACCAGAGGGTGGCCAGGTTGAGGAAGAGGTCGACACAGGTAAGGTTTACTATGCCAAATCAAACTTATAGCCGCTGCCTGCATATTCCCGCATTTCCCTCCCGATTTGTACAACCCTCGCCTAAGCAACAAAAAGCACACAAATTGGTCACAACAGTCCAAAACACAATCCGCATGCTTTACTCAACTAATTAACTATCACAAATCTAAATCCGACAAACAAAAGACTATCCCCCGCTGTAAATAATCCCAAAATGTTACTACATGCCATAAGTATCTTTGCTTTATTCTGTTTACACTTGTATATAGTAAGTTTTATAGGAAATAAACCTCGTTAAATCCATATTCCTCTTGTTCTTGCAGTCGACACTTGGCATTTCATTCATCTCAAGTAATGCGATGGTGCTGCTGCTTGATTTATGATACCATACTAATGTGAATACTTTTTTGGCACTTACAATGTTGATAATGGAGAGAGTATATTGAAGTTATAATAAAGTTTTGCACCGCAAGTAAAAATCACCGCCGACTGTCTCCTCTTGAAATATACAATCTTTATTTATATTTTACGACTAGATCCAAACAAGTTTAAATTAATTAATAGTTATGCATTTGCAATGGTAGACTAAATCGAATCGAATTGGGCCGTGTATGTAGGGGATTTCTTTTGCTCTTTCAATGTTCTATTGCTGTGGCATGGATTATCTGATTGGTACTACGATGGTACCCTTACAGTGTGTGTGGTGTGGTAGAACGTTCAACTCATTGCCATAACATGTTAATAACTTAAGCTTACAAAATGAAGGAAATGTACAAAATATATATAGAGGCATTATAAATAAGTGCGTATGCGTAGAATTATTTAAAAAGAGAAGACAAATAATTTATTTACATCAGACATTTTGATTCATGTTCGTTTGCTTTGCTTTTGCTGGCTTTTCTATGGAAGAACTAAATGAAACTATCATAATTCTCGTAATAACTAAACTAAAATCTCCACGAGACTGTTAGACAATGGCTGGATCGGCCGGAACAGAACAAACAAAATACAACAAACTGAATTCGAATTTCTACTCTCCGCCACATGCATGTGGCATACATACATACATACATATGTACGTACCATAATCGTAGCTAATATGTAGTTAATATTTTTTGCAACATTTCTGTTTGGTTTTGTTTTTGTTTTGTTTCTCTCGCTTTAAGTGTTATTTACTTCAAGTTTTTAGACATTTTCTTGTCATCTTCTCGGGTCGATCGATCGTTTGTTTCCTTGATGCCATTGTTTCGTGCCGTATCGTATTCTGGTTCTGCCACTATCGTGGCCAGATAGATGTATAGTAGTAGTACATAGTATGGTTAGGTTATAGAATTAAGTAGCTGCTCGTGCCAGTGCCAAAGCCAAGGCCAGTGCCAGTGCCAGTGCCCGTTTACTTTCGGCCCAGGGTATCGCGCCATTCGTTATATTTGTCCATTTCCTCGTGCAGCTGAAGAGCCTCTATGCAGGCATTGAAGAAGGGCGATCCGAAGCATTCTTGCCTGTTTCGGATAGAGCAGTGGACACGTTAGATATCGCATATGGATAATATTTTAGGGGAATTTCGAACACGCTCATTCAAAAAATATGTGAGCCAAAATTCAATAGTCAAAAATTCTCAACTTTCGTCAAGCCGGATATGCATGTAAAAAAGTCAAAAAATGCAACACGGCGACAGTTTAAAATGCAAAACTTTTAAAAACAAATAAAAAAACTAAAAATAAAATAAAAACATACCAAAACAAAAACGGTTAGAGATCGGTTAACGATTCTCTGGCGTCTTTCACTGCCAATCTTTGTGTTCCGCTCTTTTTCTGGTTCTGGTTCTGGTTGTGTGAGGTTCTGGGATTCTTTCTGGCTGGTGTCTGCTTCGCATTTCTAATTCTCATTTATCACAATTTTGATGCTCTCCTCTTCTCTCCTCGTCTCTCTCTCTCTCTCACTCTCTCTCAAATAGCCAGCGAATGATGGTCGGGTTTTTCTACATTTGTAATGTAATTTCCTTCTTCTTTTTTTTTGTGTGCTTTTACCAAAGGTTTTTTGTTTGTGTTTTGCACAAATTGCGTTTTAGTTGCGTTAAGACTAAGCGTTTAGTTTAGTAGTTTAGTGTATGGGTGCGGGATACGTGGATAAGTTTTGGGGGTATATGCTATAGCAATAGATTCCCATACATATATATAGATGTATACATTTGCATATGTATTCCACTCTCTTCTCAGATTTACGCTAATTATGGGCTTAATTGTTACAAAATTAATTGTAATACATTTGCAAAATACTTTCGGTCTCGTGTGTTAGGTGTGTATGTGTATGTGTATGTGTATGTGTCTCTCGGGGAGTGGGGTGTGGGTTTCCGCAGATTTTTACCGTTTGTAAAATGTAAAATTAAATGCTGTATTCTACTCTAAATGGATTTAAAACAATGGATTTCTTTTGTTTATTGTATATACATAACATAATAATAATTAGAATAATAATCATTAAAATAATAAAACAAGCTAGGAATACTTATAAATAAATACTTCGATGCCGGAGGGTAGGGGGTAGAGGAAACTCTTACACCCACCCACTACCCACTCGTTTACTCCCACTATTATCGTATCTTTCTCTACATTTTTGCATCTCCATGCGGTGGCTGCCGTATTTATGCCCTACGATTTATGTTACTTACAACAAACGCATAACGTTCTCAATAAATTAATAAAAGTAATTCGTTTTTAAAAAAACACATATAGTAGAAACTGTATTGCCTACAGTAATAAATAAGTACGAATTAAATTTGGGCATTTAAATAATTAAATTTGTTCTGTTTTTTGTTCGGGCTCTCTCGATCTTGACCTCTGTGCGGGAGAGGGGAGGAGGGGGTTGGCTCAAGATCTTAGAGTTATGTTTGGCCCGGCGTCATGTTGAAGGATATGGGCGAACCGTTCACAACTCTCAGAAAGTGCTGCAAGTTTGATACCTCTTCTTCTGGTATTAGCAACACTTTCAGGCACTCGCCAAACCATTTCGAATCAAAGCAGTCTTTCCTAAAATTAAACACGAAAATCATAATGAAACATAATGGAAACATAAACAAATAAATAATCACCAAGCCAAAAACATAACCGGACGCAGAAATATAAATAGAAATGGAAGCAGAAGCAGAAGCAGAAACAGAAACAGAAATCGTAAAAGAAAGGAAGGAAGTGAAAGGATGGTGGAACATAAGAAATCTATTTGAAAATAGGTTTGTGAAATGGATAGGGCGATCCGTTGATCACTTTCATAGAGTGCTGCAGCTGCGATATTTCTTCATCGTCGATCAGCAGCACCTTGAGGCAGTCCCCGAAGGTTTCGTGGGCGAAACAATTGGCCCTGCATCGAATAGACAAGAACCAAAGATGTAGAAAGTCGAGTAGAAAGTAACAGAAGGCCTCCAAAACAAAAAGGTGTTTAGAATAGAACAGCAGCAAGGCCTGAGGCCAATGGCCAACGACCATTTGCCCCCGATTCCCATCTGATCTGTGCCAGGGTCTTTGGGGTCTCTGAAATCCGACCGGACTCCAAGAGAATGAATGTTTCCATTTCCCATTTGGTTCGCCTTGAAATGCTTTCAGGCAAATCAGATTCATTATCGATCGGACCGCTGTTTTTGGGTGGAATCTCTGCTGCAGGATTGTGTTAGTTATACGTTTGATGGATATGGATATGGATGTGGATGTGGGTGATGTGCTTGGATTGTCAACTTACTTGCATAACCGATGTATACTCGTCTCGCGGAACAGCTGATAGCAGTCCTCGCAGATGCGATCCAGGCGAAAGAACATGGTCTTGTTGAAGATCCCCTTGCACTCCAGATCGAAGAAGTTGCTGCGCTTCGACAGATTGTGGTTGTGTGGCAAGGCTGTGAAGATTGGTATCAAGACGAGAAACAGCACCACCGAGATCTTTATGTTGCGGGAACACATCTGCAAAAGGCAAAAGGGAAAAGGCAAAGCCAAAGGCCAACCAGAAACGTGAGGTTAGTTGGATGAGCAAAACAGGCGAGAAGCAACCGGAAATGCGCTATAAATAGATTCCCACTTGTATGGAACTTATGGGAACACGCTGGCAAGCTGCAATTAGCCGAGATCCGAGCCATCTGGCTAAGCAGATATGGGCCAAGTCGAGCCTTGAAACGAAGCCGCCACAGAGACAGGCATAGGAACAGGGACATGGACAGGGACAGGGACAGGGGCAAGGGCAGCATCGGCCTCGGGGCCTCCATCACATGCAAGTTGCAACGATTGGCATCGCTTGGTCGCTATAAATAGACACCGCCTGACAGTCGACTGGCGGCTAAAAATACTCGTAAACCCCTTCTCTGTCTTCTGCACTGTCTGCTCTGTCTGCAAAGGTGCAATTGCAGTTGCAGACGATCTTATCGTAGGACAAGCTCTATAAATAGCCAGACAATTTCAATGTTTATTGCATTATTTGCAAACTGTCGGCTTTGCTTTATTTATGATGTAAGTTTCGTGGCACGCAGAGAGAGCGAGAGAGAATTCATTTACATTCCCACATGCCCAAGAGACAAGCCCCCAAATACTCGTAAAAATTTGTTTACTTTGCATATTCGATCAATCTGCTCTCTCTCTCTCGAGTCTCAATTACAAGTCGGAGCACAAGGAGCACATTCCAAACTATTGAATAATTTGATTACAATTGCAAATTTTTCCATTTGCGCATTGTGCCAATTGTTTTTGTGCTTGGACATGAAATGTGGGAAATTCTTGTGTCGGCAGCCTCCTCCGCAGCACACGCGGTGATTGAAAAATGGAAAAGCTGAATGAAAACACAAGCAGACAGCACGACGCGGCAACGACTATTTCTGGCAGCAGCAACGACATGAAAGGAGTGTGTGAGTGCCCATTCTCATTGCTGTTCTTGTGATTTATTTATACGAGTCGCGAGATGATTCGGCTGTCGAATCTGGGAGTCCGGGAATCTGTTCTGTTATTTTCAGTTCAGTTTTTAAGTTAAATTGATTTGTTATTGCCTTGTTGATGTATTCAATTAAGTTGAGCGCATTTTCGCTCTGCTTTTGATTTATGGCAGTGGGAATGGGTATATGGTGTATGGTGTATGGTGTATATGTACAGCTATGTATATGTGGATTGAGGAATGTGAATGGGAATTCTAAGAAAGTTCATCAGTCGCTTGCCAAATGGCCTAGCCAAAAGCAAAGCGTATAAACAAATATCTCGAGCAACTGTTCGATCGTTTATTGAGTGTGTTCTTTATGTACGATTGGCACTCTACCATACAGGCCCCTAAAAGTAGGCCCTGTCTTCATCTACTGAACACCTTTAAGTCTGTTCTGTTCTGCTCTGAGATCCATTAATAGGCAGCTGTGGCACACACGTGTGAGGCAATGAAAAGTGCAAGTGGTGGCCAAATGTCGCTAACATTTTGTTTTGCGTCAGAGGGGCAAAGTGCAACAGCTGGGCTGTTGCATGAGGAAGCTCTGCAGTACTCGCATTTCCACAGTATCTGCACATAATGTACTTGTGTGGCATGTTCGGCGGTGGTTTGAGCAGTGTATCGGGTTCGGTTTTCCAGTTCGACTGGGACAGTGCTAATTGGCTTCGAGTTGCACGATTTATGGCATCATTGATTGGCATCTGCGGCAAGTTTCGGGCTTTGGGTGCATGCATTTATTTTTGACGCTCTTTTGCCGGCCGCATAAATTGTATAATCGATATGCGGGACAAGCGTCAGAGATAATGTAACAGGAAGGAGTGAGTGGGCAGAGTGAGGGCAAGGGAAAGTTGAAGGAGACAAGAGAGAGAGAGAGAGAGAGAGAGAGATGTTGAATGAAATGAAATCAAATGACTTCATCGTTGACCACAGAAACCACAAAAAGGAGCCAACGAACGTGATTGCCTTAATCGATGTTCGAGATCTTCGAACTTCACTCTTGCGTCTTTCGTCTTTCCTCTTCGTTGATTTTGTTGTCTCTGTCGCTGTCAGCGTCACTCGCTGGCAGCATGTGCTGGCAATTTGTTTGCATTTGACTTTTGATTAGCTGCCAATTGATTTTATTTGTCGGCCGACGCTTTGTATCAATTCAAGTTGAGAGTGTGCCATACATACAAGTTATCCCATTATTCAAATACACACACACAGCAGCGTTACGAGAATATATATGTACATATTTGTCTGTGTATGTGTTTGTATAACTGAATCATTGGAGCGAGTCGCACGCACGCCACTGCCACTCTGGCTCTAGCTCTGGCTCTGGCTCTCAATTGCCATGTTGTTGATTGTTCTCTGATTGTTCACTATTCAACTTTGATTTGATTGCTGTGCTGTGCGAGTGCCGATCCGATTCGATCCGATCCGAACCGATTTGTTGCGATGTTTTCATTTGCTAGGCGACATTGAATGAAGTCATGAGCCAAAAATAATTATGGCAATTATAGCAGACAAACGGATTGTGAATTCTTTTTTGCGCAATAGTTTATAATTATTATTGTGCACGCCGCACCACGATGGGTATGCTCGTACATAGGCAAATGTGCCGTTGCCTTTCATGTGCATAACGGAAGGAGAGAGCAGAGAGAGAGAGAGAGTGAGTGCAGAGATTTTGCAACACTGACCTGAACTTTAACTTAGATTACAAAGAGAGCAAGAGAGCGCAGTTCTTACGGTACCACCAATACTGCTATGCAACACTGAAGCGGCACCCCGTTTAAGGGTCATCTTCTAGTCGATTCAAATTGCTTGCGCTATTTATAGAATAGATTCAAGTCCAGCTGGTTGTCACTTGGGGACTTCTTATCAGTTTTCCCCCTCATGGATTTGTCTTGGAATGTGAGAAGTGTTATCGGAAGATATATATACCTTAACCCCTGCGACTTATACAGATATACGAGGGCGACAGCAACAGCAACTACGTTATTCCCGCAAAACGGTGGCCAAACAAACGCGTGCATTGTACATACTTATGTACTGCCCAGTAGAGTGGATACATATGTACTTATGAATGTACATATTGCGATATTGTCTGGCTGTGTGTAACGCTTGGCTACGCAAGCATGGCAGGCCACCGAAAGCCAAAACACAAACTGCCAGCCAGCTAGGCAGCCTGGCAGCCTGGCAGCCCCCCAGTTGCTGCTCTTCACTGCTGTGTTGCCTGTGCCTCCTCCCTGCCAACAGTTTGCCAATGGCCATATGAAGATATGCAGCGAAACTAAAATGTGCTTAGGAACGCAAAAAACAACGGCAGCAAACATTCGATGGCGAGACTGCTTGGTACCACCAATCCACCAAAGTGGCACACCAAACCACACCAGCAAGTGGCAAGTCGTTGTGGTGCTGCCGCTGCGGCCGTTGCGCCTGCGTGGATCACTAAACGCTTCTGTTAATTTGATGGACATGCCAGGAGAGTCTCCTCCACACACACACACGCCAAGAAGCAATTTGCATGGGGGGACTCGCGAGTATATTCAATTAATATTCATTTATTCATGAAAAATCTCCGGTTATCGCCGGTGCTGTGTGCCAGCGAAATGCAAATCAGGAAAACAGCAAAGACAGCAAAAAGAAACGCATAATATCGTGTCTCTTCACTGGCCACTGGCCGAAGCCAGTTAAAGCCGCTGAAGAAACGTTTCTAAAATCGTGAAATCTTCACCAAACTCTTTCTCTTTCTCCTCAAAATCCTAATTCACACATCAACAATTTCTTGGAAATATATTAGATGGCTGTGATCTGTGCATAAATATTTGCTAAGATATCAAATAGATAATACAACGCGATAAGTACGGGCTTCAGCTGGGGGCTCCATGAAACGGAAATGACTCAAACGGATCTAGGGAGTTGCTTAAGCGACTCCGCAGATTTATACATTAAATAATATTTAGTTAAACCCCAAACCCCTCGCTCACTGTGACTGCTGCTGTTGCTGTTGCGGCTGTTGCAGTTCGGTGCTTCTGCTGCTGATCCAGAGCCTTTCTATGGCTTCCAGCGCCACTGGAGACATCGTTGCGATGCATGGCTCCCAGTCAATTGATAGTGCACTCAAGTATGGTCGTGTGTGGTGTGTTTGTATATCCAATATATATTATTGAGATTAATGGCAAAGGGTTTCGTAATAGATCGGCAACTGCCAAAGGGGAATGGGCGCGCGCAGTTCACACTCCACTCGGTTGTTCACTTCACACAGATGGTGGTCCGCGGATAATTCCACTTTTGGGCGGGCAAACACGAGATGTGTTGGCAGGTGACAAAAGTCAGTCAAGACAATGGGCAGACGTAGCTGATCGGAGCACGAGACAGGCACCAAAGAGCGAGAAACGAGAGCGAAAAGCGTCGGGGGAAAATGATGAGACATGCGCGAGCAATCAACTCGTGTTGCCAACAAAAATAACACTGAAGATCGCCAGCGGTTGTTGAGGTTGTCGAGGTGCTGTGCCACACAGTGGCGTTGCCATCGCAGCTGCTGCTTCATGCTCTTATCAGACGGGCGCACACAGACACGAAGAGAGCCAGCGACGACAGCGAGTCTGGCACTGCACATGCCACTGTGCGTAAGTGTGTGCGTGTGTTCGGGGGAGAGCGCGACTCGTTTGGCAGTGGAACACCCAGGCGTATACGTGATGCGAATGCCTAACCGGTGGCCTGCCTGGCTGACTGCCTGCTCATCGGCGGCTTCCAGTTTGTGGCGCAAAAGCCGTTAAGCCACCACCCCACCACTGCCGCTGTTGCGTCCACTTGTCCTGGGGAGTGTGTGGCAGAACGCTGGCGGAATACCCAATGACATATGGAGCGATGACGCTGACGCTCACGATCCATGGCTAAACTAGTTATTCCACCTCTCCATCTCTCTCTTTGTCTCTCTCTCTGTGTGTCTCTCATGTCAAAAAGTGAATTAATCAGAGAGCAACAATTACATTTTCCACTCTGAACATTTCAAAGTGCAACTGCTCGAGCGATCCCCATCTAATCAGACTTAGAGTTCTTGCGTTATCTTTATGGTTACTTATATGATGATCTGTTTGGTAATCAGTTGGTTATCTCTTTCGCCTATCAACGCCTAATTGCTTTATAATTGCTCTTGCATAATCAGTTGTTGATAAGAATTCCATCTGCGCACCCGAAATATCATTGCATACATTTGGGAGAGCTTTGCACGCATTAGCAGTATCAAAAGTGCTAATATAAATCATCTTTGGAGTGATTATTATATGTGATAGATGATTGATTTATTGTATTTAATATTCTGCAGTAATTGAACACTTTCTTTCTCTAACTGCTCTTTTGTCTCTTCATTCATCGGTCTATTTGGCTCTCATGGCTCAATGTTTTGCGAACGTAAAGCATTCAGCAGAAAAAGCATTCGGTCAAGAAATGCATTCGCTTGGCTGCCTAAGCCACTGCCACATTGCTGACGTTTGTCGGTCTGCTGGCCTGTGGTTGACGTTTGCCGTTTGCCGTTTGCCGCCGTCGTGCCAGCCAGTTGGGCGACCATTTGGCACAAAACAAACTGACAGACAGACAGACAGAAAGACGGACATCCACCGACTGGCAATTGGCATTTTATTAGTTTAATTGAAAGCAAAACAATTTAGCATGGCGAACGGGTTTCAGTTTGTTTTCCAAATGCACTCGAAATGATCATACATGAGGCACAGACACAGCCACAGCCACAGCCACAGCCCCAACTGTGGCTCAGAGCGTAGATTCCAATGAGTCCGTGGCCGGGGCAGGGGCAGAATCAGACAGCCTGTCACACGTTTCACTCTCCACATTTAATCGTATAAAAGTTTGCATATGTGTGTGTGCATTTTGTATACAAGTATAAGTGTAAGTAAATAAACAAGTCCATTGAGGAAATTACTTGAAAAATATTTAAAAGCAAAAACAGCAACAGCATCAGCATCAGCAACAACAAGTGCAAAAATGTTGATCGCCTTTTTGCTGATTGTGTGCCAATTTTCAGTGCTGTTGTTGTTGCTGGTTTAACGTTTTGTTTTAAATAAAATCGAAAAGAATATAAATCACACAATTAAGTTTTTGCCTTCTTTATTGGGCGACTGCATTCAGATTCAGACGCGAATCGACTGTCGGGCAATTAATGAAACGTAAAGCAGCGTGCGCGCTGGGTGCTGGGAGCTGGGAGAGCTTTCGATAGGGCCATTACGAGACCGAAACGCAGCTGGAGATGCCTGAGCGTCCGCAGGGGGATCAGCGATCAGTGCGGCAGCGATCTCCCCCAATCTCCCGTTCCACCGATGATGGCACAACGCAAGGTGTGGTTTATTTTCGGCTGAAATTCGATTTGAAATTCTCGAGAGCTGCCACTGTTTAAGCTGATTATCGTGGAGCATCTGAGTACAGAGAAGGGAAATGCCAGAGCCATTAAGAGCTTAAGGACATAAAGGATCACAGATGTGTGTGTGTGTATATATCTGAGGAATGGAATCAGAATCGTTTCTCTTCTGGTTTAGCACTTGGCAAGCAAGCAAATAAAAACACACAAATAAAAACAAATACAAATATTTGAGATATGGAAAAGCAACGACCTATATTCCAACGATTTGGTTAAAGTGTTTGGGGCCAAAGACAAAAGCATTTGTGCGAGTGCGAGAAAATATGTATATTGTGTAGCATTTGTATATATTATGTTCATTCCACATTTGTCAAGCGGCTGGCGGAAATGAGTCACTCGCAGAAGACACTCGCAAAGTGCGAAAGCCACCAATTGCAATGAGGCAGCATGGGGAAGACATGGGAGAATATCCAATAAGCTAATGTGGAATGCGGCACAGAAGCAGAAGGAGAGGCTCTGGGGATGAACCGAAGCATGAGATTCCCTCGGATTCCCTACTCGAACTTTCGAACAGAAAGTAAGAATTAATCATACCCTGTTTAGCAAGAGTATCGAAATTATTTGCAAAGGCAAACGGCTCGTGGATTCCAAGAATGCGAGAAATGCCACAACCACAACGAGAATCATGAGAATCTTTCAGTTTTGGGGCTTTTTCCACATTCCTTGGTATCTTGTACGAGTATGTGTGTGTGTGTGTGAGTGTGCGGAGTATTGGCCAATTCACTTGGATCCAATAAGGTCATTTACAACTCGGCTCAACAACAGCAATTGGAATTGGAATTGAAATTGGAATTGGAATTGCAGCAGCAACATTGCCGCTGCCACGTACGGCCAAGGACGGAAGAAATTGTGTGTGACGACGCTTCAAGTGGTTGTCCGAGTGGTTATCCGAGTGGTGCTGCTGCTGGTGGTGGTGGCCTGACGTCAATTAAATTGGATAAATGCCTGAAAACTAGTTTGCGCTCACCTTACCCCCCAGGCATGCCCCTGCCAGCTGCTGCTTAGCCTATTATGTCGATTACATGACACAAAATCAATCATTAACATTTGTAAATGTTGCCCCCCCCCCCCCCCCCCCCCCCCCACCCCACCCCCCACCCCCCCCCCCCCCCTGGCCCACCCACCGCACCACCCACCGCCTATACTGTTATTTTTTTTCTCAGTCACGTGG
>NW_022995743.1:8068329-8098775 GCF_900245975.1 Drosophila guanche | reverse complement strand
TCGAGTGTGCGGGACGGAGACGAGACGGAGGAGGAGATCCCCATACACTCTTTTATCTTTGATGTATCGACGGGCCCCCGTTTTGCGGCTGTCGTTAAATACTCCTTGCATGTGGTTATTGCTTATTGTGAAGTTTTAATGGCATTTTGTCAATTATATTTTCATTTTCATGGCTAATTACGGCATTTTATGCGCTGACATAAGAACCCATTAATTATTCAACGATATTTATGGCCGCAATAATTGATTTGTTCAGCATAAATGAGAATATAAATATATATAAATATGGATACACCGTATTTAATATCTAGTTGGGAGCTGCCTCTGACGGCGGGGTGTGGCCCCATAAAAGGCGAAAAATTAATTTATATTCTGCAGACAGGCCATAAAATGGATTATTGCTGGCCGTTCGATGCTTGCATCAGCCAATTTCAATGTAAATTGGCCAACATAATGTACCCCCTGGTAACCCCTTTTAGTCATTAAGGGATTGCTGCTCAGAACAAACAGAACAGAAACAAAAACAGATGCAACTCCTCCGCCAGCAAGCCAACAAGTAAAACATTTAAATGAACAAACAAAAAACGAAAGCCATCGAGTGAGCATCGAGTGAGTTTTTGGGGCATTGAACCTGCAGGAAATAAGCCAAATGACAATCCGGCAGAACAGATACGAAACATATGTAAGCCTCTTAAAGTATTGTACATACAATGTGTGTGTGTGTGTGTGTGTCTGTGTGTGTTGTACATATATTTATTTGCATGGCAAATACAACAAAAAACATGTGCATATTGTATGTATGATATATGGCCAATGACTGCCGCAACAGCAGCAGCAGTTGCCTCTTGAATTGCCAACATCAAAGTCGGATCTGTATCTGTAGAGTGCGCATCGCATCCACTCAACCACCCACACACATCTGTACATACAGCATAGCTGAGTGCGCCCCACAATTGCTTTTCAATTAGCCAAGCACTCTCGAGACCCAATGGGGCGGGAGGAGGATCTTCTCTATGCGGCAGAGGTGGCGCGTGGCAGTGATTTATCGCCGAATTCAATTAGAGCCACTTCAGACCATTGGACTGGCCAATCGCTAAGGCGAAGGTCAATCCATATTCATTGACCCATTCAAGATCCTTCGATCCTACTGATGAACTCTAAGAATCTCTTTCCTTGGCTCTTTCTTTGCTTTATTTCCTAGACTATTGATTTGTCAGACACCAATCGCGAATCAATTGCGTGATCTGAATGGGTAGCTCTATGGCTCCATTTAATGTTCTGTGGCCGCTCGTTCAGGCTGCAGCCTTTTGCAATTGCTTTCGGTTTCACATCGCATCCAGAATAACTTCAACAGTCATCGAGGGAGAGCCAGAGGCAACTTCATCATTGCCTCTGCCTCTGGCTCTGACTCTGACTTTGACTCTCCCGATCGCTTGGGTTGCTTGTCTTTTCTTTTCAAGTTCATTAACATGACACGCTGCTACCTCGCAGCTTCACGTTTCCCCTTCGCTCCCAGAATTCCAGTATTCCGTTTTTTCTGAACTTGAAAAGTGCATTTCATTATGCCACAACATGTTGTTGGCATTACCCATCCCCAGGCCATACAGAATGTTGATGTCAACCCGATTGATACTCACATTTAGTGACAGCTTCTTCATGGCCGTTGGGTGTAATCTCTGTCTGCGATGATTTGTTTGAGTTGGAGTTTTTCTATTGGTTCTCAGATCTCTTTGAGAGCGAGAAGTTTATTTGTTTGCTTGTTTGCTTGTTTGCTTTTCCAATTATTGTATAATGCTGGAGTGTAATGTTTGCTTAAGTACTTTCGTTTGTTTGCTGTTTAAGTACTTTGTATGTAACACAGTTTTAGTTTCTTTATGTTTGCATTTAGTTTTCTTTTCTCTTGAATATATGTATGTTTCTATTTAAGTTGCTTTTGCCGCAGTTGCTTGTTTTGGGGTTTTATCTAGAATATTATAAAACAATTCTTCAATTTCAATTCATTTGCATCAATCACCGAAACCGATTAAAGTGCCCTGTGTTACATTTAATTTGCCTCGCTGGCTGTATCGGGTTCCAATTTGAGAACATTTAAACATTATAAATAAATGTGCAACTCAGATGCTCATGTGGTAAATGGCATTTGTTATACTACCGCCCGATCGCTGATTGTCATTTATTGTTATTAATGTTGCTGCTGCTGTCGTTGCCGTCGACTTTGTTGATTAAAATCATTTAATATGCATTGAGTGGCCAAATGGGGTACGGGGACGGCGACAGGGACAGGGACAGGGACAGGGAGAGGCGACGGCTCACGGCTCACGGCTGGCGGCTGGCGGCTGGCTGCCGCTGTGGCTGCCATGTCCATGCGGCAGTGTAGTTGTTGCCATTGCCGCCGCCGTTGATGTTGATTTATTTAGCCGGTTCGATCGCTTCGTTTGCTGCATTTAAAATGTCGGAAGTGTTTGCAAAACAGCGCAAAAAATAAATACCCAGCATACAAATGCACATGGGATATGGAATATATAATGGTATATAACATAAGGTATATGTACATACAAATACATAAATATTTCCTGTTGCACACGCACAATTGTGTGCAGCAGCAGCAGCAGCAGCAGCAGCAATAGAGATGCCGCGCCAGCGATTTTGATGTTTTCGAGGAAATGCCCAAGACATTCCAATAAATTGTTCCATAATACCAAAAGAAAGAAACAAAAACAAAAAAGCAGAAAAAACAGAAAAAACAGAAAAAACAGCAACAAACAGGCAGACGCGGACCCAGCGGACCCTTGTCCCTGTTTCGGGGCTGTGTGGCATCACTTATGACATCATCAGCGTGGATCAATATCGATCGAATATCAACGAAAGTTGTTCTGCCGCTCCCTTGACAACAACACAACACACAGAATGAAACAAAAAAGGTCCGAAACTACACACAAAAACACACACACACACACACTGGAATGGTAGGGAGTATCTGTGTGTAGCTGTATCTGTAGCTGTTGCAAGGTGGCAACATCAATGCGCAAAACCAACAAAAACAAGAGCAGCAGCAACAGCGGCAGCAGCAGCAGCAGCAGCAGCAAGGGCCAGCACTGATATGCGAGAGAGACCAAGATGATGCCGCAGGTAGCTCCGTTCCGTTCCCGTTTTTAGCCTTATGGCAATTCGGTCAACAGTTGGACACACGGACAGACAAACGGCCGGTCGGTCGGATTACAGTTTAAAGCAAATGGATCCGATAAGAGACCGGGGGGTACATGGCCCAAGCAATGGGCTCACTCGCTTGCCTAATCGATGCATCAAGTGCATCAACTTAACTACGATTGTTCCCATTTTTTCCACAATTTAACGCGAATTAGCGCGGTTATTTTCCACTCCACACACACGCACACCACTTGCTTCAATTCGATCTTTTTTATTTTAAACATTTAGTCGTAATTTTTGTGTAATTGCTGGCAATCTTGAAAGCTGCTCCCAAAATCGAGTTTCAGTTTCAGTTTCAGTTGAAATGTTTAAACTTTTATTACATTTTCGCAATTTCGGTTTTTCGGTGACCGGCACCGCATGGTGCAGTCGCTGGGGCACGCGTTCTACAGGTTCCACGTGAAAAAACTTTGTCGATTATTTCACCTTTTCAACCCACTCTCACTCACACTCTTTCGCTCTCTTCTGTACGCTCTCTGTGTGGGCACTTCTGGGCACTTGATTCTTGATTATTTGCCGCCGCACAAATCGTAAACGGAATCGGAATCGGAAACTGAATCGGAATTGTATTCGGAAACTGTATCTGTATCTGGATTTGTGTTCAAGCTGTTTGCTCTGCGGCTCTCGACTCGATGTTTACTTGTTGCTGCGTCTTTAAGGACTACGCGGCGTTTGGCGGTAACATTGTATTATAAGCGAGCAGAGCCAGAAGCAGAAAGAGCAGCAGCAGCCAGCAGCCAGCAGCAAGCAGCAAGCAGCACCACCATCAGAGCGTAGCGGCATCGATACTGCGCTCTCTTAGTGACTCACAGATACTGGCCAAGTATCTCTCCCTGTCTCTCTCTCTCTCCTCTCTCTCTCTCTCTCTCTCGCTGTGTGTGTAAGTGATCCGTTTGACTGCTGCTGCGCGCTCTCTGTTTCACTTGTTGCCCTGTAACTGTTCTCTGTGAGTGAGGGTGTGGGGGTTTTGGGAAAGGGATTTACCCTCTTGTTATTATTAATCATTTATTTATTCGATTGCTAATCAATGCAATTATCTGTGAGCGACCGACCCGTAATTGCAGAACAATCTCTCACTCTCCCACCATTGTCTCTGGCGGGACAATTGGGAAAATTGGCCAAAAACTCAGGCGAACAGTGACGGGGCAATTTCCCGTGCCACCCGGAACTGTACACAGGTGGCAGTAGTACTTTGCACCCTTTCCAGGCTAGCGTCAAAAAGATTCCAGCCCAATTAGACAATTGAGTTGCACGAGTCTCGAGATCGTCATCACTCCGTCAGTCAATTACCACTAAATAATACATTGCATTCCCGTTTGATCTGATGTCTCGTAATTCATTATGAGAAACTTCTAGCTACCCCGCCCCACTCACTGGACATTCCCCTGTCCAGCAACGCGACGCTAATAATATTATTAAACAGAACCGCATCCAATTAATGCCCCAATTTGGTCACTGCCATATTGGGTTATCGCTCCTGTTGTGTGTCGTTGGTCGTTAGTCGTTTCTCGGCTAATTTGCATAATTCAGTGGTAGCAATAGGGGGTACGGAGGGGGGTTAGTACTTGTACTTATTCTGAGCAGCGCTGAGTCATTCCAGGAAAGTATATCCACTCACGGGAGTAAGCTGGGGGCAAAGGAAAGGCCATCCGATGCATGGATGAAATTTAATCTTCAGGGATTCCTCTCACATTTATAGAAATAATTTTCCTTTTCAAATGCATTAATGGTAATTCCCATTATGGGCAATCCTCTTATATAACTTGCTCGACGGGTCGCAGACATCAACTGATCTATTTAATAATACTTGTTGCTATAAGTTGTGTGTTAGTAGAGGTTTAGATGAATCATATCTACCTATAAACGGTGAGGAAAATTCCTATTAAAACAATTCCACGCTCCGCATGGTATGCAACATGAAATTTAATGGAGAAAATTCATTTCATGGATTTTTAGTTCAGTTTTTAGAGGGATAGGTCATAATCTTTAGACTACTAAAAGAGACTACTCATTCCGCTTAAGAGACTTCGACAGGAAATGCTGACTGGCTGTACCCTTCTCTTATGCTGCGTTCTCTGCACTTCTGCTTTAAGAGAATGATCAATGGCAGAGGCCGTGGCAGCGGCAATGGCTGATGCTTTCCCACGCACAGAAGCTGATCAATGAGCGTAAATTGAATGAAACACATACGCAAATGGTGGTGGTGGTGGTTGTGGTGTTGGAACACCCATTACAGATTTAAATAACGGAACCGGAAATTGCCGCCAGAGAATCTTGACTCGCACACAGACAGACAGACAGACAGACAGACAGACAGGCGCTGCGGCAACTTCAACTACAACAAAATGTGCGCTAATAAAAATAAACACTTTTGAATTTACCATACAAAAATAGGGAAACAAAATGTAATAACTAAATGGAAACTAGTGACATGAGAGTGGACACGTAAATATGTAAATAATAAATCCCAACGTTCGCTCAAACTATTTACGAGTAGTATTGACCTTGTAACAATTTCTTTTTCACACAAATTTCTGTGTGTTTGTCATTTGAGTTGAGGTACTACCGCGTACAATGCAGGGCCAGGGCCAGGGACTGGGACAGGGCCACCACACCGACACCGACACCGACAGCGACAGCGACTACGTACGGACGAGTATATTTACGAATTATTCGTATAGTACATGGCCTCAGACACCCAGACCCAGACCCGATGTTATTAACCTCAAAGTGGGACACACTGAACTTGTAAAAAGGGTGTGAGATCGCTAAAATTATATGCAAACATGGAAGAAAGGCTAGCTCAGAAGGGATACCGACACGCCATAGATATATGTATATAGGTAGGTAAACCCTGGATTGATGCCGATCAATTATATATCTTTGTGGTTAAGGATAGGAAATAATTCTAGCATTTTGTTCCTTATTCTTTCTTTCCCTTTTCTCCTCTGTTTTATTATCCGCTTACCTTAGGCGCTTGTTTCGTATTCGCTGCGAGCTTTGGGCTCTAAACTTTTCGATTGCTTATCGCTCGATCGCTGCTCCTGCGGGGGGTGGGTCGATGGTTGTGCCGATCCAACGGCTGTTTCGGATTCAGGCCTGTTGCGGTGTTTCTCTGGCACTCGGGTTCATCGCCATTTTGTGTGGATTTTGGTCAAGTCTTTATGTGTGCGCTGATAACGCCAAAGAGGCGTCATAGGGGGGCGTGGCCAGGGCACACTATCTATGCAACCCACTGTTGTCTCTCACGCTCTCACTGCGGATCACTTTAGCTCTCTTTCTCTCGTTCTTTCGCTCTCTCTCTCTGCTCTTTATCTACTGTCGGTTTGTTTGTGCGTGGATTTGGATGCGGTAGGGGGGGGTGCAGACAGGAGACAGGGCAGCGCAGAGAACAGCCAAAGCAAAATTGCCGCTTGGAGGAGCAATAAATGAAAATTGTTTGTTGAGTGTTGGCAAAGGGGGGCGCGACTGATCTACACGCACCACAACCGACCACACATACACGTACTCTACAGACAGACACTCTCACTCACTTACACACACTCCCTCTCGCTCTCTCTCTCTCTTGCACTCGCTTTCGCTCTTTCTGTCAGATGCGATTAAGAAGCGGCCTGTTGTGGGGGCGGGCGGGCGCATTTAGTGACATTCAGTGCCAGGAGGGAATCAGACACAAACACACACACTAACAAACACACGTACGTACGTATGTACTCTCATGTATGGATGTATATTTGAATATATCTTTGTAAATATATTTCCACATAATTGACACTCGGCGTCAGCGGCATGTGCAGCGGCATCGGCATCGGCATCGGCATCGGCAGGGGCGCACAATTCTCACGTTCACACCGATTATTCACAGATACATTTGGATATACACGATTCTGGGTAATTTTCCAAAATATTCACCCAGCACAAAATAAATATATGTATGCACTAGCACCGTATCTAGTACATATCTTTCCATATAATATGCATGGCAATGGACACTAGACGACTCGGACTCGGATTCGGGTTCGATCGCGAATAAGTGCACCGAAGTTAAGGATTGTCGAACGGGACAGCCAGCCAGTGAGTGGAACTAGGAAAACCCCAAGCCGCAAAGAGAAGCGAAAGCAGACTAACTGCAAAACTCAAATGTCAAAATGCTGGGGAACGTTCTGCCCATAGCCCATGCACATCGCACACACACACACACACAGCGTAGCATACATACATCCACATAAGCGAGGCGACGAGGGTTGATTGTTCAAAACATAGCTCAGTGTATGGATAGAACAATCAACGATCGCATCTCTAGTGCAACTATTGCCAACAAATCTCAAATGTAATAGCATCCCACGCTTAATATATATGCCTGCTATTTGTGAACAACTCTTGAATCAACCCTCGCCTGCATATAGAATGTTTCTTGCTCGAAAAGCACGCATGTGCCAGCGGTTTATTTCGTTTTGTTTCGTGTTCGTCGCTTTTGTATGTGTGTCTCTCAGACAATGCGGCCCCAAATCAGACCCCACCCCTCCCTCTCGTCCCACATCCCACGCTCAACACTCAACGCTCAACGCGCTGGCGGAGACAAGCGCCTCTAATGGGGTCTTTAGACGAACAAAGGAAGTAGCCAGAGGGTGATAAGTCAGCCCAGCCATATCCATGTCCCCCAGCCCAAAAAGCGATCGTTTGCAGTCATGGTCGCTGCTTGGGTTATCGCAGTGCTTGGCCCCCCTGTCGTTGCACTCGGCGTTCCGACGACGCCCCTGGCCACTGACGCTGGGCTTACCGTGTCACACACAACACACAAACAAACAAACAAACACACTCATTGAAATTGGAATTGAAGAATGTGACCGTAAGTCATGCGCTCAGGAGAAAGAATCGCCGCGAGCATCACGAGCTGAAAGAAACTCGCTCCATGTGAGTCGCTCCTCCCACACTCTACTCCGAAAAGAATTCGAGTTGCTCCGCTCCAATGGATATCTCGATCTCCATGGGTAAGTAAGTACTCGTAAATGCGCTGTAAAGCGTGTGTAAAACGTTTGCGTCGCAAATTATTGCCCGTTTCCGTTCTGTCCGTTCTGTCCGTTCTGTCCGTTCCGCCCGTCGTCTGTCCGCCCGCAGCACCCGCAGAGCCAGCGACAGATCGAGACTCAATATACCACATAGCAGTAGTAGTAGTAGCAGTAGGCTATAGCCATAGTACCATATACGAACAATGTACACTTGCTTGTTCACAATTAGATTTACGATCATTGTGCGCTTGCGCTCTGCCCCGCGGCTCGTAATTCACCCAACCAGCCTCACTCTTCACTCAACCCCCTGAAACTTAATATATAAATATATATATAATGCCTTTTTTATGTATTGCATATTCAGATTTTGTTTGTAATACAAATATTACGTATACGACATGACGGGGTGTCAACAAACTTGTAATATGGAGCACACATATGATTCAATGATGAACGATTTGATTCCTGAGAACGGTACTGAGAACTGTACCTGGGTTCAGGCTTTTGTGCAAAGTTATGAAAATGCTGCCCAAAAGATTGACTTTGAGCGAGCGGCAGATAAAGCTGCACGAGCAAAGCAAATCCAAAACGGAGAAAGACAAGAGGCGGGACTGGTGCTGGAGCTCAGTCCGGGGCGGACAGAGTGGCTAATTGCCAGCTTTCAGATATAAATGGGCAGCGCACACGCAAATGATAAAAGAGAATAGACTTAGAAGCACATTGTAAGGGGACGGGAGCACTTTCACGGCGAGCTGCGAGAGCTGCGAGAGCTGGAGAAACGCAAAGGTCAGACACAGAGAAAAACGATCTGCAGGGTTAGGAGCAAAGCGGTGTAGGAGAGAATAACTGTATCTCTTTGGACACATCTGGGTTCGTGACTCGGACTCGTGATGGCCACTTAAGAAACAACAACTGATGCCTGCCTGCCCGCCTGCCTTTGCAGCGCGCGACCCGACCTGTGCATAAATAGCATTTTCAAAAAGCATTTTCAATTGCCAAACTGCCGATTGAATGGCTTTTCCTCTGGCACTGCTTTGGCGGCTAAACTCGTTTCTAGTGGCGATGTAATTGAAGCTAAATCTAAAAATAGATCCAGTCCAGCCGACGCCAGCTTAGAAATAATTGCCAAAGCAGCAGCAGCAGCAGCAGCCGCCGCACAAGCACCAACACAAATACCTAAAACTAACACCAAACCCACAGCCCAATCTCGAAGCAACCACAAACGATCGAGGGGGTTCAATCGATAGGGTTCTGTAACCGCAATCCCCGATTTACCCACTCGATTGAGATCTCGATCCAGCCCCTCTCTACTCACCATTCTGAAGAGCCCTTAGCTAGCTGCGCGTTCACTTTTTGCAAATATTTGCTGCAAGTATCAATGTATCTTCTAGCACAAAACTCTGACGGAGTCCGCAAACGGTGTCAAAATGTTTGCAAAACTTCTGGCCAACTGGCTTTTATACCCCTTTTGCATCCATCGGATGCTAGGGCTGCCATGGGCGTGGCTGGGTTGCCGCTGTGCTTAGGGTTTGGGGTTTGTGGGGTCGTGGCTTGGGGTTGGTGGGTGTTGTGTTGTGTTTTGCATAACGCGCGGTTTGTATTGACTCTAACTCTGCTGCTGCTGATTACAAAGGGCCCCAAGACAAGAAAAGAAAACTGTATAAATTATGGGGCTACATCTGCAAGTGGCTGTAGCCAAGTAAGTAAGTGTCTGTTATGGTCATATGATTATGATTAGGTTGATTAAAATGCGCTGCCACTCGTATCGCCACTTGGCCCGCAGCTGTGTATTAATGTGTGTCGCCCGCCGAGCGCTGTCCTTCAACCATTTGCGAGTACCATTTCTATTTCCATTCCCATTCAATTGCAATTGCGCATACGTCCTGTGGGATGGACGTAACGCCTGTTAATTTGCACACAAAGGCCGTCATTAGGCAAAGATGATTATGCACATCGAGATGCGCTTATGGGAGCCGCCCTTTCACTTTTCAATCATCAGCCAGCTGAATGAATGAATGAATACAGGTCAGTTTTTGAGAGCCAATTGTTGTTCCCTTTCTTATGAGTATTCTCTTGGATCCAAGCCAAATGATAACATTACTTTTACATTTTAAACTAATTTAATTCGGAGTTTGTAGTCTTACTTATTCATTTCTAAAATTAAAGCTTTTATTTCAAAAGAACTTTTTTTTGCCATGATGCCCGTGATGTCCATGGCCGTGTCCACCCCCTCCACTACCACCACCGACAACCACTGGCTTGATCACAACAACGGGCTTCACGATGACGGGCTTCACAAAGACAGGCTTTGGCTTAACAAACTTGGAAGATAGGCCAGCCAGCAGCTGCTTTGGATCCGGAAGGGCGGGCTTCGGCTTGACAAGCTTCGATGACAGAGTGGATAAAAGTTGGCTCGGATCCGGTAGGTTGATCGGCTTCAGGGCGATTTCCTTGGACTTGCCGAGAGTGGGCGTGGACGTGGCTAGGGCGCAGACCGTCAGAAATACTGCCGTGGCCAGGAGCAGCAGATAGCTCTTGCGTGGATCCATTGTGTGAAGTGTGGAGGCCACAGAATGTCGCAAAGTATTTATGGTGGCCACCGAGGCTCATTGGCATGCACCACTTGCTGTTCGATCTCTGTGAGCTTTTATTCAAATTTGATTCGATCGATCGATCGAGGCTCTGCAGCCGAGTAGCCAGGCGGAAGGTGCCGGCAGGCCTGGCGGTATTCCATGTGATTGTTGTTGCTGCATCGTCGGAAGAATTCCCCATGTGTAAGTGTAGAATTCACAATTATGCGGCAGGGCAGGGTTTTCCTAGTCGTAATTCTGCCCAACTTTTATTCATGATCGCTCCAAAGTAGCCAGCCATTCGAGTTGGCATTCAGAAGGTGAGCCGCCAGATCCAAATCAGGAATGACGTCTGTATTCTCTCCCGCATTCGCATGCTTAATGTGTTTCAGCGAGAGTTGACATAATTTCTGGATTTTGTTAGCTGGCTGAACCACATGGCGGAAATACAAGTTTGAAATGTTTTATTAGGCCGCACAAATGTCTTTCATGTTCCACGTACAATAACAAACAATTGAATTGGAGTGGTTTTAAATTTCGGAGATTTAATTCCAATTTAATTCCGATTTTAGTTTTTAGATTTTAACCGCTTCCCATCGATATAACTCTTTTAGGTATCGATATTGTGGTATATAAAATATTTCTGAGGATCTGCCACACTGGTATACAGGATGACCATTTGCAGTTCATAGGCATAGCCGTCAGCTTTTGACACAATGCAATAAATCAGCTACCATACGCCCTTTTTGCTCGTGTATTGTCTCATCATCACTGTCTTTTCATATCGGTATATAATGGTACATTAATGATTTTCATAGGTCCATTATTTTCCAACTTATAGGTATATTCAAAAATATAGGGTATCTAAACTCCAATAAGCAAATGTCCCTAGAGAAGTTTCTCTCATTTCCATAGGGACTTCTCTCTCTCCTTTGAAGGAATATTTCTCTCTCGATATATAGAATTTTAATTACCAATCAGGTAACGTTTTATGCTCTTTTTGTTGGTTGACTTTTTTTGGTTTTAAACTGAATTTGTAAAGATTCCAAGAAAAGGAAGTCGTGAAAACAAACCAATCTTGTGGAGAATTGATTGATAAATCGGATAAAGTTATAGTTTAATCGCGGAGACTCCTAACTAGCTAGTAATATTAAATAGAACATCAAAATAGAGGAATATGATTAAAGACACGGTATATTTTTGGTATATTTCCGATTTTCTGCTATCGATAATTCCACGGTCACACTGCTGTGGATTGTAAATAAATAAATTTTTGTATTTTTAATTTGTAATTTGCGCGAAATTATGCCATGTCGTGTGAGTATAAGTTGCCGCACTCTCGTGACACACACAGTAAAGTTCCATTCCTGCCATTTAGACTCCGTCAAAAGTGGTGACCCAGCAGCAAATGCCTCCATGCACGTGGAAGACAATAACGAACACCTGACTGTCCAGAAGTCTGCATTGCTTTGTAATTTTTGTAGGAATGTATACGAGACAGAAGAGGCTTACGAGGAGGACCATCGCTGTGGCAGCTGCCTGAGCGGCATTGGCGTTGAATGCATAGAAGATATGGATTTGGTTGAGGAAGAGAAAGAGGAGGAGGAAATAGTGGAGGCGGATGTGCCCATGTGGGACGTGGTGGATAGCGATCGCGTCGATGCAGAGTCGGAACGTTACTTTTGCTTTGATTGCCACATAATATACGAGAGCCACAGCAGTGCTGAAAATCATGTGTGCCCCCCAGAAGGGACTAGCAATGGAGGCAGCCAAAAGGCAACCATGCCCAAGCAGCCCGTCCGACGCAAAGTTCCTGGTGCCGGTGCAACAGCAGGCACTAACGGAGATAGTCCCAAGTTTATTTGCAAAGTTTGCAATACCATTTTCAATGCGCAAAAGAGTCTCAAGTTCCACATGCGCATACACGACGAGCGCAAGCCAAAGCGGATTCAGGATGCCCTTCCCGTGGGCGCTCATCAGGAGTATAGCCAACTGGATCTGTTTTTCTGCGAGATCTGTCAAAGAGAGTGAGTGTCACCGATAAGCCAAGATAACGACTGTTTACCACCCACACTGTACCATCTGCTTTAAGGTTTGATTATGGCCTCAAGACGATTCACCAGAAGATGCACGTTGAGGCGCCGAGCAAGTTTGTGTGCAGCACTTGCAATCGCCAGTTCGAGAACTCCACCAACTACCAATTGCATTTGAAGATGCATCAGAAGAAGCAAGCGGAACCTTCTGCTGCGGCGTCGAAAAAGGTGCCCGTGGACAAAAGTAAAGCACAATTTCCATGCCAGTACTGCGAGAAGGTGTTCTACCGCCCATTTGAAAAGGTCAAACACGAACGAATTCACACAGGAGAGAAACCGTACCGCTGCGAGGCGTGCGGCAAAACGTTTCGCGTCTCATACTCTCTCACCCTGCACCTGCGCTCCCACACAGACATTCGGCCGTACGTGTGCATTGTCTGCAATAAGCGGTGAGTGCCAAAAGAAACGCAATCAAAATGGTCATTAATTATATCTTTGCTGTAGTTTTAAATTGCAGTCAAATTACGCCCATCACCTCCTCACCCATGGCGCTGAGCGTCAGTTTTCCTGTGATATATGCTCAAAGTCCTTCCGTACATCGGTGCAATTGAACGGCCATAGGAATTCGCACACCAAGCCATTCGAGTGTGAGATTTGCAATCGTCCCTTTGCCTCGCTGTATGCCGTCAACAATCACATGAAAACCCACAAGAATGATAAAGGCAGCAAAGGTGCCACTGTGGTTGTGTCTGCTGAAAAGGGAGACGAATCTATCAAGATTCTAGCTGGTGGAAAGTGCTCTTGCAGCGAGTGCGGGGCAGAGTACTCGCGCGCTTATGCGCTGCGCCAGCACCTAAAATCGGCTCACGGCAAGGTGTTGGGTGCCGTTGCACAAAGAAGTGAGCAAACTTCCCTTAAGGAGTCCCAAGTGGC
Source organism: Drosophila guanche (assembly GCF_900245975.1). NCBI lineage: Eukaryota > Metazoa > Arthropoda > Insecta > Diptera > Drosophilidae > Drosophila > Drosophila guanche. The sequence goes on along the minus strand of NW_022995743.1, from coordinate 8,085,026 downwards.
CGAGGCAGACGACTCTGAGGCGGCAGTACGCATAGCAGCAGCAGAGGCAGATGCTGCATACATGAATGCGGTGGTAAACGACGTGGACGTCAGTGGTAGCGTGCCCACCTACCAGGAGGCCGTTGAGGTAAGTACAGCTGGGCCCAAATTGTATTTTCCCAATCATTTAGAACTTTTCCTCCCTTTCAGTTCGATGTGGACAACTTCGACAGCGAAGAGATCATCAGTGATTGGCTGAAATAGATGGCTTCTCATGATTTGTAGATGTTTGTATTTTCCTATTGAATAAACATAAAGAGAATAGTTTATTTGGCAACTGTTACAATCAACCGCAGCTCAGGTTAGCAAATAACTTTTATTGGGGAACATCATAACTGGCGATTAACAGGTAAATATATTGCTGGCTTTCACTGAGACCAGTCCGTTGGGTTAGGGTACATACAGGGATAAATTATAAAATGAAGGAATTGTGTAACTACAACTAATTGTATAATTTTAAATAAACAAAACAGGTGAGCATGGGCAGGCAATTATTTCTGATCGGCTGCTGTCTCTTCCTCCTCCACCTCGCTGGTGTCCTCGTCACAGATTTCCTTGAGCACCTCTACCAAATTCTTTGCCTCGTCTAGTTCCTGACGCATTGTGTCTATCTCCTCCTCCAGTCCCTCGATGCGTTCATGCAGATGTCGGTTCTCCGTCAGCGAGTCCTCCAAAGCGACGCGCCGCTGTTCTGCCAACAATTTGTAGTAGTTCTCCCCGGGCTCACACTCGCTGGTGAGATCGTCTGCTGTGATGGGTTTGTCAGCGTCGTTCTGCGACTTCTCGGTCTGTGTATCGGCGTCCTTCGTCGATGTTGCAGCTGTTGCGGTGTCCACGCATTTGCGTTTGCCGTACTTGGTGCTGGGCGTAATTGGGACGCCGGCCTTCAAGCGACTAAGTTGATCCACGATGGAGGCGCGTCCCGACAGATTCTCCTTATCGTTGACGTTGCCGTGCAGCGGCTTCAGGGTCTTGCGTTGGTGCTTCAGATGCTCCTGCTGCTCGGCCTCGCTTTCGACTTGGATGTAGACTCTTGCAGCTCCCGTAGACATCTTCAATGCTGTTCGTTTTACTTATTTCTTAATGTTTAAGCAAGCGAGTGTGCTGTTTGCTTGCCGTTTTGTTTATGCATTAATTTTCTCCGCCAAATCTCACGTTGTAATGGCCGCCAAAAATGCTGTGGCTAGGGTTGCATAAATACGTATCGATATAAGTGTTGTAAAACAGTCGCACAAGCATATCGATATTGATATGATTGAGATCCAAACAATCTACATTTCATGCATCTATTAAATTAGATTTGTAATAGGGTAGTGGTTGGTGCCAGCATTGTAGAGAATTAACTCATCAACTGGCTAAAATTGTTGTTTCAAAGCTGAGAGTGTTAACCTGCTGTTAATATTAAACAGAATATCAAAATGGGGGAATATAATTTTCATCGGTATATTTACAGTATATCTTGACAAGGATAGGGTATACATTTTATCGGAAAATCCGCGGTCACACTGCAATGTACATCCTTCGGACTCCGCCCATTTGAAAAAAAAAACATGTAAATTCTGCAAATAGCGTAATTAAATCGTTCACCTTTTTATTTCCACTCGACGCACACCCACCCGCACAACACCATCCTGCGCCCATAGCACAGAACAGTCAAACGGCGGTCAAGATGGACCACAACGAGATTTCCATGTGCATGGACGTCAAGTTGGATACACACGATAAGCGCGCAATGGCGCTGCGCTATAAGACCTGGACTCGATGCCAAGTGAAAATCGAGGCCATCAAGTGTGTGCCCTGCTTCCTGCGCCTCACATTTCAAGGATTTGCGGAGGCAGAAGATCCGCCAGCATCTTCCAAAGCGCTGAGTGTCTCGGTAAATGTGCCCGGGGTCAGTATCAGCTTGGCCACCTCACGGACCAAGCAGCACTCGTACGGGCTGTTTTGGACGCAAAATCGGCGCGAGTGCTTCATTTACTTTGCCCTGGAAACGGAGATGTCCTGCCGGCGCCACATGAAGTGGATGAAAAAGTCAATCAAGAATCTGGAGCTATACCGACAGGTTTTCCTGGAGCAGCGCCGACTGAGTAGGGGTCCTGGTGCCCTGGGGCCTTTGCCAACGCTGCCAGATTCCTTGGACATCAGCCACTTCTCGGCACGGGTCTCGCAGATCTATGAGGAAATCTTTGACGGCAGCCGAATATCTCGCGCCTCCATTGCCTCGGGCATATACGAGGAGATGAAGCCAGCTGTCATGGAGACGCCTTTGCCGCCCCCCCTGCCCACACACCCATATCGTAAGCGCATAAACACCTTTGAGTGCTCTCCACTTGGCGACATTCCGCGATCCTGCACCAATCCCGAGGTAGAGCTGGCCAAGAAGAAGAAATACAAGAATATGTTGGACAACTTCTTCGGCGGTACGCGCCAGAAACGCGCGGGCAGTGTGAGTGAGCCCGATCAGCAGCCGAAGGACGACCAGTTGCCGCTGTACGAGAATGCTCCGACACCCGAGATGGCGCTGCCCTTGAAGCGCACTTCCCAGCTGAGCAAATCCCAGCGTAATAGCTTCTCGAGTCCCGACCTGTCGAAGCTTAACTTTCTCGACACCTTCGAGGAGGACATTTTCACGCAAAGCCATGAGTCGAGCGTTGAGCTGAACATCAGCCTGGATGAGTCGGCCATCGAACCAATCTCCCGGGATCAGCTGGTCGCCCAGATCACGAGGCACCTCAGCAAATCCGGCTCCCTGGAGAGCTTGAATGTGTCGGAGCAGCTGCCGAATAACTTTAACTTTTCCGCATGCAATTCGTCAACCATTAATCTGATCGGCTCCCATGGGGCAGTGCCGCACAGCAATCAGGTGAAGAAGAATAAGATTATGGTGGACGATCTCACCGGCTACTGTGTGATGGCGCCCATTGTGAAGATCATAGAGAAGGAGGTGCTGCCGCAGCCGAGTGGAAGCACCGCATCCACCTCGTCTGGCTATTCTACGGGCTCCTACTGCTCTTCCACCAGCAGCTGCAACACGGAGGACCAACCCACCAAGACACTGGTAGCGCCGGCGGCCAATGAGAGTGACATTTACGAGGCCATGCACGGCAGCTCCTTGAACAGCACCACAGCAGCAGCGACGTCCGGCTTTGCCGAGCATTTATATGAGAATCTTTTGGCCGTCAAGGCCGCCCAGGAGCTGGAGGCGCATCCTCATGGCATTGGCCTCAGCACCAGCACACCCACCGAATCTCCTTTGCCAGCCTTGCCGCAAAAGGGAACGCCCAAGGAGAAGGACAGCTATCAGAAGGAGGAGGAGGAGGACTACTACCAGACGCCCAGGAAGTCCATCATAAGCGTAGACGACAAGGTGCCCTCCTACTATCCAAACAGCTGCGACACTCTCAAGTCCAAGCGACGAAGTCCCACCGAACATGGCCCAAGTCTGAGGCATCTGGTTAGTTCCAAGCTGCGTCGCGAGCGCAAGGAGAATCTCTACATATCGTCGCCACAGCAAATCATCGAGCAGCGCCAAAAGGCCAACAGCACATCCTCATCAGCATCATCATCATCAACCACCAAGACTAAAATCTCAACCAAGAAGACTGCCGCCCACAAGATCTCCGAAGGTGTCTATGCCGTGACACATCCGGTCAAGCGGCCCAATAGCACAAACAACAACAATCACAATAACAATAATATCGAAGGAATAGAGGAGGAGCTCTTGCACCTAACCATGCTCAAAAATATTGATTTCAAATTCGATGACGGCCAGTCCACTGAAGAAGAATCCCCGGTCCAGCATAGATCCCCCAGCATGAACGGGGGTATTGTCCAGCCGCGGCTGGAGGATGAGTACGAGAACCACTATCAGGCAGCCGAGCAGGCAACACGGTTGCTCCAGAAGTATGCCACGCTGGCGAAGTTTGGCAATTCCCCGAGCAAGAGCAAGCCAGTGGTCCAGCAGCAGCAGCAGTTGCAGCCCATGACACAGTCGGTGGCCACGTCCAATGAACTCCAGCCACCTGGTGGTGGCATGAAAAAGTTTGCATCGCTGCCACGTTTCAAGAGAATTGACTTTTCGCCGCTGAAAATGCGTCTGAACAATGTCCTGCAAAGGAATTCTCCATCGCCGCAGCCTTAGGCACGCCGCAGATCATGCACTTGAGTGTCCATCCACAGCAAGGAATATCTTTACCACGTGCCGCTGTGGAAGAATTGTTTAAAGTATCGCTTAATTTATGTTAAAGATTATCTTGTGATTGTGATCTCCCCAGATTTCCTCAGCCTGCACTTTATGGTATTTTATTTTATCCATGTATGTAATACGCTTACCCAACGTTGCCCCTAGTTTATATGATGTCTAGCCTTATATGTTGATCCAGCTTTGTCATAAGTACACGCGAATAACGAATCATATCCAGTTCCATTTAAGGGAGCGACTCCTAGTATTACAATTACTGTTGTGAAGTGAATTGAATTGATGATGAATGTCTGTCTCTATACGCTACCCACTAATATGCTCAATTATGGACAATTTACAGAAACGCTTTTATACGAATTATACAAAATTGATATTGTTAACTCATTTAGGCGCCTCGTTGTTGAAAAGAAAACCAAATTAAGTTGAATAAGTTTTAATTCTATATAATAATCGAATCATCAAATGTAACATTATACTCGGCCTACACACGCCATCCCCCCACAGATATTTTGGGGTCGGGTGGGAACTACGCTTTTTGGCTTCGCATAACATATCAAAAACTGATTAGTCCTATTACATAAATTAGCTTATATAGCCCCCACCAAAGCTCAATTGTACCGTGACTAAGATGTAAGCTTAACAGCAAATATTTGCCGCAAAACGAAATAAATTTACACAGAAACTATTGTCAACAATGGAACACTTTATTTCGTCAGCAACTTTAGCCTCAACTGTAGACCATTGTCCGTCGTTGCTCATGTAGAAAGTCCTGCTCAATTCGCGTATCCTTGGGCACCACATAGAAGAGCAGAGCCCCGCCAGAGACAAAGAAACCCTTCTCACTGATTATGTCGCTTAGCGATTTCTCGAGTTCCACCTTGTGGACACAGGCCGCCTTGCGGTTCTCGTAGTAAACATTCACATTGCCCAGTCGGTAGTTCTGCGACTTGTCGCAGGGCAATGGCTCGGCAAATAGCGTCTTGAGGCAATCCATCATGGTGGCGGTCTCCGGCAGCTGCTGGGGGAAATCGCTGAAGAGGAATTCGGGGTAGGAAAATGCTGCCGGCCAGATTAGAGTGCTGCCATCATCGTCGATGTGCACTGGGTGGTCCTCTAGTGGCAGAAACTTGGGGCGTAGCAACTCCTCGGTAATGTTGACCTTTTTTCCTACTTTCTGATCGTCGAATTTGATGGCACGCTGCTCAATGGCGTCGCGCAGCTTGTGGAATCGGGTTAGACGACGCTTGGACTCGGCGGCCTCTTTGCGCTGATTGCGTTCCGTTTCCATCTGAAAGGAACACAGAAGTTTATATGGAAAACAATGAGGATTATCCCCAGCACACACACACCTTCTTCATCTTGTTCTTGTGCAGCAGCGCCTTGGCCTCCTTGTGGTCGACATCCACCTCCAGCAGTTCCTCGCACATCTGCGTGCACACGTCAAACTTGTCCAGCTCATAGGCACACTGGGCTGACCTCCAGCGGGCCTTTGTGTAGTCCGGCTTGAAGAATAAGGCGCGCTGTGCATCGCTCAGCGAGGATCTGTAGTTCTTGATGAAATAGTGGGCCGCTGAGCGATTATTATAGAGCACGGACAATACATCGGGATTGTCCGTCTTCGACTTGATGCCCTCGCTGAAGCTGTAGACGGCCATGCGGAATTTCTTGTGCTTCATGTAGAAGTTTCCATCCTCTTTGTAATTGAGAGCCAGCTCGTCGCGTGTATTCTCCTCCGGATCGTACTTCAGCTTCTGCAGGCCCTCGAACATAGGATGGACATCGTCGCCAGGCTGTGGCGCCTTCTTCATGAAGAACGGGTGCTTGTCCATTTCCTCCTGCCATCGATCCTCCGGCCAGCCCTCCTCATAGCGCTTCTTCTCCAAGCCATCGATGAAAGCATCCAGCTCTGCATCTAGCTGCGCAGCCAGTTCTAGTCGTTCCTCATCCGTCCAATTCTTTTGGGCAGCTAGCTCATCCATTCTGGCTCGTAAAAAAAAGAATAACAAAGGAATCGCACATGCTGAATGAGGCGTTGCCAGATGGTCGAAGATGGGTAAACAAAATGTTTTGCCTATCACACAAAAGTATCGAATATATTAAGAAGAGTTAATTTTAGATCTAACAAAGTGAAACAACAAATTATAGTGTGCATTTGCCCTGAAAGAAAATTATATGGTGATTTGATGGTAATAAAATTTTTTCTTGAGTGCAAGAAATATCACCTAGAAATATATCATCAGATAAAACTATCTATCGATAGATTGACCCCATCTCTTTTCACGAATAACTGCGGTTCGCGTTTCCTGCACTTTTTCCAAAGGTAAATAATTCCTTAAATTAAGAAACCATCCCGTTTTTAAGCCAATATGTATATGCGAAATACTATTGCCAGCAGTATTAACTATCAATAGATGGAGTTATTTTTGCCCTGGCAAGATGTCTATACGTTTAATTATTCATTGAAAAATCAATGGGCAGTGCTGATAGTGACCCCCAGCTGCGGGTTTTCTGCCGGCACCAAATGTTGCGCTAAGCCGCTGTTAAGTGATTGGTTTCATAATGCATGACTAATGGACAAAGCATTTGCTTGATTACAGATAAAAATGCCAGAACTTACTGAAATCAAGAACGAGGCTCCCTCCACCTCCGCCGAGGCTAAGGTCGAGGATGTGCGTGTCGAGGATGATGGCAGCGACAGCGACTCCGACGGCATGCCCGGCTTGGAGGAGACTGGCGCAGGCACCACCCAGTTGGGTGGCGGAGCCACTGGCTTGCCCATCGATCTGGTGTCCAAGGCCAAGCAGTCGCGCGGTGAGAAGAAGGCGAGGAAGATCATGCTCAAGCTGGGCCTGAAGCAGATCCAGGGCGTCAACCGTGTCACCATCCGCAAGTCGAAGAACATTCTGTTCGTGATCAACAACCCGGATGTGTACAAGAATCCCCACAGCGACACCTACATTGTGTTCGGTGAGGCCAAGATTGAGGATCTGTCCCAGCAGGCTCAGGTCGCCGCAGCTGAGAAGTTCAAGGCCCCAGAGGCTGCCGGCGCCGCCGACAGCGTTGGTGCTGCTACATCGGTGGCTCCGATTGCCGAGGAAGATGAGGAGGAGGTCGACGACACTGGAGTCGATGAGAAGGACGTTGAGCTGGTCATAACGCAGGCGAACACGACGCGAGCGAAGGCCATCAAGGCTCTGAAGAACAACAGCCACGACATAGTCAATGCAATCATGGAGCTTACCATGCTCTAGACATCGCTCCACGTGCTGCAGAAACTATGATTTCGTTGCTTACCCGCCCTTTCGATAATTACAGACCTAACTGTTTGGCATGCCAGCAAGCGAAGGCATGGTACACCAGTAAACATTTATAAATATTCAAAACATTAATCAAGAATAAAGTGGAATTCTTTCAGACGCAATTCCTGTTTAATGTGGGACTAGCATTAGGATTTCTCTTACTACGGGCGCTCTCCGCTCTCTTCAAATGCAATTGCAAATTTCAACTTAAAACAAATTCGAAAGTTAAGTACATTCATTACATTAATTACTGTTAGAAGAGATTAGGGTTAGGGTGACTGGCACATTGTGGATTAGTCGAGGGGGGGTCAAGTAATTAGGTGGAGATTGGATCCAGCTTGAGGACACGAGCCTGGCTGCGTGCCTGCAATCGTATGTCCGCTGGACCCTGCATCCAGGGCTCGCCATCTGTCTGCATCGGAACAGTTTCCTTTACTTGCAGCTAAGAGCAGAGGATGATAAAAATACAGAACTCTCCGCCAAGACGTTGGAACTTACCCTAATCTGCTTGGCTTGACCAATCCGCACCGGTTTGCTTATGTTGCACTGCAGCTGGGCAATGTGAAAGGATGAGACGATGCCAAACACTTCCATCACCCCGTCGGAGATTGAGTTGACGATGCGCGAGCCGCCATCGGAGTTGCTCAGCTCAACCAGCTTGACACCAGCGCCCCAGGAGTCTATGTTGAGAAAGACCAGCGCCTGTAGTTCCGGCAGTTGAATCTGTTTGTTGTCCAGGTACAAGGTGAGTTTTTCCTCAATGCGCTCGCAGCCCGGCTGCATCACCTGCTGCGTTCCAAATGTAAAGTACAGCAGCTGCAAAGGATGGATTTGAAATGTCTCTTGAACTTCGTCACTTCTTTGAGAGCTACCTTATTGAAAATGCGGCTGCTGAGGAGATAGAAACGAGATTCACGCGTCTTGTGGAAGTTGTAGGTGATGTACGCGTCCACACCCACGCTGAAGTAGTTGTACACGTGTATCGTCTTTGTGGGATGTCTTTGAATGGGCAGTCGATAGTGCAGTTTCTCGATTTGCAGGTCATAGCGATCCAGGTTGACCGAGCGGGCGCGTCGAATGTTGCGCAGGATCTGCACGGGATCGAGAGTAGTGGGTGGTTCTGCTCCCCAGCCAAGAACTCGCGACAAATCGTTGCCAGTGCCCAGCGGCATGATGGCCACCGAGGGCTGGGGCTTTATGTTCAAAGCGTAGATGGTGTTCATCACCCAGCCAATGGTCCCATCTCCGCCGGCCACCAGTATGCGACAGGGGCGGGGACTAGCCTTAGCGGCCCACTGCAGCGCGTCCTGGGGTCCGCGGGAGCCGAGTTCCATGACCTGCATAGGATGCAGGTAGCCACGCAGCAGGGACAAAACATCGGCGCCCGTACTGCTGCCTGACTTTGTGTTGGCTATCACAATCAAGGGCTCCCAGTTTTCTATATCGGGCGGCGTTATACTGGCCAGGTGCAGGCGCATCGAGTCACGAGTGCGGGCGGCCACAAAGCTGTAAGGCGGGAAAATCATGTCCTTAAACTCGCCGAAGTCACACTCGCCCTTGACATTGATCTCCTTGTGGCAGTCATCGTGGTAGCAGCGCTGGCACCAGGCACAGCGCCAACCATACAGTCCCGGATCAGTGCTGGCATGATGATCCACTTCTTCGCCACACTTCGAGCAGATGATCCCCATCGGCAGATTTCCGTGGACCCATAGATGGCGCACAGAAGTCTCGTTGCGCAACCACTTGTCTTTGCATCGATATCCTCTGTCCGCCTGCCTCTGGCATACCGGCGTTGCGTGCGTGCAAAGACCGCAGCAGTCGCAGAAGAGACCAGCCGAGGGAGTAAGCAAAATCTCGCAAACATTACAGAAGCAGGCCTGCAATGATTAGTAAATATTAATATTGGAGCGGGGGGGTGGAGTGCTGACAACAAGTGAGTGTACGCACCTGCTCGATGATTTTTATTGATTTCCAGCTGTGGCGTGATTTCCCCGTTAATATGCTAATGACAACATCTTCGGCCAGAATACTGCGACAGAACGCAAAGAGCACGCCCAGTGCCAGCAACGAGCCAATGAGCGCCTCCACGCTCAGCTCAATGGTGGCAATGTCCATGGTGCGTGCACAAGATCCTCTAATTATGCTAAATAATTGCAATTTTCGGCATATTTACGATTCGTTTGTTTTTCTTCAGCCAACATCCCGATTACCGACTGCTAATTGCCACAGTGATGGAAAACGAGCTTCAAAACAAACAGCTGAGACGGCAGTCTAGCTTTTATCGCTAGATTTTAGTAGCAGGATTAAATAAATTGGTTTACAGTCCGAAAGGGCCATTTCCAATCAAATTGATAACATTCTTGTTATTAATACATGACACTTTGTAGTGGTAAACAGTCTATATCCATCTAAATATATTAAATTTAGTCAAAGGGTTCTAGCAGTTTTGTAGCTGGCAGCACCAACAGTGTCGGATCGCTCTGTTTCAGTGTTGCGAAGCGCTTGCTGTCTTTTGAGCGGCGCACGTGGAGCAAAATCAAAGTGCTCAAGTTTTTATTTTGTTTCTGCTCAAATATTAATTAAATTTAGTTAGAAGCATGGGTCGCAAGGCTGAGTTCGATGAGAAACCGAAGAAGGGACCTGGCCGCAAGGCGCGCAAACAAGGAGCACCCGTATTCCGCAAGCAGTCTTTTGGTAAGTGAATGTGAAATGCGGCACTGAAGATTTTCTCACTTGAATATTGTGTCGTGCAGCTCCCCAGGAAGAGGAGGACAAAAAGCTGTCTCACCGTCAGAAGCAGCGGTTTGTCAAGCGGGAACAGAAGAAGGTAGTCCAAAAAGCCAAGATACAGGAGAAGCGTGCAAAGGGGCAGCAGAAGCAGCTGGCTCAAAGACAAAAGAAATACAACAGCGACAGCGAGCCCGAGGATGAGGTTGTGCCCGAAGATGGCACTGAATCCTCAGAAGAGGAGGTTCCACAGCTTGTACCAATGGGCAAACCACAAAAGGGCTTCACAGATGAAAATGACGATTGGTTAAAGCCAAAGAAGCAGCAGAAACAGAAAAAGGAGCCACAGCCCGAGCCTGATTCAGAGGAGGAGGAGGAGGACTCTGATGCTAAGCTGGAGGCAGAAGATGACTCTGACGCTGAATTAGATGAAGAGGTAGACGACGAAGATGAGCAGGAGGATGAAGATGTTTCCGATGACGACGATGCCCAGGTTGGCAAGCTAGCCGATCTCTCCGACAATGATGACGATGATGATGCCAACTCTGATGATGATTTTGATATATCCGATGATGAAGGAGCCCAAGCAGGCAGTGGTAGCGAAGATGACGACGACGAGGATGATGATGACGACGATGACAAGCTTCCCATTGAGCGCGCCAATAAGAAACTGAAGAAGCGCGAGGCCAAGGAGGCGCTGGAGGCAGAGGAGGAAATGCAGATGACAGTGGATCATCAGGATGTGTTCCAGCTGCCGACCGAAGAGGAAGAGGCCGAGAAAGACATCACCTTGCAGGACGTGCAGCAGCGCATCAAAGACATCACCCTGGTCCTGTCTGACTTTAAGAAATACCGTCAGGCAGATCGCTCCCGAAGCGAGTACATCGATCGACTGCGCCAGGATCTTTGCCTGTACTACAGCTACAATGATTTCCTAATGGAGAAGCTCATGGATATGTTCCCCCTGAGCGAGCTCATGGAATACTTAGAGTCATCGGAGGTGAGTCAGCAACCCAACGCAGTTGATCCCATGAAGTTTAACCAATCTAATCTGCCTTCCAGGTGGCCCGTCCGCTAACAATCCGTACGAACACGCTGAAGATACGCCGTCGGCAGCTGGCAGGCGCTCTAATAAATCGTGGCGTCAATCTGGATCCCTTGGGCAAGTGGACCAAGGAGGGCTTGGTCATCTTCAACTCGCAGGTGCCGCTGGGTGCCACTCCGGAGTATCTGGGCGGTTATTATATGATTCAAGGCGCCTCCTCGATGCTGCCAGTGATGGCGCTTGCCCCGCAGGAGAACGAACGCATTCTGGACATGTGCTCCGCTCCAGGTGGCAAGGGCTCCCACATTGCGGCCGCCATGAAGAACTCTGGCGTGCTCTTCGCCAACGATTCCAACAGGGATCGCATCAAGGCCGTTGTGGCCAACTTCCATCGTCTGGGCGTTGTAAATTCCGTTGTGAGCTGCGAGGATGGTACCAAGTTCCGTAAAATAATGACTGGCTTCGATCGTGTCCTTCTGGATGCTCCCTGCACTGGCACTGGTGTCGTGTCGAAGGATCCCAGTGTGAAGACCACGAAGTCGGATGTGGATGTCCAACGCTGCTACAATCTTCAGCGCAAGCTTCTCCTCACCGCTATTGACTGTGTGGATGCGAAATCGTCGACAGGTGGCATTATTGTGTACTCCACCTGCTCTGTGCTGCCCGAGGAGAACGAGTGGGTCATCGACTATGCTCTGAAGAAGCGCAACGTCAAGCTGGTACCAACTGGACTCGACTTTGGTGTTGAGGGCTTCACGAAGTTCCGCCAGCATCGGTTCCATCCCAGCTTGAACCTGACCAAGCGCTACTATCCACACACCCACAACATGGACGGCTTCTATGTGGCCAAGCTAAAGAAGTTCTCCAACACGATACCCATAACCAAGGAGCAGCAGGAGGAGGACGAGAAGCAGCTGGATGAACCCATAGAGGGCGAGACCACCACCGAAGCAGCGGCTGAGGGAGCGGCTGAGGATGCAGAAGAAAATGAGGATGAGAAAGCTCCCCGCAAGCTGCTGGGCAAGCGGGCCGGCAAGCCAAGCCTCACAGACATTGACCAGGATCTAAAGAAGAAGAAGCTCGAGGCGAACAAGAAGAAATACGTGGCCAAGGTGTTTGAGAAACCCGTCAAGGTTGCCAAGACACCAAAGTCAGAGCAGCCACAGGAGACGAATGGTGCACCGAAGTCGCAAAAGAAGAATAAGCCCCAGGCGACGAACGGTGCACCGAAGACCGAAAAGAAGGCGAAGCCCCAGTTCAAGCCAGAGCAGGCCAATGGCAAGGGAAAACCAACGAAACCGGAAGCCGGCAAGAAGTTCCCGTCTCAGCCAAATGTAAAGGCGTCTCCTGGAAAGTCAGCTGCACCCAAGCCCGAAGCGAAAAAGTTCCAGCCAAAGGACAAGAAGGGCGAAGCCAAACAGCAGGCAGCTAAGCCAGCTGCAAACGCCAAAGCCAACGCCACACTGGCCAAGGCTCCGCGCATCGATGCCGACGATGTGCCCGTGCTGGAGGGCAAACCCATCAAAAGGCAGAACAACCTGAAGCAGAAGTCCAAGCAGATCGGGCAGCTGAAGAAGTCAAAGACGGGAGCAAATCCAAATCCGAAAGGAGGCAAGAAGCAAAAGTTTAAGAAGTGAACACGTCAACAAAGTTCCAAGTCGGTTAAGTAGTTGCTTAAGTGTAAGCCTGATGCCCGGTCAAATGCTTGGGGGTAGTGCCTAAAACGATTATCTGTTTTATACTGAAAACTGTTTCTATGTCTTAGCTGCGGATTGAAGCTAAGACGTTGCTTGTAATTAACGAACATAATAAATAAACGTAAAGCTCGGATTAATGTAATCAGAAAGCGGGTTTTACCACTGCAAGTATGCATCGATCAGGCATTAAGTTTTAGTTTTCATTTAGCGATATTTTCCTATGTACATCCAGCCCTAGTGCGAGCTCCAGCTGGGCGTTGCCCCCACACAGCACCACGAAGAGCAAGCTGTCGCTGCTCAGTCGAGCGTTGAGATAAGCTTCAATTTGTTAATACAAATTTCAGTGGCAAACGAGTAAACAACATGGAATGGTGCGTTCTGCTGTGCTCATTCCTTCTCCTGGGATTTGTGCCCATACAAGCGGACGTGGACCAAAGCACGCTGGCGGCTCTGCAGATTCACAAAAATCTGAATAGATCACAAGAGGCCTGCACGAATTTCTGGAACTATGCCTGCGGGAATTATTCAGCTGCCGACGGCGCCAAGTATGTGGATAACTTTGAGCTGGTGGAGGATCTGTACGCCCAGGCCATGGTGGAGTTCATGGAGGGTGACCTGGAGCTTGTGGACAGTGATGTGCAGTTGAATGAAGGACCAGCGCTGCGTTTGTTGGCCCAAATGCGAGCCTATTACAATGCCTGTACCAATGATTCCCAAACCGATTGGCCAGAGGAAGATTTTCGTTTGCTGGAGTCCAATGACTGGGCGCTCGAAACTGCCAAGTTCCGCAGGCATGGATTGAATGCGGTTTTCTTTGACGAGCGCGTAGATGTGGCCTACAACGATTCGCTGCGTTCGGTTGTGCAGCTCAAGATGCCAGATCCCAGCAGCAGCTACAGCGAGCGGTGTGCCCNGCCCATACAAGCGGACGTGGACCAAAGCACGCTGGCGGCTCTGCAGATTCACAAAAATCTGAATAGATCACAAGAGGCCTGCACGAATTTCTGGAACTATGCCTGCGGGAATTATTCAGCTGCCGACGGCGCCAAGTATGTGGATAACTTTGAGCTGGTGGAGGATCTGTACGCCCAGGCCATGGTGGAGTTCATGGAGGGTGACCTGGAGCTTGTGGACAGTGATGTGCAGTTGAATGAAGGACCAGCGCTGCGTTTGTTGGCCCAAATGCGAGCTTATTACAATGCCTGTACCAATGATTCCCAAACCGATTGGCCAGAGGAAGATTTTCGTTTGCTGGAGTCCAATGACTGGGCGCTCGAAACTGCCAAGTTCCGCAGGCATGGATTGAATGCGGTTTTCTTTGACGAGCGCGTAGATGTGGCCTACAACGATTCGCTGCGTTCGGTTGTGCAGCTCAAGATGCCAGATCCCAGCAGCAGCTACAGCGAGCGGTGTGCCCTGCAGCTCCTTAAACTCAATCACTCTGGCAGCGAGGCAGAAGTCTCCAGGCTGGTGGATCAGCTGCGTCAACTGGAAGCAAAGCACCGCCAAGAGGAGCCTCTGGTGCAGTCCTGGACACTGGCGGATCTTGAGCAGAAAATACCACAAATCAACTGGCAGGCGTACTTCCACGAGCTGCTTTCGGGTCATCTGAACGGCGTGCTTTTCGAGGTCAGCGATGTGGATTACTTGCGTGAGCTTGGCCAGCAGTTGGGAAATACCAATAGAAGCACCATTAATCTCTATCTGCGTCTGCGTCTCACCGTTCTGCTGAAGCAGACGGGGCCCGCCAGGCGCAGTCCCAATACATGCATTCACCACATGCGAGCCCTGCTGCCCTTGGGCATGAACTACCTGTACAATCGTTATGTGTACAAGAACAGGAACCTGGTGGACAACATTCAGCTGCTGGAGATCTTCGAAAGCCTGAAGGGTATGTTTGGCAAATACCTGGAAGCCAATCGCCTGCAGCTAAGCCCAGCCCAACTGTCGTACGTGAGGGAGAAGCTGTCGACCATGAAGCTGAAAGTGGGAAATCTGCCAGAGGAGACGTCACCTGCATTCTATGACAGCCACTATGAAAGTGCCAATTTCTCGGACTCTCATCATCTGAGCAATGTCCTCGAGGCGCTGAGTTTGCGCACCCGACTCCAGCACGATGTGCTCCGGCTGCCACACTCCCGATTGGATCTGCGCCGCTACTATGTCAACGATGATGTGGTCAAGGCTCGTACCTCGCCCTTCTACGAGAACGAGCGGAACACGATTACGGTGCCCTTGATCTTTCTGCATTTTCCCCTCTTCGATCACCGCCAGCACTCCATTTTCCAGTACAGCTTGATGGGAGGTGTCCTGGCCCACGAGCTGAGCCACGCCTTTGAACACGAGGGCATCCTCTTCGATGCCGATGGCAATGAGTCGCCAGTGGGATTGCAGATTCGGGACACAAAAGCCTTCCAGAATGCCATCAAGTGTGCGGCCCAGACGCCCGCAGTGTCGCTGAAGGAGCGCTTGGCCGATCTCAATGGCCTCCAGCTAGCCTACGATACCTTTTTCGGATTGGATCACAACTCCCAGCTCTACACATATCGTCCCTATGCATTTGAGAGCGAATTCCAAGCACCGCAGCTGTTCCACCTTAGCTACGCGCAGTTCTTCTGCGGTATCCTGCCGCCGGTGCTCGGTCATGACAGGGACGATGTGCGTGTCAATGTGAACGTTGCAAACTTACGTCAATTCTCATTGGATTTTAAGTGTCCCCCGCCAGCAGTGCAGTCGCCTCCTGTGTGTGAATTGTGGCGCCCGACAGCATCATCTATTTTGGTTTCAGCTTAAGTACTCAAATCAATAAAAAGTAACACATTGTCCATGTTGATCGACTGCTTGATGCCATGTAATAGCTTGATTTCTTTTTAGTTGTGAGCAACCAGAAGATATTTCTGTATTAATCGACACGCAAGATGATCCGCAGGAAAATGCATGCAGTGATTTCTGCTACTCTCTCTCGCGCACTCCACTTTTGGGTAACTTTAAACAGTCACATTTCTATGTCACCGTTCACTAGGGTATCAGAAGTATTAATACTTTGAAAATTGGACAAAATCCATTGAAAGGGCCATTCAATTTGATTATCCATTGCATTTGACAGGTTATAGCTTTGCTGCAATCGCGAGTCGCGACGTGCTTTTGGAATGCTAATGCCGCACAAAATGCCGGTCTCAGTGAGAGCTTTTTTGCTCTCCCTCTCTCTCAACCGTTGCTCATAGTAGAATCACAGCAGGTAGGGAGAACTCTTAAACCTAAAGCTTATTTCATACATTTAAGCTCCCCGAAGAGTGGAATAAACGTACCTTTAACTGTTCTGCCATGCACATGCTTTTGCACCCTCCCTCTCCCTCTCTAACATGCTGTGTGGGCGCAAAGCTTCTCCAGCCAGGCCAAGCTAAAGAAGTTCTCCAACACGATACCCATAACCAAGGAGCAGCAGGAGGAGGACGAGAAGCAGCTGGATGAACCCATAGAGGGCGAGACCACCACCGAAGCAGCGGCTGAGGGAGCGGCTGAGGATGCAGAAGAAAATGAGGATGAGAAAGCTCCCCGCAAGCTGCTGGGCAAGCGGGCCGGCAAGCCAAGCCTCACAGACATTGACCAGGATCTAAAGAAGAAGAAGCTCGAGGCGAACAAGAAGAAATACGTGGCCAAGGTGTTTGAGAAACCCGTCAAGGTTG
>NW_022995743.1:7326019-7391834 GCF_900245975.1 Drosophila guanche | reverse complement strand
ATTCCTCCCGCACTGTGGCCAAAGATTGTCACCAGCTGGGGATCACCTCCAAAGTCTGCGATGTGCTGCTGCACCCACTGCATGGCCAGGCGCTGATCCTTTAAAGCGAAATTTCCAGGCATATTCGTATCGCCAGTGCTCAGGAATCCTGTAAGTCATAACCTCTAGAATAAACTGTTGATGATACTTCCTTCCTTACGATCCGCTCACCTAAAGGACCCAAGCGGTAGGGTATGGTGACCATTATCACCTGCTCCGTGTCCATCATATACTCGGGTCCACTGGCAACCGGATGGGCTGTGCCGCTAAAGAAACCCCCAGCATGGATGTATATCATGACAGGCAAGGGACTTCCATCGCGTTTCTATGGAGAAGCACAAATTTAAATCAAGTCTTGATTTTCGTTGCTAATCAAGCGTTACCTTTGGCCTGTAGATATTCAGGTAGAGGCAATCTTCCACTCCCCTAATGGTCCATTCTACGCCAAAAAAGTTCCTCTGCAGGCAACCATCCTTGGCTGTGCCAGCATCCAGGATGCCCTCCCAGGCCCCAGAGGGCACAGGATTCTAGATCGGTAAAGGTTATGGTCAGAAAATTATGAAACGAATGGATGGAACTTACTCTGAGTCGGAGGGAATCCACAGGAGGCTTTGCGAATGGTATGCCCATGAAGGCCTCAAACTCCTCGCCCTGATATCCTGGCATGTGGGTGCCCCGCAGACAGCCCAGATCCTTCAGGCACACATCCAAAGGATCGCCGGTAGCCGTACGCGAAGAGACAGCTAGAATGATTATAAGTCCAGACCAGAGCAGGCGCATGTTTGATTTCACTTGTGGGAATCCGACCGAGTCTCCCTTTTATAGAGAACTTCGACTTTTCCACATTCACATTAAAGTGCACAAATTTGTATAATCAATCACTCAACCTGCTTCCCAAGTTAATTCTTATCATTTTCAAATCATATAAAACGTTTTATTGTTTTAAGTTTTTGTTGTTGAAGTTCAAAAGGCAAACAGAAGCTGAGCTGCCCACCAAAGCAGATCGAAGCTAAAAACATATCGAGGGTGCACTTTCCTATGGCCTAAGCAAGCACTGATCTTAATAATTAAGTGCTATTAATACAGAGTCATTTAATAAGTATGAATCTTTAAGTAATGCCTGACTTAATATATTTAGCTATGAACAAAAGGGGGCGGTATTACGTTTACATGCAATGACCACCATTAACATCCATGGAAAAATGTTTAGTTTTCGATATTAGCGATAGTTACATGTAATTTTGTATTGTTTGTTGTAACTCAAAAATAAAGAGTTTGCACAAAAGTCACTGTAAGATGGGTGGATCTGCCCCAATAACTACGAACGATCATTTGGAACAGCGACGGATGCGTCCGTACTCCCAAATGACGACTCGACACCAAAGGCAAACGCTGCAACGCATAAACAACATCATTTATATGGCTGCAGTTCCAGTTAAGTTATTTATTGTGTAACAAAAAAGATACACTAAAATATTACTACAAAACATTTCTCGTTTCAGGTGCAAAAACTAAGAGGAAATAATAAACAGTATTCTGCTGTCGTCCTCATGGAAATAATCTTTTCCATATTGGATAGGCTGACAATTTGAAGTCCTTCTGGATGTTCTCCTGGTAGCTCCCAACAATGCCACCAAAATGGACATAGCTGCACATCCCATGATCCGTGAATTCCGATGCCTGGCAGGAAGTGCCACTGTGGAAGACCCTAAAGAAGAGAAGAGAAGAGATTGCAATTCTTTCATAGAAAAGATTATAGAGACTCACCCTGTTTTGGCAAAGTCGACCATCATCGAGGTCATCCGCTTGACGACCTCAGCATCCTCCGAATCCTTGGGATAGTCCTCGACAATAGCTGGAATCCGTATGGTGTGCAGAGCATCGTCCATGTGAGCTGCACCCACTCCGTACTCAATCGATGCACCGCTAAACAAAGTCGAGAGAGTGCGCATTCCACGGTACTCGAAAAAGTAGAAGGAGAGCGGATTCTCCTGGAGGTTGGCGTATTTCGCATAGGTGGAGGCCGTCTCGAAAAGTGGATAATAGAAGATAAAGTCGCCCGCGATCTGGGCCAGCGGCACAAGTGTATCATTGCTAATCGTCTCTCCCTCAATTCCGTAGGCGTCTAAGATCTCCCGGACAACCTGAGGCGATGTGCCATCAGGCAAATGCAGCATATGGGAAAAATGCTCCAGGAACCGCTCGTTAAGCTCCGCCCGTAGTTTTCGATCGTCGAAAGGATGCAGAACGGCAATAGAACCCTCTCCGGCCCTTGAATTAGCGCCCAGCAGCCATGGCACCTGATTGATGCGTCCCTCGAGGTGCGCCTTCACCGGGTCCTCGGTGAAAAAGGCTTCTGGACATCCAACAGGCTCGACGACCGGCGGATTACTGATGAAGGGAAAGTTATCCCAGACCTTTAGGGAATCTACAGTCTTGTGCAGTTTAACAGGATCAAGCTCACGCAGAGCTTGAGCCAGCTCCTTGCTGTCCAAGCTCTCTGCCCCCTCGATGCCAGCAACAGCAGCCAGCTTTCTCGCCTGAGCCAAGGNGGCAGGCGGTGCCACTGTGGAAGATCCTAAAGCAGAGAAGAGCATCATGTAGCTGGAAACTCTTCCATAGAAAATAGTATAAAGCCTCACCCTGTCTTGGCAAAGTCAACCATCATCGAGGTCATCCGTTTAACGACCTCTGCATCCTCCGAATCCTTGGGATAGTCCTCGACAATAGCTGGAATCCGTATGGTGTGCAGAGCATCGTCCATGTGAGCTGCACCCACTCCGTACTCAATCGATGCACCGCTAAACAAAGTCGAGAGAGTGCGCATTCCACGGTACTCGAAAAAGTAGAAGGAGAGCGGATTCTCCTTTAGGTCTGCGTATTTCGCATAGCTGGAGGCCGTCTCGAAAAGTGGATAATAGAAGATAAAGTCGCCCGCGATCTGGGCCAGCGGCACAAGTGTATCATTGCTAATCGTCTCTCCCTCAATTCCGTAGGCGTCTAAGATCTCCCGGACAACCTGAGGCGATGTGCCATCAGGCAAATGCAGCATATGGGAAAAATGCTCCAGGAACCGCTCGTTAAGCTCCGCCCGTAGTTTTCGATCGTCGAAAGGATGCAGAACGGCAATAGAACCCTCTCCGGCCCTTGAATTAGCGCCCAGCAGCCATGGCACCTGATTGATGCGTCCCTCGAGGTGCGCCTTCACCGGGTCCTCGGTGAAAAAGGCTTCTGGACATCCAACAGGCTCGACGACCGGCGGATTACTGATGAAGGGAAAGTTATCCCAGACCTTTAGGGAATCTACAGTCTTGTGCAGTTTAACAGGATCAAGCTCACGCAGAGCTTGAGCCAGCTCCTTGCTGTCCAAGCTCTCTGCCCCCTCGATGCCAGCAACAGCAGCCAGCTTTCTCGCCTGAGCCAAGGGTTCCTTGTTGATCTGAAGGACTGCTGATAGAATGGTGCCATCCAAGGACATGGCCCGGTGAAAGAGTCCTAAAAGGAAGCAAAGATTCAATAGAACGTCCAACGACAGACGAGCGCAGCTCACCCTTTGAGCTGGGGCTGAGCATGTGATAGTGGGCAGACATTCCTCCCGCACTGTGGCCAAAGATTGTCACCAGCTGGGGATCACCTCCAAAGTCTGCGATGTGCTGCTGCACCCACTGCATGGCCAGGCGCTGATCCTTTAAAGCGAAATTTCCAGGCATACTCGTATCGCCAGTGCTCAGGAAACCTGCAAGACATAATCTCTAGAATAAAGTCTGTATTTCAGCTTCCTCTGAGCTCACCGAATGGCCCCAAGCGGTAGGGTATGGTGACCATTATCACCTGCTCCGTGTCCATCATATACTCGGGTCCACTGGCAACCGGATGGGCTGTGCCGCTAAAGAAACCTCCAGCATGGATGTATATCATGACAGGCAAGGGACTTCCATCGCGTTTCTATGGAGGAGCACAAATTTAAATCAAGGCTTGATTTTCGTTGCTAATCAAGCGTTACCTTTGGCCTGTAGATATTCAGGTAGAGGCAATCTTCCACTCCCCTAATTGTCCATTCTACGCCAAAAAAGTTCCTCTGCAGGCAACCATCCTTGGCTGTGCCAGCATCCAGGATGCCCTCCCAGGCACCAGAGGGCACAGGATTCTAGATCGGTAAAGGTTATGGTCAGAAAATTATGAAACGAATGGATGGAACTTACTCTGAGTCGGAGGGAATCCACAGGAGGCTGAGCGAATGGTATGCCCATGAAGGCCTCAAACTCCTCGCCCTGATATCCTGGCATGTGGGTGCCCCGCAGACAGCCAAGATCCTTCAGGCACACATCCAAAGGATCGCCGGTAGCCGTACGCGAAGAGACAGCTAGAATGATTATAAGTCCAGACCAGAGCAGGCGCATGTTTGATTTCACTTGTGGGAATCCGACCGAGTCTCCCTTTTATAGAGAACTTCGACTTTTCCACATTCACATTAAAGTGCACAAATTTGTATAATCAATCACTCAACCTGCTTCCCAAGTTAATTCTTATCATTTTCAAATCATATAAAACGTTTTATTGTTTTAAGTTTTTGTTGTTGAAGTTCAAAAGGCAAACAGAAGCTGAGCTGCCCACCAAAGCAGATCGAAGCTAAAAACATATCGAGGGTGCACTTTCCTATGGCCTAAGCAAGCACTGATCTTAATAATTAAGTGCTATTAATACAGAGTCATTTAATAAGTATGAATCTTTAAGTAATGCCTGACTTAATATATTTAGCTATGAACAAAAGGGGGCGGTATTACGTTTACATGCAATGACCACCATTAACATCCATGGAAAAATGTTTAGTTTTCGATATTAGCGATAGTTACATGTAATTTTGTATTGTTTGTTGTAACTCAAAAATAAAGAGTTTGCACAAAAGTCACTGTAAGATGGGTGGATCTGCCCCAATAACTACGAACGATCATTTGGAACAGCGACGGATGCGTCCGTACTCCCAAATGGCGACTCGACACCAAAGGCAAACGCTGCAACGCATAAACAACATCATTTATATGGCTGCAGTTCCAGTTAAGTTATTTATTGTGTAACAAAAAAGATACACTAAAATATTACTACAAAACATTTCTCGTTTCAGGTGCAAAAACTAAGAGGAAATAATAAACAGTATTCTGCTGTCGTCCTCATGGAAATAATCTTTTCCATATTGGATAGGCTGACAATTTGAAGTCCTTCTGGATGTTCTCCTGGTAGCTCCCAACAATGCCACCAAAATGGACATAGCTGCACATCTCATGATCCGTGAATTCCGATGCCTGGCAGGAAGTGCCACTGTGGAAGACCCTAAAGAAGAGAAGAGAAGAGATTGCAATTCTTTCATAGAAAAGATTATAGAGACTCACCCTGTTTTGGCAAAGTCAACCATCATCGAGGTCATCCGCTTGACGACCTCAGCATCCTCCGAATCCTTGGGATAGTCTTCGACAATAGCTGGAATCCGTATTGTGTGCAAAGCATCGTCCATGTGAGCTGCACCCACCCCATACTCCACCGATGAACCGCTGAACAGGGTCGAGAGGGTGCGCATGCCACGGTACTGGAAAAAGTAGAAGGAGAGCGGATTCTCCTGGAGGTTGGCGTATTTCGCATAGGTGGAGGCCGTCTCGTAGAGCGGATAGTAGAACCCAAAGTCTCCCGCGATTTCAGCCAAGGGCACAAGTGTATCGTTGCTTATCGTCTGACCCTCAAATCCGTAGGCGTCTAAGATTTCCTGGACAACCTGAGGCGATGCGGTCTCTGGTAAATTCAAAACGTGGCCAAAATGCTCCAGGAACTGCTCGTTGAGCTCCGCCCGTAGTTGTCGATCGTCGAAGGCGTGCAGAAGCGACAAAGCTCCCTCTCCGGCCCTCGAAGTAACGCTTATTAACCATGGAACCTGATTGATGCGGCCCTCAAGGTGCGCCTGGAGCGGATTCTCCGTGAAGAATGCTTCTGGGCATCCAACAGGCTCAGCCACAGGAGTGTTGCTGATGAAGGGAAAGTTAGCCCAGACTTTAAGGGAATCTACCGTCTTGTGCAGCTCAACAGGATCAAGCTCACGCAGAGCTTGGGCCAACTCCTTGCTGTCCAAGCTCTCTGCCCCCCCAATGCCAGCCACAGCAGCCAGTTTTCTGGCCTGGGCCAAGGGTTCCTTGTTGATCTTCAGGAATGGTGAGTGAATGGTGCCATCCAAGGACATGGCCCTGTGAAAGAGTCCTAAAGGGAAGGAAAGATTCAATTGAGTGTTATCGATTCAACGAGTGTTAGGTGAAAGCCTCACCTTTTGAGCTGGGGCTGAGCATGTGATAGTGGGCAGACATTCCTCCCGCACTGTGGCCAAAGATTGTCACCAGCTGGGGATCACCTCCGAAGTCTGCGATGTGCTGCTGCACCCACTGCATGGCCAGGCGCTGATCCTTCAGAGCGAAATTTCCAGGCATATTCGTATCACCAGTGCTTAGAAATCCTGCAAGACATAATCTCTAGAATAAAGTCTGTATTTCAGCTTCCTCACAACTCACCCAAAGGCCCCAAGCGATATTGCACGGTGACCATGATCACCTGTTCCGTGTCCATCAAATATTCGGGTCCACTAGCAACCGGATGTGCAGTTCCACTGAAGAAACCTCCCCCATGGATGTAGAACATAACGGGCAAGGGATTTCCATCTCGTTTCTATGGAAGAAAGAAAAGCTAGATTTTCCCTGATTTTTCATAACATATCGTAACGTTACCTTGGGCCTGTAGACATTGAGGTAAAGGCAATCTTCCACTCCCGAAATTGGCCATTTGTTACCAAAGTAATTTCTCTGCAGGCAACCATCCTTGGCTGTTCCTGCATCCAGGATGCCCTCCCAGGCACCAGAAGGCACAGGATTCTACATATACTTGTATATAAATCTGCTAAAAATTAATGCAATTTCCCTAACTTACTCTGAGTCGGAGGGAATCCACAGGAGGCTTTGCGAATGGTATGCCCATGAAGGCCTCAAACTCCTCGCCCTGATATCCTGGCATGTGGGTGCCCCGCAGACAGCCCAGATCCTTCAGGCACACATCCAAAGGATCGCCAGTAGCCGTACGCGAAGAGACAGCTAGAATGATTATAAGTCCAGACCAGAGCAGGCGCATGTTTGATTTCACTTGTGGGAATCCGATCGAGTCTCCCTTTTATAGAGAAATTCGACTTCGTCCCACATTCTCATTAGAGTGCACAAATTTGTATAATCAATTATTCAACCTGCTGCCCAAGTTAATTCCAATTATTTTCAACTATATACTCCTATAAAAGGTTTTATTCTTTTTCTCTTTGTACGTGTTCGTGTACGACCTCAGCACGCACTCAACTGAGCTTGACAATTAATAGTTACAATTATAGACGTACGTAAACAAGTGATGACTTTACTAACAAAAGTAATTGATTATATTGAAAGTCAACCGTTATGCCTATAACTTTTGCTATAGCCTTTTCCAGTTGGCGATTTAAAGGAAAAGTATTAATCTACCCATTACCCAAAAAAAGCTTGTTTCAACTCTTCCATGTAGAAACCGGCTTCAAGCCCTGCAAGGTGAGAATTACTGATGGTGAGTCTCTTTCTACCCACTGCTCACTTTTGATACTCTCTTCGAGACCATGACTCGAACCCCCCAAAATCCTAAGCAACCCACACCAAGCATCGAAAAGTGACAACAAAAATGGCCGTACCCTTGACCGGCATTAGTTGGCCTTTTATTCGCACTAAAAATCGTCTCTAACTGTCCACAGCAGTCAGCTGCATTTACAGTAGGGCTCGGCACACATGCATATACATGTACATTCAAGCGCCGTTTTTGTGTCAATACATGTTCCGGCAGCGCAGCGGCAGAGCTTTTTGCCATTCACAATACTTAGATAAAGCAGTGCCGAGCCCGGTTGTACATTTACACTAAGAACTTGCATTATTTGTGGTGTAACTTTAATTAGGATCCAGCTATAGTAACAAAACTTTTTGTCTAATCGGAATCTCGGAAAAATAATCTTTTCCATATAGCATAGCCTGCCATTTTCCTGTCCTTCTGAATGTCCTCCTGGTAACTCCCAATGGTGCCTCCAAAATGGACATAGCTGCACATCTCATGATCCGTGAAATCCGATGCCTGGCAGGAGGTGCCACTGTGGAAAATCCTAAAGAAGAGAAGAGCATCATGTAGCTTGCAATTCTTTCATAGAAAATAGTATAAAGCCTCGCCCTGTCTTGGCAAAATCAACCATCATCGAGGTCATCCGCTTGACGACCCCAGCATCCTCCGAATCCTTGGGATAGTCTTCGACAATAGCTGGAATCCGTATTGTGTGCAAAGCATCGTCCATGTGAGCTGCACCTACCCCATACTCCACGGACCCACCGCTAAACAAAGTGGAGAGAGTGCGCAGGCCACGGTACTCGAAAAAGTAGAAGGAGAGTGGATTCTCCTGGAGATTGGCGTATTTCGCATAGGTGGAGGCCGTCTCGTAGAGCGGATAGTAGAACCCAAAGTCGCCAGAAATCTCGGCCAGCGGCACCAGTGTATAGTTGCTTATCGTCTCTCCCTCGAATCCGTAGGCGTCTAAGATCTCGCGGACAACGTGTGAAGATGTGCCCTCAGGCAAGTAGATGATGTGAGAAAAACGCTCTAGGAACCGCTCGTTGAGTTCAGCTCTTAAATGTCGATCTTCAAAGGGAAGTAAAGTGACCAGGGAGCCCTCTCCGGCCCTTGAATTAACGCCCAGAAGCCACGGAACCTGATGGATCCGTCCCTCGAGGTGCGCCTGCACAGGGTCCTCTGTCAGAAAGGCTTCTGGACATCCAACAGGTTCGACGACTGGCGGATTGCAGACGAAAGGAAAGTTGTGCCAGACTTTTAGAGAGTCCACTGCTGTAAGTAGCCTTATGGGATCCAGCTCACGCAGAGCTTGGGCCAGGTCTTTGGAGTTCAAGTCTTTTGACCCCTCGATGCCAGCAACAGCTGCCAGCTTTCTGGCCTGGGCCAGTGGGTCCTTGTTGATCTTCACGAATGGCGAGAGAATGGTGCCATCCAATGACATGGCCCGGTGAAAGAGACCTAGTGGGAAGAAGAGATTCAAGAGAGCAACCAATGAGAGACCAATGAAGCTCACCCTTTGAGCTGGGGCTGAGCATGTGATAGTGGGCAGACATTCCTCCCGCACTGTGGCCAAAGATTGTCACCAGCTGGGGATCACCTCCGAAGTCTGCGATGTGCTGCTGCACCCACTGCATGGCCAGGCGCTGATCCTTCAGAGCGAAATTTCCAGGCATACTCGTATCGCCAGTGCTCAGGAAACCTGCAAGACATAATCTCTAGAATAAAGTCTGTATTTCAGCTTCCTCTGAGCTCACCGAATGGCCCCAAGCGATAGGGAACGGTGACCATGATCACCTGCTCCGTGTCCATCAAATATTCGGGTCCACTGGCAACCGGATGGGCAGAGCCGGTATGGAAGCCCCCCGAATGCATGTAGAACATGACGGGCAAGGGATTTCCATTTCGTTTCTATGCAAGGAATGAAAGTTAGATCATCTCTGGATTTCCGTTGCACATCAAGCATAACCTTGGGTCTGTAGACATTGAGGTAAAGGCAATCTTCCACGCCCGATACTGGCCAATTGGCGGCCAAGTAGTTCCTCTGCAGGCAACTGTCCTTTGCTGTACCTGCATCCAGGATGCCCTCCCAGGCAACAGCAGGCACAGGATTCTACATAAACTTGTATATAAATCTGCTAAAAATTAATGCAATTTCCCTAACTTACTCTGAGTCGGAGGGAATCCACAGGAGGCTGAGCAAATGGTATGCCCAAGAACGCTTCAAACTCGTCGCCCTGATAGCCTGGCATTTGGGTGCCCCTCAGGCAGCCCAAATCCTTCAGGCACACATCTAAATTGTCGCCAGTCGCTGCACGCACACAGACTGATAGAGTCAACAGAACTCCAGACCAGAGCAGGCGCATTATTGGTTTGATTTATGGGAATCCGAGTGAGTCTCGTTTTTATAGTAAAAATGATTAAGCGAACACATTAGCGTGCTGAAATGTTGCCCAACCTCCCCGACAGTTAATTCCATCTATTTTGAAATCCTAAAAAACTTTTATTATTGATTTTGTAGTTAATGTACAAAAGGCAAACAGTTGCTGCCCACCAAAGCAGTTTGTATGTAAAATACATATCGAGAGTGCATTTTCCTATGGCCTAAACACGCATTCGACTGAGCTTAACAATTAAGAGGTACAAATACAGACGTAGATATTAATCTACTAATGGCTCTATAACTAGTGAATGATTCAACTAACAATGAACGAAAAGGGGAAGGCGGAAATTGTCTATTTGGGTAGCCTAGGAACCGTAACCACTTTGAAATCTAATCAAGACGCTCAATATTGCTCTCAGATGGCCGTCAGAGTGCGACGCTGTGTGGCAGTTAGATCTGGATGCCACATGTCTATGATGAGTACCAGACGGGGACGAGTGCCATTGTGCCAGACCTCGTGCTCGAAGCTGTCGTCGAAGATAATTAGTTCGCCCTCACGCCAGGTTCTAAGAAGGTAAAAACTTATGAAATTTTGTTAGGGGTAAACTTAGATTTGCACTCACATTTCCCGCTCTGCCACTCGAAGTGAGGTTTGCTCTGGCTCTGGTGCCACCAGCGTGAGATGCGCTCTTAAGCGGCAATTAGTGGGACCACAATGCGGCCACACATGCGTCTCTGCCTGCATCACACTGAACTTCACCTGTCCCCTGCGACAGCCGCTGGATTCGGGGAACGCCTTCATCAGGCCACAGGTAATGGGAGCTCGTTGGCAGTTCTTCCCATGAAGCTGACCCTTTGCAAAGAGCTCAAACTGCTGCCAGATGCCCTTGTGGCGCAGATTCTCCGTTTCATCTGCAAAGTAACCGCGATGGCTGAGCAGGGACAGGGCTTCCTCCCGGATGGACATCCAATTCTCTTGCAGTTTCCTCAGCTGCGAGGCGTATCCCGTCTCCGATGGCTGCCAAAAGGGTTGTGCTCTCAGCTGGGGCTCATTGTACAACGATCTTTGGTAGACGCTGGGAATGAGTCCCCTGGCCACGCCCTGCCTGTGCACTTCCACAGCCTCTTGCTGTCTGTACAGACGTTGCAGCGTTTCCCCCAAGGCTAGATAGAAGTAACCCTCCTGTGTGCCCTCTGCCTTGGACTCTATGGCGTTCTGCAAGTAGGGCAGCGCCTGTTCGTAGTCTCCATGGAGCTGTTTGATTGCCAGGCCGAAGTGGAGTTGCGCCACAGGATCGTCTGGCCAGAGCTTCAGGGTTTCAGCTGCCACCAGCTTCACCTGCCGCATGCTGCAAGCAATCGTGTGAGATGAGAGCCGCACTGGGGGTTTCCCCTTGAACCTTAGCTCACCTACTTATTGGCCGTAAGATGGGTAAAGGAGAGTTGATTGCGCAGTCTGGGATCAGCGGGCAAACGCTCGATGAGTAGCTCGTGAATGTTCACCGACTGTTGATGATAACCTAAAGGAGATAATTCTTTAGAATATTCTTTAACACTGGCAACAAAATACTCACCCATGAATCGCAAATGCTGGATGCAGCGTTCTCCGGCAGAAAGAAACTCTCCATCGCTGGCCACCAGCTCGCCAAAGGCTAGATATCGTTTGTAGGCATCAATGGCCTGCCACAGTCGCTGATTGCTGCGCTCCTTTTCTGCCAGACGCTCCAGCAGGCGGGCATGGCCGAGATGGGCCAGGGGCTCGTCGGCATAGTGTTGAATGAGCGTGTTAAACGAGCGCAGGGCTTGGACATAGTTCTTTGGGCGGGGATTAGTTCGCGGTTCGTCAGCCAAAACGCACACAAAGACGGGTTAGATAGGGTTCACGGAACATGCAATTAGTACAAAAAGTATATAAAGAAGCTCATTAGAGAGGGAATCACAATTGTCAGGGGATTCGAGTGCAGGGAGACATCCCATCGAGGAGAACTTATCCAGTAGGGGTGTGTGTGTGTGTCTGACTGGAGGAGGCCGCCCCGTGGATGTGCCCAGCTCAAAACGCCCTGACAAGTGGGTTTCCAACAAGCCAAATCTTATGTTTCGATTCTTATAAAGCTAAACAGTTAATAGATCTAGTGACTAGCAAAGCAAACATGAAACTAAAGCTATGAAATGGGTTTGGTTTTTTATGTGATTTAATGATTGTTGAGCTAGAGATATATCGAGAGATTCTTTGGGTTATTCCGACTGCACAAAGACGTTTAGTCTGTGACCTACCTCCCGGATTATTTCGGCATTAGCCTTGCGCAGCTCCTGTTGAAAGGAGTCCTCTGCTGCTGGTGCCGGAGTCGAAGCTGGAGCCGAAGCTGGAACCTCTTTGGGTTTAATTTCTGAATGGGTTAAAGAATGACTGAATTAGATATTAATGCAGTGAAAGAGGAGGAACTTTGAACGGTTAAGGGCCTAAACAGAGCTCCACCTTATACATATGAAGTGTAGTAGGATAGTAGGAGTAAGAGAAGTTCTTCACTTACGGCTCGGTTATGGATCAGATGGTGTGTCTTAAAGTAGAGTGTAGCTTATGGCCATGACTGAGATTATTTTAGAGTCTTAAACAATACGAGAGTATGTCGGATAAGTCAATGCGGTGGAGGACATCGAGAGACGGTGGCGATACTGTGTGAATTGTACATTTAGTAATTACGTGTCCAGGTGGGATCGTCAGAGTCCGGATCGCTTTCGAACTCCTTAACCGGCAGACGGCCGTATTTGGCCTCCAGTCTGCTCATTAGATCGGCATCATCCACATCGGATATCTCGTCCTCCTCCTCGTCGGTTATCTCGTCCTCCTCATCTGTCTCTCCATCGTGCTCGTAATCCTCAATGGCCCCGTCCTCGTACTCCACATAAAGATCACTGAAGCCCGACGGTTTCAATGGCTCCTCCGTCTCTTTTGGCTCCTGGGGTTTCGTCTCATTCGGTGGCTCTGGCGATGACTTGTACATGGAGCTCAATTGCTCAAAGGTTTCGGGTACATAGCTGGCGGATAATGCCACATCACAGTCACCTGAACTGGCACCGGCATCCTCTTCTTCGATGTCGCTGATCTCCACTTCGATCTCCTCCTCGATTTCGATTTCCTCCTCGGAATATTCTTGTTTTTGTGATGGAATATTTGATATTATACAAATTAATATTAATGGATACATCTTGGACCCTAACTAAAGGCTTCAAGATCACTTCCAGCAGTGTCTAGAAATGATTTCGAAGCAACTTCGAGAGGCCGAAGTTTTGAATTGAGATATAAGTGTGATCTCCAACCATCGTCTAGCAGCGGAATCTCCTCCAGGTCGTCTGGTATCTGATCCTCGTCCGTGGCAATCGTCAGGCGGCGCCTCATGATCGCCTCCGGTGGGGGCGGCTCATCTTCGGCTACACATTCATCACGGAATATATGTATTTTGGGTCAACACAATGCGGATTAAACTATTACTATACGAGCAACAAGAAAGCCATACAGCAATTTCCATACATACATATACATTGGTGGAAATAGTTAAACAAAGCTGTGACTACAATAAAATTACAAAAATTACAAAATCATAATCATAAGTAATGTAATAAATAATAAAGAAAGTGCAAAATGTGAGCTCAGGCAACGATTCATCAACACTAGTTTGGAAATGTTTGCAAAACCGAAAAGTAAAAGAGAGTAATCGAGTGCCGAGACTTTGTTTTAGTTCTGTTAATACGTCACACATCGATATCTGGAGACATTGAGATGGTTTTTGTTGCCAATTTAGAGGCTTTTGGATGGGTTAGAAAGGAAAGCGTCGCTTTGGTTACAAATTGCCGGAACATAGAGTATAGAGATATGCATTAACATTGATTTTGGGCGTGCTTTGGCAGAGATTACAGATCACAGATCACAGATCATAGAGCAGAGAGCAATGGAGGAGTAAAGTAGGTCAAGCATTGAAGACTCACTTGTATTCGGACTTTTCCTGTTCAATACAAGACGTGAAACTAAGGCAAGTGCAACGCCAACGCCAAATTTAACGGCAACTGTAAAATGATTTCAGGTTTTAGTATCAGAGAACAACAAGATTCGTTTTGCACTTTCTTGTACAATATTTTAAGTGTGTGGTTTGTGTGTAGTAAGGTGGAGTACGAGATGGTCTGTCAGTTCTTAACGTTCTAGGGCCTAAGGGGAGTTCCGTTCATTGTTCCATTGGCAATTTCCCCAAACAGGGAGTCAACTTACGCGATGCCAACCAGGAGGAGCCCTCTTCTTTGGGCTCTTCCTCATTATTGTCTTGTTGCTGCTCTTCGCTATCCGCAGCGTTGGCTCTTCTCACTTGACGTGCCAGCTCTTCGGGATCCTCGTCTAGGGACTCAAAGTCGTCATCATCGTCATCGTATTTCTTCTGCAAATTGAGTAAATATATGAAACTTGTCTCCAGAGAAATTCTTTTCTCTCACCTCATCATCTTCATTATCTTTGTAATATTTCGTTGTGACTTTCTTGGGGGAACTTTGTGCTTTCCATTGAACAGACTCTTTGATTTCCTCCTCTTCGGCCTCATCGTGTTCAGCAGTTTTATCCTGCAACAAGACAGCCAGTTAGAAGTTGTGCTCAACAGTCAACAAAAACCTAGATTATACCTCATCCAATTCCGCTGTAGTAGGAGCTGGTTCCTCAGACTCTGGCACATCATCTTCGGCATCGTCATCGGGTTCATCCTCGTCGGGATCCTCCACATCGTACTCGGCGGTGGCTTCTACTGTGGCTTCTGCGGTAGCCTCAACAGAGGGCTCTGCCGTATTGTCATCGTCCAGCTCGTCTTCTTCGGGTTCTTCGGCGGTGATGTTTTCGCCAGCATTGTTATCCTCCTCCTCTTCGTCGTCGTCTTCTTTCTGCTCCTCCTCCTCCTCTACCTCTTCTTCATCTTCATCTTCATCTTCGTCTTGTTCTGTTTTATCCTCTTGCTCTGTTTCCTCTTCTTGCTCTGTTTCCGCCACTTCCTCTGGTACGTCTTCCTCTTCCTCCTCCTCCTCTTCCTCCTCGTCTTCCTCTTCTAGTTCCTCCGAAAGAGGCTCTTCTAGAATATAAACAAAAGCTTTAACAAGAGAGTCTTGCATTTATGTGCTTTACCCACCTTCTTCGTCGTGATCGTCATGCTCATCATGCTCATCATGATCATCGTGCTCATCCAAAGCCTCCCCAGATGGTTTGTGCACATCATGGGCATCATGCTCCCCTCGATGTTCGTCGACCAAACCATTAAAATAGTTGGAGAAGCGCGACTCAGACAGCGGTGTATCCACTAAAATGAATTCTCGTTAACCAAAACACTTCCGTTTAGTGATTTCTGGACTTACTGTCTTCAAGGCCACGATTCTCCAAGATGATCAGGCCCACAAGGCCCAAGAGTACTGCCATGAGAGAGAAGAATATGATCTTGGCACACCAATTGCCGCCGGTGCCGTGGTCGTGATGCACGTGCAAGTGTACATCGTCGTTTCCCATCTTTGTAATGTGGACGCCATGGGAAGACTCGTCGTCATCTGTGGATTTTGTGTGTGCGATTGCATGGTAGTGAATAATAAACACATGTGATTACAAATTGTTTAATTAAATGCACCTTCAGACAGCGTGGGGATAGACAAGCGGTTGATTTAGTAACTACTAGAGACTTTAATTTGGTTTAGAAAGCGATTGTGGGGCTGCAGAGGGTAGGACAACGGATGTGGATATGGGACGGAGGTGATTTTAGCTACCTTGAAAGCTGGACTGACGCAGCACAGTCACATCGCCGTCAGATTTGCGATCATCTAAACACAAAAAGTTAGTTACAGAGTAATGCCAAAGCCGTTTAAAATGTTCTAGCCCGACACCGGTATTACAATGCGATAAGAGAGGCCATTGTTTATGCCTAAATATGTGCAATAATAAACAAAGAACCCGCCAGTCATGCTCTTGGGCAGATGGCCAAGTGAAATTAAATTGTTTTACATATAATTTCGATGTTTTCTTTGCACGGCCTGACCAAAATGAGAATCTTCTGTGGTGGGTGTAATGGTCACAGACAAAACGGGAAGTGTCATTCTGAGTCTTTGTGCAGCGTATTAATATCATTGGAATCATGAATTATAGCCGTGATGATTTCTTAGCCTCCCTCAGTTGTTAGTCTTTGTAGATAAGACATGAGATAGCAGTCCCGGGATAGCGCAGACAAGAGATAAAAGGCAGAGAGCAGCTCCCCCAAATAATTTCAAATGAAAATTTGAGCCAACCAAACCGAAATGTTCAATGCCCTTTTCCTTGCGACGCGTCATAAAAACCACACATAGACCCCCGCATCTGTCCAATACATATACATAAATATTTTTCTATAGTGGATCGGCACACGCATAGAGACAGAAACAGGCGAGATGTATAATTTTATATAATAGGGCAAAGTTATTTTTAAAGGCACTCGACAATATTATTTTGCTAATAAAAGAAATGAACTGAAGAGCTACGACTTTAGCGGCGGCCACAAGAAATTTTACTCAAACTAACGGTTTCTACATTCCTCACCGTTGAACGATGGATGAAGGGAGAAGGGTAATGGCGAACTTACCGCGTTTTCTGCGCTTGTCCTTGCGCTTACGCGGCTGCACGTCGCCCGACATTTTCCTGGTCGGACACTAAATGTATGCCAATTATGGGTGAGAAATTTGTGTTGTTTTTTCAATCCAGATGTGTCTAGGTGTCGTCGGTGGCCACAAAGACCGGGCTGGCAGCGTTCCCGAACACGATTGCTGTACGTAACGAAATGCGAGCAGCTCGCCGACGTTGGAATTATTTATAAAACGGCGCCGTTGCGATCGATGCTGCCGGACTTTCCGTGGATGCGAAAAGGTAATATTCGGTATTTTGTTCAATCTATTGGCATTTTCTGCGGGCAGCCGCAATGTAATTTCAATGGGGAAATGAAATTATCAATGTAAACAATTTTTTTGGGGTACATTTTGGTATTTTTGGTACATTTTTGAGGGTCAGGCGGTATATTTTATCGACTAGCCCGAGCCCCAAAAAAAACAAGAAAATAAATACACAGAATCGGGTTTATAGAGTTGTAACTGGGCTGTGGCGGGACGTGTTGTTGAAAAAAGTAAAAGACCAACGGCCCTGTGGGGTAGGGAGTAAAAGTAATGGCCGGCGACATGTCCATTGGTTGTGCAGCTTTGAAAAGGTCCAGCAAACTGAGGTCCTGCACTAGTGGCGGCGACACGGACTCGATGCACATTGGCAACGATCGCATGGACAATGGCAGCGTAAAACAAGCCCCAGCACCGCCCCAGAACATGAGAGGAGGCCTCCGGGTGTACAAGATAGTCATCCTCGGGGATGGCGGTGTCGGAAAGTCCGGTGAGTTGGCTAGCATGTCCGCTACAATGAAAGTTATCACTGCGAACTTTGATTGTGGTTGCGAAAAATCAATAAATTATCTCAATTTCTTTTACGCTTTGTTTTGCCCGTCCCCCATCGCCACCCACCCTCACACACCGCACGCACCATCGCCAATTTGCCTGTCTCGGCTTTTTCGTTCGGGTGTTCAGCTGTTACCTTACAGTTCGTGAGCCACAGCTTCTTGGACTACCACGACCCGACCATTGGTAAGTGTGCTGCAGCATCGCGATGTACTTGAACTCGTTTTATTAATCCTTAAATGTTGCCGACTCGTTGCCGCAGAGGACTCGTACCAGCAACAGGCAGTCATAGACAACGAGGCCGCCCTGCTCGACATACTCGACACTGCCGGCCAGGTCGAGTTCACGGCCATGCGGGACCAATACATGCGCTGTGGGGAAGGTTTCATCATATGCTACTCGGTCACCGACCGCCACAGCTTCCAGGAGGCATCGGAGTACCGCAAACTAATCACCCGGGTGCGGCTGTCCGAGGAGATACCACTGGTACTGATTGCCAACAAGGTGGATCTGGAATCTCAGCGTCGTGTCACTACCGAGGAGGGCAAGAATCTGGCTAATCAGTTCGGCTGTCCGTTCTTTGAGACGTCCGCGGCACTACGCCACTACATCGACGAGGCGTTCTACACACTCGTCCGTGAGATCCGTCGCAAGGAGCTGCAGAAGGGCACAGACAGCAGCTCGGAGAAGATCCACACGCGCCACCGCAGCCGCTGGTGGCGCATACGCTCCATATTCGCCTTGGTATTCCGTCGTCGACGCAACTTGAACTAGACTGGGGTATAAAGCTAGAAAAGGCGCTGCAGCTGGAGCCAGAAGAGTGTGCGCGCTAACAATTTCTTTGAATCAGTGCAATATTAACCAAGTCGTTGCACATATACGAGTAACATATTTTTTTTTGTGTTTGGTTTGCTATATACACGGACTGTATATAGCTTAAACAAACAGCAGATCAAATCATATATAGATATCTACGATTATTTGTAATTGATCGACGTTCCCAAAGGCAGAGACAAAACCACAAGAATTTACCAATCGAGAGATGGAAGAAACTACATAATTATTGTTATGGCCATACCAGGAGAGGAAGGATAGGGTTGGTCGGTCAGTCGTTTATTTATTATTTGTTACAAACTATTTAATGTATTTGTTGTTGGCCAGACAAGCAAAGATAGGCGCAGCGAGCGAAGGTAGACGATAGAGTATATCAATATGTTTAAGCACCGATCCAAAATGATAGATACATATTAACAGTGCACGTACATATGGTTTATGTAGTCAAAAAAATACAAATAATAACGTTGATTCCTAGGGCGAGGCAATGCGAGGCGAGGCGTAGATGAGGAAGCAGGTACGACAGATTGGCTGGCAATTAGCAGAAGCTACGAGTAGACATGCATTTAAATTCGATAGCTTCAATCCCCTGAGGCTTAGACCGGAACGAAGCAACGCGAAACCAAAATCAATATATCTTTAAACAACTCGTGACACACCTGAGAGATCTGAATCCTAGCAAAGGACACACAATGCACAACACAAGTGAATGTGAATGCCAAGCGTTACTGTCAGGAAGGGAGCTTGATGGATATTGGAAGAAAATAACTAGAGAGCAAGTAGAGATGATGGATTTTTAAACTTATGTAATGCATGTATTACCCCAGCAGGAAACGCAACACACACACACACACGAGCACACATTTAACTAATCGAATAAATGTTGAATTTAATGTATACTAATATATAATATATATATAGATCGATCGATCTACGCTATAAGTATGTAAAACGCGGGAACATTTCAGAATGTGTGTTTAACCTGGAGCTTTGTTCAAATCCAAATCCAAATTGATAATATATCATATATATATGATATACACCTAAATATACAGAGAGATAATGTATGTATGTAACTTAAGCCCAAGACAGCCGATTGCATTTGTTGTTTAAGTTTGAGAAATGTTTATTGTTTATATGTTTATTGTTAAGGACACGTGTTTACTTCTAAGTTTATTTATTATTAGTTTAACACATTTGTTAATTACTTTTTACACACCAAACAACTCCACCACGCAACACATCACGTTCTCTATGCATTCACCATGAGTTCCTCTCATTAAATGTTAATATTATTAACTATCATCATCACTACTACAGTAAACACTACACGACACAAACAACAGTTTTAAAAGGCTTTAATTACTCCGAAAATTTGTTATGAAACCCATTCATGTAAACAGCGTTGAACGTTTGACCTACCATAGCTACATATTAAATTGTTATTAAAAATACCCTCATGTAACCGTTCGATAACTAATTTGTGTGTATCCCCCAACAACAAGAAAACCAACACAAGAGCGCAAATCGAATGCAGGTTAAACTAACGAAAACGCTAGCTTTGAACGCTTTTCACCTTCCCAACTGCAACTCAAGCGACTCAGCATACAAAATGCCATATGAAACATCTTAGAAACTTTACCAATGTATCTAATACCATCGTTCTGTTGTGATTCTGGTCGTTTTGAAAACGAAAGACACATGTTCCAAAAGCGGTGCAAATAATATTGAATTGTAATACCCAACAAAAATGAGAAACCAAAACTCCATTTTTATTCACAATGTTATGTACATTTCAAATGTAAACAAAAATGGAATACTAATGCACAATGGAAAACAAAATATGAACAAAAACAATTCCCTCAATAAACATTTTTGGAACCTCCCCGTTAGAAAAGCGAGTTTCACTGGAATTAAATAAATAAAACTCGATCATTTTGATTTTGTATCGTTTTTACTTTTTTTATTTATTTTTTTATATATGTAATATATGTATGTATATTAGTAAAATATTTTTACCTTTAATTATTCATTTCCATTTTGTTTTCTTCAATTTTTTTTGATGATTTTCATTATTTTTCTAATTTATTGTAAGGAATATTATGCAAAATGCACAATAGACTCTCGAAAAATTGTTTATTATTTAAATAATCTTCATTTTCTCTTCCTCTGACACGCTTCACATAATTTTTTTTAAATATTTGCTTTGCTCTTTCAATTAACAAAAGACACCAAACTTCGGATTCGTAATTTCTGGTCAATTTGAAAAAAATTATAAATAATATGCATGTTTGGTTTTTGTTTTTCGTTTTAAATGTTCATATATGGAATTTATATAATTCTAATTTTGGTAATCTGGTAAATGTGTGTGTTTTTTTTATTGTATAGGAAGCAAAACTTTGAATGCACAAAATTACAAATTACTTTCGACTCTTGTTTTCGATCTTAGTGTTTTTTTTTTGTTTCTTTGTATTTCTTTTTTTCTTTATTTATAAATTTAGTAAATTGTGTAATAGTAACTGTAGAAAATAGTAGCGTAGTTACACTTATATAGAAAATATTCTGATTTTTTTCTCTGCGGTTGTTTTTTGCTGTTGTTGCTGTAGAAAACGGCACTTTTCCCTTGAGTGTTATTTTGTTTAAACATTTTCTGTGTGAGAATTTACACGATTGACGGTACAAAATACAAAAAGAGACACACACATATATGCACTGTATATTTAAATGTATTTATATATATTTATATATATATATGTGGTACTGGCATTTTATAAAATTATAAAATCCTCGTCATACATTTAGTTTGGTTTTGTTTTCATTATTTTTCCATTTGTGTTAATGCAAAATACAAATATTAAAAACTTTTCGCTCTGATTCCATATTCCTGGGACGAATCCCGCTCCCGAAAACTGAATGCATCTCATTTGTGGCTTACGTTTTAATCAAATAATAAACATTAATCGTTTGTGTTGAAAGTTTTATGTTTTCTGAGTGTGTGTGTGTGTTTGCTTGTAGTGTAGTTTCGCTTTCATCGTTTATTGGCGGTATCTGTGTCTCTTGATAAAGTAGTACTTGTGAAAAGGGAACATAATAGATCATTTCATCGCGTCTGACTGAACATGTCCAACTGATTCCACTTGCCACACACTCGCACAGGCAGGCGGGTCTACCACTCAAGGCAACAAGGTCACAAAAATCATCAAAGAGCGGGTGCGTTGGGTGTAGGGGGTGAACAGAAACTGATGCAACTTGAATATGTATACATATATCGATATATATTTCTGGATTGCAGCTGCTCGACTCGATTGGTCGGTATGCTGCCCTAGGGATATACAAATAATAATGCCATCGTTATTACTGTGGTTTTACTTCGGTTTATAACTACACTAGACTGTATATAAAATCAAATCCGCATGGGAGACATTCTGTCCCCGGTTCACTACGATTTGCTGTGTTAGTTGCTGGCGTACTCCTTCCTGATGATATATCTTTCAGCCGATGTTGTTACTTGTTGCTGTCGTTCTTTTTCTTCTTGTAAAAGGTGTGTGTGTGTGTGTATGCCGTGTGTGAGAGTGTGGTGTGTGTGTGTTGTTGTTGCTGTTGTTGTTTTATGGTTAAAGATTTTCACTTGTTAGTTGCTCTTTTAGAGCAAAAGGCATCTGGTCTTCTTCCTCTTTTTAACTTGCAACGCAGCCCTGGTTGCCGTCTCAAACACCTCCCGGACACCCTCCTTGGACTTGGCCGAGCATTCCAAATAGGCAAAGGCATTTATCTTCTCGGCCATGGCGCGTCCCTCCTGCGGCTTAACAGGCTCCTGCTTCATTTTTGCGAGATCCTTCAAGACATACAGAAATATAAATAGATTGAATCTGAAACGAATCTCCAGTTGAGAGACTTACCCGAATTGTGTTGGGATCATTTCGCAAATCTTTCTTATTTCCTACCAAAATGATTGGAACATTTGGACAAAAGTGTTTGACCTACAAGAATGCCATTTCAGAGATTATTGTTGTCAAAAGTTAAAGGCAAAGCCAATCACTTACCTCTGGGGTCCACTTTTCAGGAATATTTTCTAGTGAATCGGGGGAATCCACTGAGAAACACATCAGTATAACATCTGTGTCGGGATAACTCAGCGGTCGTAGTCTGTCGTAGTCCTCCTGCCCGGCTGTATCCCACAAGGCCAGCTCCACCTGTAAATGGAAATGGTGTCATTAAAAGGTGATACAGAGGACGATCGCTGATGAATAGATACGTATGTAGGTGTCGATGGGTGCCCATCAAACAGTGTTTGCAGAGAATATGGAAGAGCAGAGGAGACAACTTCAAGTTGGAGATAGCGAATGAGCGAGGGAGAGCAGGGCTAAGGAGCTCAGCGGCGGAAATACCGAACGTATTAATCATATAAAAGTAGAATGACGCGAGCGTCAGCATATGTATGTGCACATGTGCGAATGTGTGTGCGAATGGGTATGTAAACGTTATCCAAACACAGGTCTTCCATATTTCCGAGCCAGCCATACATATGGATGTATGTATATATGTATGTATATTGCGCAGCACAAACACTTTCCGTGTTTATTCAGAAAAACGAATGAAAATATTAGAAATGGAATTTAGCGAAAACTCAGAATCATGACTTAATGGCTCCCCAGAAAAAATCGCAAAATAATCATTACAAATGCGAGCGATAGAGATGGAGAGAGATTGAGAGCGCTGGCTCCAAAACACACAGGTAGGGAGAATGTGCTCAGCAAGAGAGCGAGATAAAGAGAGGGTAGGGTATGGTAGGCTGGCATCAGGGGCAGGGGCTGTAGGGTCGGCGCAACGCTCTAAACTGTCTGTGCGCAAACGGACTTGTATAAGACAAAAAAAAAAAAACAAAATAAAGAAAACAAGCAACGGAAGAAACGGAAGGAAGGGAGCTCCACGACTGTGTTTGGTGCTGCCAACTGCGCTTTGTTTGTGTGAGTGTTTCTCTCTCGGTCTGGTCCGGGCTATGTGTGAATGATTGGTTTAGTGGGGGCAAATATAGCAGAGTATGATTTGACTGTTAAACGTATTTCTGAATCCTAGTAGTCATTTACGAATATTTCAGTTTTATTTTTATTTTTTAAATTTAATCGCTACAGCGAAATTGGTTGGTCGCAGGCGATGAGTTCGCATTGACCAGTTACAAATGTTACAAAAAATTTTGAACTCAAAAAAGAGTTGTTTGCCGAACGAGGTTTCACAGTTTTAAGAGATCATCAAACGTTTGAAAAGATATTTCTCACTTATCAACAGAGCCGAAAGCAACGAATATTGAAAATTTTACATTTTCAGATCGCCAAAATAGAAGTATTCACCGAACACTCGTGAGTATACCAGTGTGCGTGAGTGTCTGGTCTGTGTGTGCCTGTTCCGTCGTCGTTCGGTATTGACTCACGGCGTTTTTTTTACAAGCCCCACAAAAGGAAACGTAGTGGGGAAGTGAGGTGGGAGTTGTGGGTGGCGAAGAAATACGAATAATAAAGAAAATACACAATGCACACACACAGCGGTGTAGAAGCAAATTTACATGTGTGGGTACAATGGCGAATAAGGAGGATACGCGCACTCAAAATTGCTGAATGCACAAATAACACATAAAACGAGATCAGATGATTAGCACTGGAAAGGGTGGAAGGGGGTATTGAACGACAGGGTGTGGTATAGCATGGCTTGTAGAAAACTTACCTGTTTACCATCAACTTCGATATCGGCCACATAGTTCTCGAACACAGTGGGCACATAGACCTCGGGGAATTGATCTTTGCTAAAGACAATCAGAAGGCAAGTTTTACCGCAGGCACCGTCGCCGACAATTACCAATTTCTTGCGAATCGTCGTCATTGGAAGTTCTGCAATGGCAAAAGGAAGAGATTGTGGATGCAATGCTAGGCAACACGTTCTTCTGTTCATCAAATTCCGAGTTCTGTTTCATTTATTCGCGAAAACTGTTCGCGAGCTGTTCAAAATTATCGAAATGAAAAAGACACACACTGGCACACAGGCGGCGGCACTCACACCAGCAGCACCCCCCAACACACCGCAACAGCAACACACACGCTCGCTTGCTCTCTTTCGCCCCATCTCTTTCACACACACACTTAGTCATACTCTTGACTGAACGACGGCGATCTAATAGTCAAAAGTGGGGGTTCTTTTCTTTTTGGCCAACGTCCGTGTTGAACATGTTATTTCAGATCATAATTGTTTGGCTTTAATTGAACTTCATGCTCCTGATGCATATTACTCTCTGGTTTTGTCCCAAGTGGTCGCGTCATAGGGCTAGGGCCCACCCCGCCGCACTGTTCCCTTCTCCAATCCAATGAAAGAAACTCCTCGTCCCGTGCCCGCTTGCTTCTTGCTTTTATTCCAAAAACATCTCATCATCCACTCGCATTGCTGTTGTCTGTGTGTGTCTGCCTTTGCGCTTAGCTGCTTGTGTATGTGCGTTCGCGAGTGTGTGTGCGTGCCTCTGTGGAATTTTTTCACTGCTCTTTCAACTTACAATTTATGGTGATTTTTACAACACTCAGTACGAATTCGACACTTAATTTGTTTAAAAATGGCACAAACTTGTTGATTCTTATGCGTCTAGCCTTTATTGTTTCGTATTAAAGGTAATACAATTACAAAAATTCGAATTGAAATCGACGATTTTTTCTCATGCAAAATGACGATGAACAATAATGTTCATTTCTTGGCAGCGCGATGAACCCCGATGACCAACCAACGCCTTCAACCCCAGAGTCGCATTTATGCGATACTTGTGTGTAATCGCACGCGCCTGGGAAAGTTGTATAATAACCTAATCCCTCTCTAGGTCACGCACCTTGCCAATCGTTCGATATGTATCGTATAATCTTATATTCGCCAGGTGGCTTCCTGACAATTTCATCTCTGTGTAGCGTATTTGCATAGGTATATTTACATGATATTTATTTCGGGTTAGGCGGTATATTTTTGTCGATACATCCACGGTCACACTGATACTTCTTTCTTTTCTCACATGCGCCGGGATTTTTTTTGTTTTTAAATAAATAAGTAAAGTATTAAATAAGAAAGTAGAAAATCAAGACCTACGTCAGATGCATATAGAATCAATTAACAACCCCACTGCGAAGCAGTACATTATGGCTGACACAAATGGAGCTGAGGCTAAGCACACCGAAAATACCTCAGAAATTCTTGCTCCAAAAAAGCGATCAGCCTGCCAAATCACAGCCAGTGCGAGCGATCCGAAGAAATTGAAAACATCTGATCAAGGCGAAGATGCTAATATTGGGCTTTCAGCAATCCCAACAAAAAATGCTGAAATATGGTCCAAACTGCGTTACTTAGAGGATGGTACGTAGAGCAAAGTATTTTAGATAAAACACGAAATTAATGTAAACCATTTTAACAACAGGAACCATTGAGATAGAAGATTCCGAAGAGGATTGCAGTGAATCCGAGAAGGACCAAGAGGCATATGATGATGAATCTCCTGGGAGTAATTTTGATGATGAGCAACAGACTGATTTTCTTCTACACACACGTGAGATCCGACCCCCTGCATCTGATATTTCTAATCTAATAAAATATTTCTTTTATAGAATCCAAGACTGCCTGGAGAGTGCCAATGGTACTTGAAAAACCTCTCAAAAAATTAGTTTATTTCCCAAAAAAGGCAAATGCTCAAACAGAGTGCCGTGTTCTTGTGAAGGGATCTGTTAAGAAGATTGTAATATTCTCGAATGATTTGAAATCTACAAAAATAGAAGAACTCTACGATTGGGATGACGATGGGGATAAAGCTCAGGAATCGGCTGCTCAAACCATCAACGATAAAGAAGACAAACAGGAAGATGAAATGCATAATTTAACCAAAGAAACGGGTGCAGGAGAAACACAAACGATAGCGGATAAAGAGGACTCGGATGCGGTCTCTCTACTCACTATTGAAGAAGCTCCACTTGAAGATGAGGAGACACTCGGGATACCTTCTCCATCGGATGCCGAACCCTCCCCGCTGGTGCAAGCAAAACTGGACTCAGATACAGAGTCTGTAATCACCATTGAAGACTTTGCAGAAGATCAATCCCCAACTGCCTCACCAGTTGCACTGCCTGAAGATTCTCAAATCGCCATGGAGGTGGTAGACGAGTTGCCCCAAGCAATGGAGTATTCCCAGATGTTCAATGGAGCTCTGCCTTACTGCCCTCCAGCATTGAGCATCTTTGAGTATAGCCCAACGTGCAACGATGTGCTGGCTGTGATCAAAGAGGACATTGAGCTCTATGGCACTGTCGTTTTGACACTCTTCGGAGGTCAGATCACAGTGAACGGCTTCAATGCCAAGAAACGCCAAAGCCTGACAATATACTCGCCCAAAGGCATCAGTTGGGTGAGCATTTGCCCAAAGAAACGTCTGAAACCAATACAAGAGAAAATTGAATGGGAAAAACTGTCGGAGAAGTTTACGCGCGCCCAATTGGACAACCTGCGGGAATGCTTCAACAGTCAGGAGGATGCCCTTGTCCTTCTGCAGAGGAACACCAAGGCCCAGAACATGCTCGATACTTTAAAGAGATATATGAACCAAATACTTTTCCCCCACGTCAATAGCACGAGCGTGGCCCACTCTCAAAGCGAACGGGTGCTAAACTGTTACATCCAGAGTTCCGATAAACGTCGCACCCTTCAGGTGCCGAATGAGTGGACCAAGCTGAAGATTAATAAGAGCACTCGACTGATGGTAATTGGTGGAAAAGGTGTCGGCAAGTCCACCCTGCTGCGCTATCTGCTCAATCGGCACTTGAACGTTTTTCCACGCGTTCTGTTCATCGATCTTGACATTGGCCAGCCGGAGATCTTTCTGCAGCAAACGGTCTCGTGCACCATCCTTGACGAGCCGCTTTTGGGGCCTGGCATCCTACTGAACAAGCAGCCGGATCGTGCGTATG
Source organism: Drosophila guanche (assembly GCF_900245975.1). Classification (NCBI taxonomy): domain Eukaryota; kingdom Metazoa; phylum Arthropoda; class Insecta; order Diptera; family Drosophilidae; genus Drosophila; species Drosophila guanche. The sequence continues at coordinate 7,364,486 of NW_022995743.1, read as the reverse complement.
TCGTGGGCGACACGAACATCGTCATGTGCCACATGCAGTATGCCAAGGCGGTGACTCAGCTCATGTCCCACATCCACCAGAATCCCGAGTATGCCGAAATACCATTTCTGATCAACACGATGGGCTACAATAGGGGATTTGGGCTGGAGCTGATGGCACTGCTGGTAGACTGTGTCCAGCCAACGGATGTGGTGCAGATCTCGAGTACTTTGCCCATAAACAACTTTAGCTCGCCCCTCGACTGGTCGAACCTTTCACAGGTGAAAGGTCCCTATGTCTACAAAGATGCGCCATTCAGGGTTGAGCGTAAAAGCCACAAATACGCGCTTCACGTGCTGCCAAGTGCAGTTCCACCCAGAGAGCAGGGTGTCTGGCGCATGAGTCCAAGGGATATGAGATTCACCAATCTGTTGGTCCGCCTCAGCTCTTGTCTCAGGGGCAATGCCAAGCACCCGACCGACTGCCAGCCCATCAGCACACCTTTTGGAAATATTCATTTTGTCCACCCCACCGAGGACGATGTTGAAAAGAGCAGCATTATCGCTGGAATGGAAGCCAATTGGGTTTTCTTGGCCCATCGGGGCGCGCAGGGTCTTCCCGTGTGCCTGGGCATGGGTAAGCAGCAGAGATTAAACCATTTCATTTCCTCATTCAACTGCTCCTTGTTCTCCAACAGGTGTTGTCCGTGCCATTGACTTTGAGAAGGAGAAGCTGTTTCTCGTGCCAGCCATTCCCCTGGAGCGAATGTCCGAAGTGAATTGTCTCGTATCCTGCGGGGACATCAGCTTGCCTCAAAAATTTTTCACGGAGCCTGGGCCGCAGGTTGGCAGCCACTTGCCGTTTGTCTGCCAGCAGGACGACGCCGGCTGGCTCACCAAAAGCATCAACCAGTATTATTCGCGAACGTCTTCCGTTAAGAAAGATTAACACTACTCCAACTACCTGTACTTTTATGAAAAGTAAAATAAAAAAACTTTATTGACGAGATGCTAGTGCGAGAGGTTGTGTCTGCCCTTGAGGATCCTGCGCATCAGCACACGACGTCCCTCTGGTGTGGACATGCGGGTGTCCCAGCCATGGACGTTGATGCGCTTCACCTCGCGCGGCTTGGGGAAGTGGCAGCGGACCTTTGGCTTGAGCACGGCCCGGTCGAAGGCGTGCTTTTGCCGCACGAGGATGGTCTGTGCCGTGTTGAATGCCACCAGGCAGGTTCTAAAATAACAATAGGCATTCATGTTTCATACAAAATAGCGCATTTGAATCGATATTTACCTCTGAATCAATCCTTGCAGCATGTTTCTGGTTAAGTAATAATTTTCAATAACAACAAGATATATCCAAGGTGTGTGACGTAAAGAGGTGGTATATTTCTTAGCCCACTAATCCACCATTCAAAAACTGGTAAGTGTGAACTGGTATATTTCTGAGCTCATGTTGAGACGCAAAAATGAGAAACGAAAGAAAGGAATTGCTGACCTAATCTTCTCTTTGACATGTGACCGCAAGGTATGGCAAGCAGGTAAAAAAGGACGAACTTTTCGAAGCTTCCCCCTTTTTGCACCTGTTGAAACGATCCTTATAGTGCATGCGAGAGCGTCTGGCAAGAGAGAATTCCCCTGACAGTTTAGACTCAGGAGAGAATTTCCATGACCGTTTAGAGACAGGAGTGGATTTCCCTGGAGAATTTCCGTAACGTAGGATTAAAATCGCCGTGTAATTTACCTGGCGCACCTGAAATTTTTGTGACATATTTTCCTGTTGTCGACACCTTAGTTTTTGGTACAAATTTCGCAGCGTGAAAGCTCCCTTGCTTTGTTAAGGGAGTTTGAAAGCTCTTTTCCTTTGCGAAGGGAGTTTGAACAACTAAATATAAAATACTATATATTAGTATTTGATATATATAATATATATATATATAAATAAAAGAAAGGAAATAAAATCAAAGAAAACATCTTTAATCGCCGATGAATAGACGCTAATAATGATAATGATTCCAATGTCCAAGCCGGATTCTAGCCCAAACCCCTCCGAGCTTATAACATTTTCTTATTTTCCATTCCATCCCACGCTTTGTTCAATTTTCAGGAAAAAAATATTATTTCGTTTCCTCTTCTGTTGCGCGCGCTTTCAGTAATTGTCAATGAAATCAGTCAACATACATGTGACTCTGTTAATAAATTACATACATTTATATACTGAAGTCAAAGCTCCCTTGCTTCCAGATGGGCTGATTTTAATGAACAATTCAAATACCAATTTGTAAAATTTAAAGTCATAAGGTATACAATCAAAATAAAAAGTAGTATCTATAATAACCCAAATGTATTCTTCAATCGTATTAAATTGCCGTTTCAAGGTTAAAAGTCTTTCCAAGCTGGTAATATCAACTAGAACATCAAAATCGAGGACTATGATTTCAGACTACGGTATATTTACAGTATATATTTAAAATAAGTAGGTGTATTTTGGTATATTTATGAGGGTTGCGTAGACTATTTTCTAATCGATAGTTCAGCGGTCACACTGCTGTTCACCGTTCGGTTCGGCTATCATATGTTTTCTATTTTATTTTATTAAAACAAGCAGAATAATGTGAGTCCCGAAGTGCTAAAAAAATAGTCCGTGCGTCGTTATCGTAAATAGAGTGTGCAAAAGCGAGTAGAGTAGATCTCTGCAGTGAATGTGAAAAAAGAGTTGCAAGTGAAAATTAAAACCAAAAAAGAAGCAAACACACACACACACACACGAGACTCTGCCGCACATTTAGGCCGATGTATGTGTGTCGCTCTTTGGACGCAATTTTGGTAGCAGGACAGTGGAGCCAAGGGAATCTGGGGCCCGAGTGAATGGTAGAGTGCACTTGGCGACTCGCAGACTCGACTTCCCCGAAAAACGGAGCATTCAAAATAGCACAAGAGAGGTGAGTGCACATCCATGTTCGAGTGCGTGCTTTCGTGTTGTGTTAGTGTGAGTGGGGATAGATTGCAGCCTGCATTTATTTATATCCATTAACCAGAAATCCATAATGTGCATTGTAATTAGCTATATCAGCGTCAGGCAGCAGCATTCGCAACGAGAGGGGAATCGAGCCGAAACAGGAAAAAAGTACAACAAGAAAATCGATTTTCCTTAACTTACGAATTCTCTACGCCTCACTGGGCTCCATGGTGGGGAGCAGCGCAGCTCCAGCGCTTGGGGAGCCGGCAACGTCGAAGTTGACGTCGACGTCGGCGGCGACGACGATGCGGCACCATAAAGTATACATAAATTGAATTTCGAAACACGGAAGCGACATGGATGGAGGAGGCTGCAACACATCCCAGCACTGTTGTTCTTTTTCTCCCATTTGCTGGTGGTGTTGATGATGATGATGTTTATGATGGTGTGTGTTTTCGTGTATGGATGCGTGAGAGAGGGCGAGAAAAACTCGAAAAATCTGACCAGGACACGGTCAGTCAAAGTCCAGTTGTCATGGCAACGAGGTTTAACAAATGATTTTAGTGGCAGTGGCGGGCCCCCCTGCAAATGGAGAGTGTTTCCCCGGTCATGTCATGCGGATGCGGTGCGGCTGGGACGGCAGCTGTCACTTCGCTTACCCACCCTTCTCCACTCTGCTGACTTTCATGTGTCTGCCTTTTCAGTCTCTCCCTTTATTTCTCTCTTTGCCTGTTTAAGAGTGTGTGTGTGCGTGTGTTTTGATGACGGCACTCAGTTTCCGCCCGCACTGATTTTACCCGTACCAACACCACCTACAGTGAGTCCTCGCAAACACTGACAGCCAGTTGATGGAGAGTATAACCAATCCCTTAGAATTTCTAGAGTATGCTTCACTTTATCAGCCATTAATTCAATTAACAACTTTTGTTGATTTAATTTAGTGAGTGGCCACTGTACCCAATCCCGACCATTACCATTCCATTCCAGTTTTTGGCACTCTTTTGCGGATGCTGCGTACGCAAAATGGGGGACGGGGCGCTTCTATGAGGGCCTGGAACTGGGACCTGATTGTGGGCCAGGCCAGGCATTTTCCTTATTTGCTTCCGCTGGGCACCCTTAAATTCTCCCTTTTCGTCTGCTTTCGGTCCGTGTGTGCGTGTGTGTGTTGTTTGTGCCGTGCGGGAAGAAAATTACTTTTACGACCATTTAGCATAGGTTGCTGCTTCTCCCCTCGACTCCTCTCTCTCAAATTTAGTTTTATTTTGATGCGTTTTTAATCAGATTGCGTCAATTTGTTAGGCTGGGCTAACGACGAGGGCGGGTGGTCGTTCGGCCGAACGTTTTCCCGGGTTGCGTGTCAAGTGCAGACCAGCTGCGTCTCCAATTTTAAGAAATGTCTGTTTCGCATTTGTCTTTCGTTATCTGGAAGTTGGTGGGTCTTTCCACATTCCAATTTGCTCAACCCGAACTCTCTCGCTCTCGCTCTCTCTATCTCAATCGTTCGGACAGTTCATTCTGTTGATTCATGGTGTTGACCCTCTTCCTCTGCCGCAGCGCAATGAATTCCAAAGAGTTTGATGACTCTTTCCACCGATATCGATAGGGGTTTATCTTGGTTATCAGTTGATTTCGCCTTGAATATCATATTTGCAGTGTGTAAGAACTTCGTTGCTGACTGTATTTCTCTTACACTTGTTTGTTGCTCTTTTTGGTCGGCTTCTTCATGGCCCGTAAAGTACAAAAATACATGGAGCAAACGGGGGAATATCTATCATGGCGGCAGCTGTCCAACTCAGCGGCACTGGAACATACTGGGCCGGCAAAAGGCAACAACACAACACAACTGTTCTCGCTGTGTTGGTGCTGTTGTTTCGCTTGCTCTTGCAGAGCTGCTGTCGTCTTCATCAACGCCTCTGTGCCTCTATGCTGGCATTGCGTTGTGTGTTTGTTTTTAGCATTTGCTTTACTGTTGCTGCTGGTGTAACAGACACACACTCACACACACACACACACACACACACACACACACACTCGTAAAACTTTTTACGAAATATCAACGACAAAAGCAGGAACAGACGGCAATCATTATGCATGCAAGAGATCTCGAAACGCATTTGATCGCCAACTTTGCACATGGCCTGGCCCTCGTCTCGCTGCTCGTCTGCAGCTCCAAATGCAACTCCAACGCCGCCGCCATTTGGCCAATATGGCGGCTGTTCGGCCCTGCCCTGCCCTGTCCTGCTGCACCCCTGCCCCGGCCCCTGTTTCTGCCCAGTCCCAGACGTTGGCCCCACGCAAAAATATTTTTCTTGTGACTCCACAAACTTAATCGCTTCGTAGTGTAGGGTATTGGATCAATGCCCCCGCAGTGACAGCGTTTGCTACTCGCTCTCCTTTGCACTCTCCTTATTTATCCCAGGTACCTGCAGAGAAACAAACATATTTAAAGTTATAGCATAGCAATTCGGTAGAATTGCTGCATGTACAATATTACTCACCAATCTACTAAAAGGCATTCCCATCGAATAACAATTACAGCGAAGTACATAAGTGGGGTTTAATTTTGAGAACTTTATTTGAAATTCCAATTGGATCAGTTTCCATTCAGTACATAAAAGCACCACATAAACCTGAGTTGCCGGTATGCCAGACACGCTAAATCGGCTGGCTGTTCAGCTGAATTTTGCGGCGTAGAGTGTCGCTCTGCGTTCGTTTCAAACGACACGTGATTGCGTTTTTGTTCACATTTAAGTTATATTTTAACCAAAATGGGTTTGTCATGGATTGTGTTTGTCTTAATTGGAAATCGGATTGCAATCACTCAATCAGTTGTCTTTTCTCTGCTCTGCTCTGCTCGGCTCTCCTCTCTTACTTCTTCAGCCCTACTTCAATTATGCATATCACCAAATTGGTCTCCATCATCGTCATACCCTAATTACAGTCAATTACTCAATGGAATTACTGATATGGGTAGATCTGTGCCGCCAGCTGTCGGTCTGCTGGTTCTTGGGGGGCAGCACTGTTCGATTGGAGACGTGCTCTATGCTGCATTTTCCTGCACTCACGTACTGGGCGGGGTTTGGCCCAAGCTAACACCTTTTTTGGTCCGCTTTCCATGGATCATTGGGCAATGGGAATTGGGCCGGAAATTGGGCTACACCTCAGCTACCTTAATAATTTTTGTCTTTTCTGGTTCATGCGGCACCACACTTATCAGATATGCATATCATTTGACTAACTGTAGACCCACCACCAACTGTTATCATATCTTTTGTTTGGTCGCGGCGTTGGCCTGTGCCTCTGTCTGTTGCTTTGTCTGTGGCGTTCTACATACAGTAGTATTATCTGTGAAAGCCATTTTAATGCTCGCCATGTGTTTGACCTCCATCCACTACTATTGTTGCTCAAAAGAAGATCCAAAATGATATCATTATGCATTCTGAAATTGTTGGGCAATCGGGTTAAAATCTTTTCAGCAACTTAATATTAATATGGGGCAAAATGACTTTATCTTCCTGAAAAGATGCTGGAATTCTACCACTTAACTCGCTTCTAATTTCGTAATACATTAGAAAACTCAATTCATCAGCGTTTTTCCTGCTTTTCAATCACTTTTTAAGCTTGGTAGCCATAAAAAATAAATATTTTTTTGGTTATTCCTTTTTCAAAATATCAAAGTGCGGCACGCCTTTCGTGAGCAACTCATCATTTCATTCCCATGCCATATTATACCATTCCAGCCCCAGCCCTGCCTTAGAGTAGATGCGTGGCGCTGATTGAGGAGAACCGAGAGAGGAGAGACTTTGGGCTATTTTTGGTAATTGCATGGCCTGCTTTCCACTCTGTACCCAAAGAATAGAGTTTTTTTTGTGTTTGGTGTGTGTTTTCCGATCCGATTGTAAACCTCGTGCCAGGGGCCATTGCGTCGGTTCCAGTCCATTGACGATGCGTGCCACAAAATATATTTTCAATAAGACTATTTCCAACGACAAGATTATGGGTCAAACTATCAAATACACACATATACACAAGTACTTATATTCGTAGCAGATGCATACATGTGTGCGTTCACTGTATGTATAACAATTTTTCAATCAGGCAGCATCGTAAACAAAATACAAGTCGAAAACAATCCATTAGCCGCACAATGCTGGCCACTGGAAGTCGTCGTCTCTGTTGTCGTCGTCGTCATCGCTGGAGTTGTTGCGCCCAGTGCGGCGAATCAAATTAATTAAAGCTCCCCCAAAGAGGGCATCCCTGTGGGTTCCATTGGGATGGGGGAAGAGAAGAAGAATAATGAGAGAAAGAAAGCGGAGGAAAGCTGGAAAGATGAACAAGAACGATACAATTGCTGTTTATTGTTTCTGAAGAAAACCGAATTAAGACGTGAAATATGCTCCACAGAAAATAGCCCAAAATTTAAAAGACATCGAATACAGAATACTCTCACAAGGGAAACGATTCCTTATCCACTGCACACATAACTTCCCTTCCAAACTCACTGTAAAAGTCAAGTAGAAGCTGTTTAAAAGATATTCTTCAGTGCCAAAAAGAATAATTTGTTTGAGTCACCAAAATAAATGCTTGACAGAGAGAGAGAGAGAGTACACCGTGTACGTGTGTGCATGAAAATGGATATAAATTGGTTTATGCGGTCGCTGCATTCTGCGCTGCAGCTTGATGAAAGAATTTCTTTGTAAGAAAGTGCCGCAGCCGCGGCCGCTTCGACTGGCTGCAGAATCAACATCTTTTGTGTCACGTAAAGAAGGCATCTTGCTTGTGTGTTTGTGAGTGTGTGTGTGTTAACCAAGGCTAATTGAACAGGGCAACCTCTGAGTGGAGCTTGTGGTGGAAGATGTAATTAATTGCCAGGGGAAGCGAGAGAGATGGAAAGCGACTGCTGACCCACCAAGTGGCGGGCTCTAAATGCAGGCCTATGAAACATCATATTAATCCCAACAGCAGCGTTAGTGGTGGATAAGCGAACCTCTAGATACCCTGTATGATTTGAAAAATAGAAAACTTAAGTGTGTTAAGTCTGATTGGATTATCTCCCAAAGCAACTACATTTTCTTATTCTCCAACCTGGCTATCACTTTAGTAGGTAAAAAATGATTTCTGTTCTCATCCAACATCTACTGAAACTTATCATACTCTCTGTGAGGGTATGAAAACCACAGCCACGGCAGACTTGAAAAGTCGCCTAGGCGTGGGCGATGCACATCATTATCAGCCCGAGTATCATCATCATCGTTAGTCTTTGTATTGTTCTTGTACCTTTATTAGTTTGCTTTTGTGCTGGACTCAATTTATGAACTGACTGACCCTCAACCCCACTCCACTCCCAACCGCACACAGCTCGCCGCAGACTCCAGAGCCAGGCTTTAGTTCTCCTGCTCCAGCTCCACTTGCAGCTGTGGGTATACATGTGTGTGTGTGTGGCTGCGGCGCTTCTATGTAAACTCTCTTATCTCCGTTGATGCATTCACCAGCAGCAGAGAAACTTGTTTTGTATTCCTAGCTGTTAAGTTATGTTCTCTCATTTCTCTGTCTCCACCTACAACCCACTCGCCATACAACTAGAACTACAACGCCTATTCGTGCTCCAACTTCTTCTTCTATTCCTACTCCTACTCCGCCTCCTCGCTTTGTCACTGTTCTTCCAGCTCTTTTTGCATTTGGCGCAATGCTAATTCATTTGCATACCAACAAACACACAAACACACTAAGCCCCTGAGCCTCATTCTCATTCATGCCGAAGAGTAAGAGTGCGAGAGAAGGAGAGAGGTGTGTAAGAAGAGAGAGGTGATGGTTAGGTGGTAAAAGAGAGGTGGTGATGGATAGAGGAGGGCTGGGCTGTTACTAGCTGTGCTGCTAAAGGGAATCGGGAGTGTGCAAGGGGTATAACGAGTGATGGCCCGGCATGCTTCGCTGCATTTTAAGTTCATCTACACATACACGAACACTCACACACAGGGAAGAGAGAGAGTGAGAGAGAGAAAAATATGTATTGGTGGCATATTGCCGCCTGACACTTTTTGCTCCTTCACCTCCCCCCCACTCATTTGATATTCCAGGCGGGTCTCTTCAGGGCGGACTCTTCAATTAAATTCAACTAGAAAGCAGACAAAAACAAATAAAGATGTGTACAGTAAAAATATAGAGAATAAATAAATGCTATGTTAGTTCGCATTTATTTATGCTCTTCTCTTGTGGCTGTGGCTGGAATTCTGAATAAAATTCCTTTGGCATAGCCAAATCGTTTCCCAGCTATCTATTATTTACCACTGCTCATTCCAATGCCAATGGAATGGTGTTGCCATATTAATTATTGTTATGTATACGATTATTTCTTGCTTGCCTCAATTAAGGCATTTCACATGCATTTTTCATGCGTTTTCCATGCACATTCCCCTACGTATTATTTAATGGCTTTCCAGTGACCCCCCTCCGAGTTGAAATGTTAACCCCATTCATAAAGAATGCTGCCAACTTGTGCAATTGTGGTCCCATTTTTGTGTCACACCCCAACACCCCCTCTCCATCCACCCTGCCAGCAGCGGGCATGTCCAACACATGTTGCGCCGTGAAGAGAGAAGGAGGAGGGAGGCCGATAATGTGTTTGCTGAATGATTATTTGAAAGTTATTTGGGGAGTGGTCCCCGTGCCGTACCCCGCACTTTGCGCAGTCGATGGAAAGAATGTATAAATAGAATCCAGATGATAAGCCGACAGCTTAGGGAAGCGTCGACGGATGCATGCCCAATGAGGGATTAACAAATTTATGGGAATTCGAGCAGACTGAAGGGGGTGCGTGGGGGTAAAGTTTGTGGAAGGAGCGACCCAATTAAATCAAAGGGAAATACTTGTTCTTATGCAAAATTTATGTGAAATTTGAGTAGAATAGTAGTATTCATTGTTCAACGCTGATAATTGGGTATTATGAATATTTGTAAGGGTATAAATATTCAATGATAATTGCACAAGAATTATTTTTGGAATTAATAAAGCACGAACAGGGCATATTATACTAGAGAATAATAATAATATTCAATATTTATAATCAATCAGCCATCAATTGTCTTCTCATATTTCTCCTTCACTTCTTCACTCCTACCGCCATTGATAACATCTCTTTAATTAAGCATTTTCCAAGTCGAACTTTCCATTTTCATGTCTGTCTGTCTCGGGGGTCTTTCCAATTACCAAAAAAAAAGATCATGTGCATCTTGTTCATCGGGCGTTAATTTTTCCCCCAAATACAGGAAAAACAACAAAATAACAACAGCAAAAACAACACTCAACAGTTGTTTATGTTAATTACACTGAGAAGAGGGACAACAGAGAGGGAGAAAGAGTTGCACCAACATACACACACACATAAATAATGCTCAAGGCACAAATTGTGCCTGGGTTTGGGTCTCGAGTTTTGGGTCAGCGAACCCAAGTGAACGTTTAATTAGCATAGGCACACACCACACAGCACACTGCACCCTCTCCTCTCAAAGCGATAAAATATGTTTAATAAATTCCCATAAATTCCACTTGCAGATGATCATCATCGGACAATGATGATAACGAAGGCGAGACTACTCTGCTAATGAAGATGATGTAAACGAAGCCAAACAGCAAACTCTTCTCTTTCTTTCCACTTTTGTGCACCAAAACGAAAGCGAAACTCGAAAGCAAAAGAAATCGAAAGAAATACAACCCCACCACCACTGCCACATAATATTTCACTGAATTGAAATCGAAACTGCATTCTTTACACACATATCTGGGCAATCGCCAAAACGAATCGAAATATGAGATTGTCGCGGTGCTTATCGGTCAGTGGAGACCGCCTGCTCCTCCTGCTGGCGGCCACACTCGCCATCGCCCTGGTGCAAGCGGAGCGGGACTTCAATGTGAACGACTCTCAGGTGAGTAATGGGTGTAGGTTCCTCCCCTTCTTCTTTGGAGGTCTTTGCGTTAGTAGAGAATATGTTAAAGAGAGCCCATGATTGCCCACATGATTAAGTGTTACTCAGTCACATAATTAACAAGAATTTAAATGGATTATATTCGATTAGATTATGGTTTACGATTCCAAAAACTTTAAAAGTCCGGATCATTTACTCTTTCGACTGCAAGAGTGCACTCCTACAAGCATTCACTGTAGAACGACTATTATGTTTGTGTGTCTGTGTCTCTGACTCAGACTCTATCCTGTCGCTTGTCTGGCTAACTTTGATGGATGATGGATGGATGCATGACGCTTTTCATTTGAATTATGCAGTGAACAATTTCGATTCGATTAGATTGTGGCCGCTAAAGCAATAAGCCAACGAGTTGTTTGTCACTCACCATTCTCTCTATTTTATTGTTGTAGGTGCCAGTCATTGAACCAAGGGATGTGCCCGCCTACAAGCAGGATCCCTATGTGACGGAGCTGATGGGATGCCAGAACCAGCAGAACGAGATTGTGCTATCGCTGCTGCTGAAGAAGCACGACTGGAGCGAGCTGACGGCCACCAAGCGAGCTCATGTTCAGTCGATGTTGGCGAAGTTCTTTGCCATACCCAAGGTAAGCTGCAGCATGTTCGGGGCATGTCGAGAGATTTAAATTTGTCTCCCGAATAGGAATTCATTTCGCTGGATTCGGTGTCGAAGCGGGAGCTCAGGTCCATGCACAAGCTGGCCATGAGAAAGGGCGGCAAGGGGAACAAGAATATAGAGACTCTAAATCGTCGGCTGGGACGCGCCAGTTTCATGGTTTGTGTTTCTTTGATTTTATTTAAGACTCCATTTGTTATAACTTTGATTCTCTTTGGTGCAGATCGGCTGTGGTCCAAGCTACTTTGTCATGGGTGAGCCGATAGCCAAGCAGATTGCCCACCAGGTGAAGGATGGGACCATTGGTGCTCTGACGGAGGAGAACTTTGGTCTCTGGTTTATTTGGCGCAAGGAATTAAAGTCCAGGTGGGTACCGAACCAAACGAACCTCAGACAACGATGGCTCTTACGGTAGCTAGTTTATATTGGCGATCCATCAATCAATGAAGCAATAAATTAATTTCCCATCACACATGTCACTGTGCAAATAATGCTCATTGAGATGTAACCCGAGATATGTGCATAAATCACATTGAAAGACCGTTTCCCTGACGATCCCCCTTCCTCTACTTTTAGATCCCAACGCAGGCGACGTCAGTCGGAGGGTTCTGGTGCCGAGGATGATGACTACGAGTATGAAGATGATGGAGAGGAAGTTTCGTAAGTACTGCCGCAGTCACCGCTCCTAAGTTTCTGTCATAATATCATATATATATTTTGTTGGGGAACAGTGAGCCAAGCACGGAAGTGCCAGCAGTGACTACGCATGCGCATCGTCATCATCATGGAGTGGTGAGTGTTCCGATTGATTACTTAATAGGTTATCTGTACCTACGACATTTCCCAATATTTATTTTGGTTCATTCTCGGTGTTTTCATTATACGTTTATCCGTTTAAATGAGGATACTCCGAGGTTAATGCATTGTGGATCGTGTTGAACTATGTATAAATGCATACAAGTCGAGATTCCGTTATTATTTCCGGAAGTCATACGTTTATTTATTGTTTGTTTTACAACACTGCACTTTGTTAATAACATTTGCACAGCCACCAAAAATACACCTCATATGGAACACGGATACAACCTACACATACTATAGAAAAGCAAAAAACATTTATCCGATATCCACATACATATAGAAACATATTTACACTACTGTAACTAACTGTAATTCATCATATGGTGTATACGTTTTTTCTTCTCTTTTGCCATCTCTTTCTCGCTCTCTCTATCTCTCTATCTATATATCGCTCTCATTGTGTTCTCTCGTTCTCTCATTTGTTTGATGAATGTAAAAATATTTAAACTGCAATCGAAATCCTAATCGTAACTAACAATCGAATCATCGATCCATCGACTAACCTAAGTCGGAGGGTGATTCTGCCTCTGCACCTGCCACGCCCTCGGTGGCCAGTGTGGAGGAGGAGATCGAGGAGAGCGTCTCCAAGCTGGAGTCCGTGATTAGCAAGACCATTGAGAATACGAAGAATATCAAGGAGCTGGTCCCCGTGCTCGGGCCATTGGCCGTCGATGAGGTTGGTGCTGGTGCAGACGATGATGATGTGGAGGATGTAGAGCTCCAGCAGTTGGGCGCTGTTGAAGGGAAATTCCAGGAAAATGATGTGGTCACCACCACAACAGCTGCCACAACAGCAACAACTGCGATGCCTGGCTCTGCCACGGATATGGTAAAGACGAGTTACATGGAGGAGGAATCTGCGAATCAGGTGGATGCCGTCGCCGTCGTAGATGTGGATGCTGTTGCAACATTTAGCACCGCTGATAGTACCACACTCCCACCCATATCGGGGTCCGTCTCTGCCGACACACAGCACAGTAGCAGCAGCAGCAGCAACAGCAAGCAGAAGCCATTCTCACCCTATGATGCAACCTCCTCAGTGTCAATGTCCTCCTCCTCCTCGTCCTCTGTTGGTCCATCAATCGAAGCTGTTGAAACGTCTTCGTTGCCATCCATGTCCACCTCTGCATCGACAACTGGGACCTCCTCCTCCTCACTCTCATCCCCATTCCCATCCTCTTCTCCATCCTCTCACATTGTCGCCATCACAGACATTGTGTTAGATAGCAACAACAACAATACTCTAACAACTTCATCATCATCATCAACAATCACACCAACAGCAACAATGTCAACTACAACACCAGCAACAACAACAACACTGTCTGAAATGTCGCCAAAGGTAAATGATGTCGCTTTTGTCTGTGCGCGCGCGTGATTGTGTGTGTTGTCTCTCTTGTCTCTTGCCGTTGTCACATGTAAACTGTTCTGTCCACCCACTTCTATCCTCTCTCTCTCTCTCTCACTATGTGTGCGTGTATGTTTTGTGCGTGTCTCCTCCAACAGCCAGGGAGTTTAGCTTAGTTCTGTCTCTGTCCTTGTCTCTCGTAATGTGTAACTCTCTTGTTTTTCTTTTATATTGATATTGTATTTTTATTGCTTTTTTTTGCTATATAAAATGAGAGTTAACTCTATAAAATTGGCTTAACAACATCCATGTTGCTGTCATAAAAGCCCCTTAGCGGAGTTATTTTTGTACATAAATGTTAGCAAACTAGATAAAATAGTAGATTAATATTAACGTTTAAACAGGTCAGGCATATGTATCCATTGTATATGCTGCAGTTCCCTTTTGTTTTGATTTTTGACATTTTGTGTTGATAAACGATCGCGTCAACAGAATGAACTGTGAAGGCAGAGCAGAATGAACGCTGTTAAGATTAAAGTTCATTCGTACAATTAGTTTTTGTAAATATTAAATTTTCATTGTACAAGACATTGGTTGAATATTTAGTTGAGAATAACAGGCGCAGGAGGAGTTGAAAAATGTGTTGTGTGGATCTTTCGCTGCTAGTTTCGACCTTCCACCAAAAAAAACCTTTATTAAATGTACGTTGAAATTCAAATCAAAAAGCAGCCAAACTTAAATGATTTCGAGCTGAGCAGCTTTCCGCCCATCGAAGATAATGAAGAAGCAACAACAATACAAACAACAACAACAGCTGCTGCAGCCAGAACGTCCTCCTCTGGCGAAATCGATGCTCACGTAGTAGAGTCCACAGCAACGCACCGCACAATTAGTTCTAAGGTGAAATGCCGCATCGCCATTGCATTGCAATTGCCATGCAAACATTTAGTTGTTAAGCTTACAAGTCGATCCATAGATTTTGCACCACTCCCCTCCGCCACGCCCGTCTACCCGTTCATCGTCCACTGGTTTGTCCTGAATCCAATTAAGCGCGGAATGTTCCTTCCGGCCAATGCACTTACTCGCAGCATGTGGCAATTAGAGAACTAGAGTGTGCCTCCTCCCCACCTCCTGCATGGGGTCCTTGGTAATTGCATGTCCACTTTCTACACACACACACACATACGCACGTATACATCTACGTATACGTATTCCTTCCTGTTTTTGTACTCGTACTTGGATGTTGTACTAACACTAACTCTGCCTGCCTCACCTTAGCCGCAGACTCCTTCAGCATGACACTTAGAGCCAGACATCTGGCATCAATTAGTCATCTCAATACTAATAATTTACCTGTGATTCCCAGGAAGGAGAGGCCGATGCCATCAGCACCCCCAACAATAACAGCATCGGCAGTGGAAGCGGAAGTGGCAGTGGCAGCGGCAGCTTAGCCAATAATGAGGTATGTGCCATTGCCAAGGGGCCCTGACAACGCTAAAATCCCGTTTAATCCCTCTTATCGACAGCAGCTGTTCCCAGGCTCTTCAGTGCCCCCCTCCTCGGTGGCGACGACAACACCTGCCACGCCCGAAGCGACCAGCACCGTCAGCACATTCGCTTCGACGGATTATGTGGAGCCACAGCCGGAGAACAGTGTGCCGATTATTAAGACTCGTCTGCAGAAACTGGCGGTGACCTCGGGCAAGGCTTTCACCATGAAAGTTCCCGAGGATACCTTCTGGGATGCCGAAGATCAGAGCAACCTGCGTCTGGAGCTCACCGACAAAGATGGCCACGAGCTGAAGTCCAACTCCTGGCTGCAGTTCAATGCAGATAAGCGGGAATTGTACGGGCTGTAAGTAGATGGGCTCTGAGCATGCCGGTCGAAAGTTTTAAATGTGTTTTTCATGCGTTCTCTCCTATGGTAGACCTTTGGACGACACAGTGTCCCGTTGGCAGTATCGGCTCTCTGCCACAGACTCAGGCAATGCCACCGTCACGGAGACGGTGGAGATTAGCGTGCAGCAGCATCGTGGGGTGCGGACCATCAACCACGAGATCAGCATTGTCGTGAAGATCAACGAGAAGCGAGGCCACAACATTGACTGGCAACTGAAGCTGATTAATGCTCTGGCTCGTACCCTGGATGATGACAGCAGCTCGGCGGTGGTGGTGCGAGAGATTCGTCAGACGCCGCTGGATCCCAATAGCGCCATCTTTGTGTATTTCAACGAGACCCTGCCCACTAGCGATTGCCCCGAGAAGGAGCTGAGCGAGCTTGTAAGCCGTCTGGACGCCCAGCGTCTGAGCGATCTGGTGCAGCCGCTGTTGGGCATTAAGTCAATCACTGGCCAGCTAATTGGATCATGTCAGAAGGACCTGACAAAGGTGAAGCCCACCATGCAAATGGCCAAGAACGTGCCGCCGATGCCGCGCAACCAAGTGGATCGCGTGAATGCCAGCGTGGGACAGCTGTTGGTGTTCAAGGTGCCGCCAGACACGTTCTACGATGCCAATGATAACGACTTGACGCTCACCCTCAAGTCCAAGGACCACAAGGAGTTGGGCACACGCCACTGGCTGCAGTTCGACTCGAAAAACCAGGAGTTTTACGGCATCCCCAAAGGGGGCGACACCGGTTCAGAGGAGTACCTGCTGGTGGCGGAGGACAGCGGTGGTCTGAGTGCCCACGATGCCCTCGTTGTAGTCGTTAGCCATCCACCCAAAAAGGAATTTGGTGCCTTCTTCAAGGCCTACCTATCCATTCGCCATGAAAACTTCAATGCTGACCTGCAGCGGAAGTTTGTGGAGCGCATAGCCAAGGTGAACGGTGACGCCAACACCAATCAGATCCAGATCCGTTCCATCAATATTCACCACGACTCGGACGGTACCATTGTCAACTTTTACAACACGTCGCTGTACAAGCATCATAATCGCTGCCCCGAGAAGGAGCTGGCCGCCACTCGCAGTGTCTATCTGGTCGGTGACAACCTGAGGGATAGCGTGAAGAGAGCCATGGGCCCGGAGCTGAATCTAACCAACTTTTCGGTGGCGCCTTTTGGCAGTTGTCACCGTAAGAATGTCTGCATAGATTTCCCCTTGGCAGCAGAGCTAATTTGGTATTCCTTCGCCCTTCCATTCCTTTTCCAGATTCTGAAAACATAGACATCAATCAGCATGAGTTCGTGCCCACGCGCACTGAGGAGCCCAGCCAGAAGTCAACTTTCAGCGAGGAGTACTTGGCCAATTTCATTTTGCCGGCTGTCATCATTCTGGTCATGATAGTGCTGGCCTCTATCGTGGCCTGCTGCCTGCACAGGCGTCGCCACAAGAGCGGCAAAATGGAGCTTGGTAAGGCAGCGGACTGGGCCTCTCCTCTTTCTTTCCCATGTGTATTTCGTCTAGAATCAAATTCAATTTTGATTTCCTTTTCAGGCGACGAAGAAGAGCGCAAATCCTTCCGGGCCAAGGGCATACCCGTCATCTTTCAGGATGAATATGAGGAAAAGCCCGAAATCGGCAACAAGAGCCCCGTAATACTCAAAGACGAGAAGCCACCGCTGCTGCCACCGTCCTACAATACCTCCAACATGAATGGTACGTGTACCCCGCACACCCGTTCCTCTTTCAAAATGTAATCTCTGGCAAATCTCCTTACAGGCGACAATGATGTGGATGAGTATGTGCCACCGCCAGCTGTAATAGTGGGCGGAAGGGAGGTGCGAGGGAAGTCACCAGCCACGCCATCCTACCGCAAGCCACCGCCATATGTATCGCCATAAATCAGTGTCAAGAATCAGAAGCAAACGAAGCAGCAACAGAAACCGATAGAGCAACCAGCAACAATAATAACAATCGCATCGTATTAACCACACAATCTATATATATATGCAATCTTACATATGAACATACATATGTATATGTTTTGTAACAGCAACAATGCTATTACTTACTTACATATATGTATGCATGGATGTATCTACCGATTGGCACAATTTATATATGCAACTAAGCAAAACTCTTTTGTATATATCAACGTGCAAATTGGTTTCTTTTTGGACTACATCTTCGAAGGAAGGCAGCGGATATAGGATATTCCATATTGAAGACAAAACGTACTCAATGTTGAAGAGGAGACGATGTTTTTGTATTAATCATGAGAGAAAAACAATCAATTAACGTTTTCAGTGCGATCAGCTGGCAAACAGCTTAGTAGCTTAAAGAGCGAAAATCACATTTGAAAAACACAAACACTAAACAGAACACACTATTCAGCATATTATTTATTTAGTATGTACTCTAATTTATGTATACGTACACCACGAACCACATCCACGAACACGAATTGTAATGAATTGTATTAGTAGACAAGCAGCTAGAGCTAGCAAAGCAAACCGACACACAAACTCGAGCCCATTTAAGCATAGAATTTACACAATCGGTAATACTATTGACTAAGTTAGGTGCAAGACGCCTGGAGCACGTCCCTTGTCTGCTTTTATACGTTTTATAATTGAATTTTGTGCATGCTTATACACCCACAGGACTTTCCGCTTAACATTTGCTTAAGCTGAATTGTTTGCAACATTTTAGTTGAACTTGGGATTAGAGGAACACTAGCCACACAGAAGGAGCACTTTCCTGGCTGCTCGATGCTTGATGGAGTGTTACCCAAAAAAAAAAGAGCTTAGTATTTTATTTATAATTTGCATTAAAGAACAGAAACAAGGGACATGGCGAGGAGGCGCTTTCATTATGTTTAGTTTTAGGAATGCAATCAAACCCACAATAGTGCTGCCAATAGAATAGGATCGAAATTTCCGTGTTTGAATACAAATCAATTCCTAAATGCCCACAAGTGCTTCCCACATACAAACAAACAAACACACAACCAACAAACCATATCCACAGAATACACACAAAAACTAATTATATACGAGAAGATTACTTAAAGTATGTAGAACTTAGTTTTAACACAACAAATGATTTATACCAGCTCCTCCCCCAAATTGGACCATTGTCCATTGGCCCCATGCTATAATGGAGTTTTCTTGTATTTATTTAAGAACCCATGAATTATACTTACTATCTGTAGCGCGTAGATTGATATTGATTTTATATGATGAAAACCCATCCAATCCATAAGTTAGAGCAATAATTGCATGAAGAGAAATTGAATTACTTTACCCGTACGAGAATATGTATTGGGGAAAAATTGCCTATTAATTTAAGAATAATTAATTTATTTGCATAAGGCTCAATCGCTGAATTATTTACATTTTGTACTTTGTAATAGAGCAACAACAATAGCAATAATAACCAAACAAACAAACAAACAAACAAACAAAAACCAACAAGAACAACAACGGTATCAATTTATTTTGAATAAAAAAATGCCAAAGACACACACGATTTATGTTTTAATTGTTTGTTTGAAAACAGAAATCAAACCCAGATTTAATTATGAGACAAAACAAACAAGAACACACACACACACCCACAAAACCACAACCATACAAGTAAGTAAATAAGGTAAAAAATATTTAATTGGACTTTGAATAACAAAATGCAAATATTACAAATCGAATCGATACATAGTAATTGCCTGGCCATTGTCGCTCGGTGTGTAAGTGGCACATTTAATTAATATACTCAAAAATTAAGATAATGTGCGGTATAAATATGTACATCTAAATACATATATACAATATGATATGTGACTATCTGTAGCTGTTACATGCAATCTGTTTGCCACTTATGTAATTGGTTTAAATTGATGGCAGTTGTACCCTCCACACAGGACAAACACAGACACACCCACAATAATTATAATAATTATTGAAAATAACTACAAATACGAGTGCGAGTTCTATATCCCTGTACAGGGTATATGCATGTGCGAATACTAATAAACATTTATATATATTTTGATATAAAAAGCCTATGAAGTTTGATTTTTAATTGCCATTTCCCTTCAACTACCGCATCTCCGCCTTCCCATGCACTCGTATTCCATTACTTAGTGCTGGATTTTGCTGTAAAATTCAATTTATGGAAATTCCTCAACAAATTATGGAATGAAAGCCAGCAGCAAGCCATGGAACATAAGGATGATGTAACGAAAAGAAGAAAAAACAAGACAGGTTGGAAGCTTATGTTTATGCGCCGAAGCTTATGATACACTTGCAGATCCCAATTCAATATATGTACACACATGGATAAGGAATAAAGTCGAAAATATAGTTTATGCTGATTAGGAATATATAAATAAATGAGTGGAGGAAGAGTGTTCCTTGACTGCGTTCCCAAGAATATGGTACAAATATGAATACCCTCCAACGTCAAAGGGTATGAGAAGAAGTCAAATCAAAAGCATTTCCATAATGAAGTAATACAAATTTGTTTTTCTTGCTGTTGTCGCCTAATAAAGACAGCTTCTTTGCTGGCTGTCTCTCTCCCACCCGCACTCTCCGTTTTGGCATGCTATTGATTCCCGTTACTTAGACGACCAATATACCGCTGGAGATGCTCGAACACCCTCCCGTACTCTCGTGTATAAGTGTGTGCGTGCACATTTGCTTGGCTTCGCTGCCGACCTGGAACAATTCACACTTATTCCATGTCTGTCATGCGAGCATGAAATACATACATACATACATACATACTTTCATACACACATGCAACACATGGCGGAGGTGGCGTTGTCGTTGTTGTTGCTATTTCTTTTATTGTTATTGTTATTATTATGTAATGCAGTCATTTAATTGGTAACAAATTCTATTGTTCTGCTCTGGCTTTGGCTTCGGGATGGCTGGCTGGCTGGCTGGCTGGCTTCTTTGCTCGCTTCGTTTGTACGCTTTTATGACTTTCCTAGGAAACGTAAATAGCACAGTCCTTGGAGCAAACGCCACTCCACGCCACTTCACTCCACTCCACTCCACTCCACTCCACGTGTGTGTTCGTTCGCTTCAGGCCGTTTTGGCAGAACTGTGGTTGCCTTTAACTTTAATGCCACCCACCCCTCCACATCTCTCTTCACCATCCATACACACCTGGTAAACAAATATGTACATACAGTTATGTACGTCCCTATGTACATATTCTGGTTATGGTATTTTTCAACATTTGCCACAGAGAGCGCCTTTTGGCACTGGCTCTCATAATGCTCATAATACGATTGCATGGACTGTAATTAAAAAGTCGGACAACTAAAACCACAACAACAAAAGCAGTTACGCTTAAAAGAATACGTAACTACATAACGGGGATTAGTTGCATTTGCACAGACTGTAAAAACATATGTACATACATACATAGATAGATAGATATGTTTGCATTTCGATTCAAAGTTGGATATGCACATGTTGGACATGAAAAATGATCATATTTGAAATGTCGATGCTTATCCTGATTGCTTGAGCTTTGGGTACGGTAATTGCTTAATATTTTACAGAGAATGAAACATAATTGCATTGTGTACATACAAATGTACATATTTATGCACGAAAATTAGCTTGTGTCAATTACTCTTTAAGTATTCCTGTGACGTACATATGTATGCATGTTTATGCTGTTCTGCGTATCCCAATGAATGTACATACATGTGTACATACATCAAAGATAATTGCAAAAGTCAGGTTGAATGGAATTTGGATATTTTTAAGGCTTTTATCAACGTTAAACAGCTGCTGTAACCCGGGACCTTTTCCCTGGCGTTGCCATAACGCTCATTATCGCCGCATCCTTTGGCCCGTGCCATCATCGGCTCTTGTTATATTTTGCCTGCCTCTGGACTTTTAGCATTTTAAGTTACCAAACAAACAACAAAGCGTACAATTAACTTATAATCTTACATGCTGGCTACCAGTTTGCTCGTTGTGCAGACAAATGACCAAAAATGTTTGTTATAATAAATCTCAGGCTATGATGAGCTCTGAACACGTCTGATGGTGCACAAAAGAACTAAGCAGTCCACATATGTGCACACACGCACATGAATATAATTCCCTCTTTTGTTTGGTTCGACAGAACCTGAAAGCCGTGCACAGGAACGGGGAAATTGTATTTTGGTTTTGTTTTTGGTCCACGGGGGCAGCAAATCAGTGAGGGTCGTTCTAGGTTCCTTTAGTGTTGTTACAAAAAATCAGACATTTTTGAAGCTCTGCTGTTGAAGGTAAGGAAGGAATCAGTGCTCCGTTTTGCATGGACACTCTACTGTTATGCCATTAGCAGGCCATTATTGAACACGATTAAACAGCATGAACAACTTGATTGAAAATGATTGAACACGATTGAACATGATTTTACAGTAGATAAGGGTACCTTCATATATTTTCCGCATTGCTGGATACCCGACTTTAAGGATCAACTATGCTGAAAGTAGAGAGAGAAAGATGAAAGTTGCCTTTTTCCTAACTTCATTCACTTGGCAAAGTAGAGGGACAAGAGAGTCCGAAAAAAAGCAGCGGTTTGCTTAGTTGAACATTAAATGAACCCCCCTCACATTCCACACTGAGTCAGTGTAAACATCTGGTGGACACACACAATCCAAGATGTGTAGATGTGGCAGCGCAACAAATTGAGATTAATCACAGAACAAACCCGGACCAAAAGCTCAAAAGGTGACAAATGCCGGAACACACAGACACACCGCAAATGGCAGAGAGTGAGAAGGAGATTGAGAGATGGAGAGGAGACCAAGAGAATGCTACAAATTGAAATAAGATATTTGTAATGCTTGAGCAAACCAAATAATTTGTATAGTCTGCTACATATGTATATGTATTTACGAGTGTATTTAAGTTTCCCTGCAATTGAACAACTGGCAACTGAAATCGTTTGCAGGCAGACCAAACCGACGGAGAGAGTGGAGAAAAGGACACAAATCAATTATTTTGGCAGAGGACAAAAGACAGAGTGGCAATACCAAAAAAAAAAAAGAAGAAATTGGAGAAAATAGAACGGAACAATGGACAGTATTGGCAACCTGCTGCGCTAGTGACGGTCGCAGACAAACAAACCCCACAGGCACATCTGCACACTCACGAATATATAGGTAGAATCGTATGAATACAGTGACACAGGACGACCCCTGTGGACTCTGCTCAAAGGAGCCGTGGTCAGGCGATTATAAACCAATTGAATGAGCCTTGGGAATGGATGCGGTTCTGGGTATCCGTGAATATACTCGACAAGGCAGCCACTCTTTGGGGGGGCTTTAGGTAAATTGCTTTTATTGCATACAGTTCGTGTCGCCATTCGAACTGCACTTAATTTCAATCAGGCGCCCGCTGCTAAGCCACTCCAGCTAATTGTTTGCTTTTCCCTCTTGTGTCTGCGTTTTTCGGGAGGGTGCTGCTGCCTGGTCCTGCCAATCGGGCATCTTGAGTTCGAGGAGGAGCAAGCTAATTTGCAAATGCTGTGCAAGCTGCCTAGGCAACAGCGTCCTCGAAGCATCGCATCCACCTACTCATGCAGCCTGCTCAGCGCGACTTAAGCTGGCTTAAAAATCAACTTGAAGAGTGGAAACTGCCCGTGGAACTGAGGGGAACTGCGGGTACTGCTCTGGTCTGGTCTGGTGTGGTCTCGGCTCTTGGCTCTTGGCTCTTGCGTGCCATCCAGCAGTGCTCTAAAATTAATTGTAGTGTTGTTATTCCTCCTCAGCTGCTGCGCACTTTATAATTTCCTTTTGGGTGAAAGTGTATATCATTAGCCTGGGAACATTGGCACTAATCTTTAAGGTCTCTCCTGCGGCATCCCAGCATCGCGGCATCTCAGCTGACAGCGTCCCACATCATCCGACTGCTCCTGCTCCCCCAGTCAAAGTCAATCTTCTGCGGCTAATGGAAGTTGCTTGTTCGCTCTCTCTCTCTCTCCTCCCCCTCCTCATAATTGTTGCATACTCCAAGGCACAAGACGCGTGGCCTGGCAACGCATCAATAATGCGTATCCGTCCTGTATTCAGATTACGTTCGCTGAAATCTAAGAAGCGCCCAAAAGTGTTGCCTACTTTGAAGCGCCCGGGACCTTCTATACTCCTTCAGCGGGCTGCCATTTCAAAGGCACAGCACAGCACAGCACAATTCCCATATGGCAGATGGGAGAGGCAAAGGCTGTGACCTCATTTTTGAAATCGAAAAATCAACCAGCGCACATTCAGTGGCTCCCCAAGGAAGCTCGATCAACTTGGATTTAATATAGTTACGAGCACGAGAAGGGCTACAAAGTCAACGCCTGGGATTCCGACTGCGACTGCGACTGCGACTGCGAGTGCGACTGGGACCGAGACCATATGGAACGAAGGTCCAGTCTGTCTGGCTGCGTATGGCTGCCTCTCTTTCAGCTCTCAGGTTCCCATTGAAGCGGCAACAATAAGTAAATTAAAACTAGAGCTGCAACAGCCACAACCCGAGGAATGGGGCGAGCCGAGAGTGTGGGAGTGGGCGCTGGGCTGGGGCACGCGCTTTGAATACGTTTAAGGTTAATGAAATGAAATGTCACAGCCCCAGAGCAGCCGCTCACGCTCACCGACCCACAGTGCGGCTAAATTAAAATAAGACAAGATGTTGAGCTCGTGTAGAAGACTATGAGTTACCCTTTGAAAAGGTTGTTCAGCAATTGCATTGCTCCAGCTCCAGCACAATACGGGGAGTGTATAACGAAGCAATGTGAAATGATTTTTACTCTTTTCACCCCGCTCTAGAGAGGAGTGAAGGGTGGGAATAGGTCACATCTACTTGTCGTTCACGTATCCACACGCACAGCTGGCTGGCAAGCAGACTGGCGCCAAAATTGTGGCTGCCTTCACGGATTTTTCATGACGCTGACGGGATGACTGCTAAGCTCGAGCATCAGCACCCAACCAGAATGGCTGGACGTTCGGGCTCGTTAATGCCTCCAGCGCTGCAGGCAACAAGCTTGAACCGTGCCACAGTGTGCGCCACACGGAGGGAGCTGCCTCACCTATGGCCCCGTTTGAGGTTCGCAGGCTTGTGGCCCACTGTGCGGTACGTTGGCGTCTACATGTGACATGTCCATGTCCTGACACGCCATGGAAGTCCTCGACGTCTTCGTTGTAGCCGGCGCCAGCTCATCAACTAGTCCTGCCTTCTCATCCTGCTGCCTGCCATGGCAACGCGCTTCGGCTGATCCTTGGGGAGTTGGAGCCATGCAGAGCAAGAGGCTCTGAGGAGCACTGTCGAGGGGAGAGGGGGAATACCAAGTGTCATTTGGGGGTTGCTTCCCCATTGCTGCTGCTGCTGCTGTTGTTTTGTTTTTACTTGTCGCGGCATTAAAAAATAGGAAAACCCAGCAACATCAACAGCAACAGCAACAGCAGCTAGGGCAGAGGGAAGTTGCTCCATATGGAATCTTTGGCGCGACACAGCGCCACGCCGACCCTTGTCACTGGGCTCCAGGATGTGCGATGTGGGGCACTCGCTGGCTTGGGGACGACAGTCGCTTGTGCCAGCCACCCCGCTGGTCCATGTCGCTCGTTTTCATAATCGGGCGGTAATTGTACACCAATTTGACTTATGAATATAAATTAACTGCGGAACGTGCGACAAAGCCATATGCATTTGTCGCTGTCTCTGTCTGTAGCTCTGTGTGTGGGGGGAGGATTGCATGAATGGTGGCCCAACTGGGTTGATCGTTATGCAATATTGTACGAGCAGAGCAACATCTAATTACAATGTATCTGTGGCCCAAAACGAAACGATTCTTCAACAGAAAAGTGAACCATATTCTCCGAATCTGCAACAAATCATAGACAAATCAATGCAGGGAAGCATTTCACAGCTTCCATGTGTCATACCCATGGTTATAATTCCATAGCAGCCTCATGCTGCCCATCCATTTCCATTACGAATGGGACACCAGACACCAGAAGAGAGGAGGAGTAACCATTCAATAGTAATTACATTTCGCCAATTGTCGTATCGAAACGGTTCACGAATGTGCCAGGATAAAACATGTAATTGCCTTCCAATTGACGAAAAATGTCCAATTTAATCCCATGAATGGCGCTCATCCCCTGTATCCTGCGAAAGCATACAGGACTCACTCATGGCGTGGTCAAAAAGAACAGAAACAGAAACGGAAACTGAAACAGAAAATGTGCAAAATGTGTGGACAAACCAAGTGATTTGCATCCGTAACTCGATTTGCGGTATGAGCACTCTTGATTCCCCGCAGTCTCTGGACTAGGATCCGGCATGTGGCTCTGTGGCATGCATCATGACAGCAGCAGGCAACAGTTGTGCATGGAATGGGCATGGGAAGTGACTGAGTGGGTGGTTGCCTGCCTGACACAAGGACACAGACAGATGGTCCGTGTCGCATTTGGTGTGGAGGAAGCAGCCGAGCTCTCTAGTGTGTGTGTTTCAGCTTCGAATAAATCAAGAAAGCCAATTTATATTTGGTATATGGCCCATTAAATGAAATCTTATGAAGTTCGGATGACAATTACATGAATAATTACATGAAAGGGTAGACATCGACCTACCCTCCTCCCTCACTTGTTCGCTGGCGCTGGTGCTTAGATGGCACCCACAGATGGCAGACGACACGTCACACACACAATATGTGGTGGGGCGATGGGGCTACAACTGGCAAGGGAACAACCAAGAGCCTGAGCCTGAGTCTCAGTCTGAGTCTGGCTTTCTGTATTATTTATGTCGCGCACACGCATACCGCAAAAACCAGGGAAGGATATACAATTGCACTTAAAGCATTCTCCATATGTGGCATCGCCTTTATCCTGCACCCGGTCTGCCCCCGACACACACACACACACACACACACACACACACACACACACACACACACACACACACACACACACACACGAGCACAAGCTGTAACTCAATCTATTCGGTCGGTAAGTGGGGGTGTAGAGGGTGTAGTGGTGGATTGTCAGCATTGTGGATACGCCCAGTTTCACATGGCTTCTGCCCATCCTGGCCGCTAGACCAGCCCCCCACCTCGACTGCAGTAGCATTTCAAGTGCGTTTCATTTACAATTTCCTTCCTCGTTTTATGCGTCCGCTGTGTGGCATACAATGGGGCACAAAGTGCAGCATCACTGCGAGTGTAGGAGTTGAAGTTGTAGCCGGAGTGGGACAGCCGGAACTGTGAGCTTGTTCACTTTGGCTTTTATGTCATTGTTATATGCTTATATATACGATTTCCTCTGCGTGCTTTTTGTTTCTTTTGAATTTGCCATTCATTCCCTTTGATTTGCTGTTGGTGTTGCTTTGGCTTTTGCTTTTGCTTTTGCTTCTGCATTTGCTATTGACGTTAAAACGGTTTGCCATCGCAATCGAATCACGCCGGCCGTAAAGAGATGCAAATGGCAGGCAACGTTGCAGCGTAACGATAACCAAATGCAGCCACCTAGACGGGGGGTAGTGGCATGCCCCAGTCCAGCCATGTCTCTCCCACAGTCTTCCTCGCTCCCCAAGGACTGTGCATATCCCAGCAGCTGTTGCCAGATGGGCGTGTAAATGTGTTTACTGCCAGACAGAGGCAGCAGTCGTCCTGTGTGTTCCCCCCAGCCCCACCCCATGCTCTTTCTCTGGATTTCGCGACATAAACAAACTGAGGGTTGGGCAGCGATGGGGTTGGGGCTGGCGGCGTCACACAAAAGTAGGCCAAACACACAGACTCGTGCATTCCTCTACACACATACACACAACACACAATACGTGCGACAATTGTTTGCCTTGCTCTCTCTCTCTCTCTCTCTCTCTCTCTCTCTCTCTGGCTCTGTGCATATCTCTTTGTCTGCTGTTTACTTCATTTTTCGTGTGGCTTTAGCCTAGAATATGATTCATTTAGGGCAGTTAAAGATAATCGGCAGCTCAGAAGACACACCACAAGCTGAAAGGCTCTCTCTCTGACCAAGCAGGTCACATAAATAGCAGCAGAGCTCAGGCGATTAACGAGTTTTGAAAAGTAATCGCGTTAGCGATGAACAGATCGCCAAAGGTTAATCGATTGACAGTAATTATATTTTTGTAAAGTTTTCCCACCTTCAGCCAATCGCTCTTCGTTGTCTACTTGCCACCTTGCCACATTTGCCACATTTGCCGGCTTGCGGCTAATTGCTTTTTGCGCAATTTCTTTTTGCAACACCCCTTCGGGCTGAGCTGCAGCACTGCTGCACGCCCATAAGTTGCCACAAACTGAAGTCGCTTCGAAAACTTCAATAACATCTGACGGCAGCAACAAGTTCTGCCAGTTCGACTCCACACTACTCTACTCTGGGACAACTAAACTTTTACTCAAATATATGTATGTAATATGTGTTCTTATGTACATACATATGTACATACATTATTCCGAAAGTTACGCAGTTTCACATCCAAGCAAGCATCCAAACAATTGACTTTTGAGCATCGTCTCCGCCTTAGTCAATGTCTTTGTCCACCTCCGCCACGTCGTCTGTCGCCCGCCATTGTGTGGGGTCCTTGTTGTTGGGTCCTCAATGTTGTTGGCCTTCTTGCCTTGGCTAAGTAAAAGGCAGAGCACCAACATATGAGACAAACTTGTTACTTCTTATACCTCAAAGTGTGTGGCTCCCTCGTCTACCCACACATATGGTTGAGGCGGAGTGGAATGCCAGAAGTTTCTCCTCCTACTGCTGCTGCTGCTGCTGCCGCTGCTGCTTTAAAAGAAAGCAAAGAGAGTAAAAAATTAAGCATAATAATAAGTAGACGAGCGCCGGCGACCAACACTCCTAACAGCCAAAGCCCGAAGTAGCAGGTAGAAGGGGGAAGCATGGCACGACGAGGAGTAATAGGAGTTAGAGAAGCCGCCAAAGGAGCAGCAAATGCAAGGTAAATGCCAACAATAAGGTCAGGTAGTTCGAGCGAGAGCTCTCGAAGCGAACAAGGAGAGAGATCGAGGGAGAGAGAGAGCCAAACAGCCTTCGCACCTTCACCTAAATGTACCCCGAGCAAAGCCAGCAAGGAAATAAGTAAGGCGAGCTGAGCGAAAGACATACAGCAAAAGAGGAAAGGAAAAAAAAACGCCGCCAGCTGCCTCGTATTATTATTATTATCTTGCTTCCCTCTTCCGCACAGCCATCTCTCTAGCTCTCTCGCACTCTCGCACTCCCACTCTCCCCCACTCGCCCTCTCCCATGCACGCTTTCGCACCAATGCTGCTGCTGCCGGCGCCGACTGTTGCTTTGCTTGTTGCTTCACTTGTTGGCAGCACGCAGGCGCAGTGCGGGATCCACGCAATGGGTTCCACACACCCATACGGTGGGGAACGGAACGGAGTGTGTGTTACAGGTGGGTGGGTGTTGGATGCTAGTGTGTGGCATGCAACAAATGCATGGCGCTGCCTGCCGCCGTATTTTTCATGTTTGCACTGAGGTCAAGTGCTGGCTGGCATTCCCCCTTTACTTTATCAACTAGTTGCCGTTTGTGGAGCCCATTCGCAGTCGGAGAGCGGTGACGCCGACTGAGGCAGCGACAGCGACAGCGACATCGGCAGCGGCAAGAGCAGCAGCCTCAACAGGCTGAAACGTTTTTCATCCCTTTTTGGCGAAAAGCGTCACCGCGCCCCAAGTTGCCATAGATACCGTTTGCCACCCCCACTGTAGACAGACCCCCTCGTATGTGGCGCCCTACGACTCTGCTGCTGCTGCTGCTGCTGCTGTTGCTTCTCTGCCACACCGCTGCTGCTAACTGCTCTGCCGCTTCGCGATGCTACCTTTTCTACGCGTAGACTTGCTGCCCGATAAATTATCAAACTTCATAACAGTTACAGTTCGACTGCCAACGCTTCTGGTGCCTCTCAGCTCCAGCACATCCCTCGCAGTGTCTCCACACCGACTCACCGACCCTGCGTCGATCGACAATGACTCCGCCTGGCCTGTGTTCTCCCAATAAAAGTTCAACCGATTTCCTAGTGTCAAGCGATAGGATGCGTGAAGTGTAGCATACAACGTGGCGTGGCAACCATATGGAATGTTGCGGCGTGGCTGACTGTGGCTGACTTTCTCCGGACCACCATATGGCCGGGTAAGTAGATAATACTCCCGTTATTAACTTTGGCTTTTATCATATTAAATATTAAATGTGAGCTGGTGTTATTTACCGCCTGCTTATCGCACCCACCCCAACGAAACACCAAGAAGAGGCAGCAAGAAATGCCGAGGCAGTGCCAGCATATGGTAGCTAAATTTATGACAGAGATAGACAGGAATGTTCATGTTCAAGTGCCAGCAAATACATACGCACCCACACATAAGAAGATATGCGTGTGTGTTGGTTGGGTGACGTTTCCATTCAAAATCCCAACAAAAAGTCAAACAAATCAAATTGGTAAATTGAATTGCAGCCTCATCAGACAGGAGACCACACCGAGAAGCTGGCTAAGTGCAATCTGCCTTGGCCCTCCGGCCATCCATGTCCGGCACCTCTTCCGCTTCTGCTTCTGCTTCTGCCTCTGCGCCCATTGGTCCTCCTGGTGTGTGATTGATCATTGTGATATATTGTCAGCTGGCAGTGCCAACACCTAAACGTCAACTTTAATTAATGTCCCTTCGTGTGTCCAAAGAATTCTAGACTGTTTGCTCCTGCTGCTCCTCCTCGGGCGGGGCAAGGGGGCCTTTGTATCCTGACATGGGTTATGCACAAGTTTAATTTCGCTTAAATTAAAAGCTAGAAAATAGTGATGGAGCAGGAAGAGCAGAACTAATGGCACACGTAGGTTTAGTGACAGATAAGCCATAAACTAGAAATTGAAAGCCAACACCTGTTGATAAGCCACACAACAACGAGGCCTGAGCCGGGCGTCCCTCCCTATCGGCCTCATTAATTGCGCTAAACAAGCAGCCAACCAAACCGATGAGGCAAACAATGTCAGCCAAGGCTGCAACAGGCAACAGGCAACAGAGCTAGAGACAGAGGCAGAGGCAGAGACACAGGCAGAGGCACACAGACCCGCACACAGGGAGGGAGTTGGGTGCAGTCGTGGCTTGGCTGTTGCCCCTGGGGTTGCCTCGAAAATTTATGGCCAGCTCATATGCAGCCGGAATGGCAAGGACAGAGCAGTGTCGAGAAAGAACAGAAGAGCCTGGAATATACCAGGAATAGGAATAGCGTTAGAAGCGTTAGGAGCAGAAGAGACTGCAGCAGATATTGACTTTTTATGCTGACTGCAGGGCAATAAAAAAAGGGAAATTATTTACCTCACGGCTTATGCTACAGACAGCAAACACATCCATTTACCCATGCCCATTCCTATGCCCATCTATGAGGATGCCAAGGCTGGGTATAATGCCAGGCAAAAGCAGGCAGCAGGCGACACACGACAGGCGACGGGCCAAGAGTCAAATCTAATCCCAAAATAGAGCTTAAGTTTAATGGTCACCAATTTAAATACATATTTGAAAAGGCAGCCAGCAGCCAGCAGCCAGAACTTTAGGAAGTTAAGGGCAGAAATATCTATCTACAAATGAGGAAATTTCAATTGACTCAGCAACCATCTTTAGGGTTAGGTCTCTAGGTAAAAGAACAGAAACAGAAAATTGATTGATGGATTTATGGTATAAAAGCAATTTAGCGGGTAATTACCATAACCATTTATCTGCAATCTCTGCTTAGATTTTGTCCTCTCTCTATTCCAACCAGACAGCCTCCAATTTAACCACAAATTCGGTTGCAGCTTTTGACACATACGAGTAGAAGCGCTTCCAATGGCTCGCACTGCAACGTATACGTAATCCGGTCTAATCTCCTCGAAAGCCAAGTAAGTAAACGGGTGGGCGGGCTGCCATCAAGTAAGTACGAGTATGTATGTATGATACAGAGATTATGGCTTATCAATATGCGCGTGTGTGTGTGTGTGTGTGTGTGTGTGTGTGTGTGTATTTATTGTACCAATATCAATACCAATATCCATAAAGCCATCGATAGTTACTTCCTTCCTTCCTTCATCTTTTTTTGCAACTTTCTATGACATGTGAAAAACATCAAAATTACTTTCAAAAAGAGAAAAAATATGAAGAAAAATGAAAATGCGCTTGGCTTTCAGCCATATGAACATTAAATGCCCTTAAGTGCCAATTAATGTTTGACTTACACACAGCCGGAGGAGGGTGGCGGGGACAGAGAGTGACCGAAAACATGGCCAAAGCATTTCATGGCCGGAATACTGGGGTGGGTCCCTGGGTAAGGCTCCAGCTGTCCAGACTTATGGGCGAAAAGTGTATAAACTCGTACTCGTTTTGTGTTCGCACATACTTATCGTAACTTCGGGCAAGAGACTTTTTAAACATCAATTATATTTACGTATCGAAGCGTATTAATGCGAGGCACTCACCCCGAGTCCTGGCTCCTGGCACACCTGCTGACCCTCACGGCAGTGGGCAGCTACTCCAGTGGGGATTTCTCTTTATGAGTGGAAATAGTTAAGCAAAGCTTAACTCCATATCGCTGCATGCTTATGCAGACATCCTTTTGACCAGTTCATTAGCCAAAGTCAGGCACGTCTTTGCCCGTGTCCCACCCCACCACACCACACAGGAAGCATCATTTGCTTACACTTGTTTCGGTCTCTGTCTCGACTACAGTTTCAGTTGCAGTTCCACAGATCCCTCACTCACGCCATAATTAAGAAAAAGTGGAAAAAGTGCTGAAAGAACAAACTCTTGATTAAGTGGGTGCAAAGTGTCAACAAATTATTCATTTACTCTCTGCTGCTCCCAGCCCAAAAGGAAAGGCAGGGAAAAAAACATGCAACAAACCGAAAAGAAAAACATTGAAAGGATAGCATAGTAGTGTGCCAGTGAGAGTAAAAAAAACGCGGCACATGGAGTGAATGGAGTTTTAATTAACAACCACGCCCCCTACAGAGCGGCACTGTGGGGCCAGACAAAGCCTTCCTCCACGTAATCCCCTTTGCAGTCTGAGTCCGTGATTTCAATTTGCTATTAAAATGCACACAAAATCCGAATTTCAATCGTGTGAGCAATAAAGTTTATCTACTTTATCCCCCCAACCCATTAACATAAACCCCTCTCTACTTCTCCATGAGCTTGAGTGGAAATTCCTGAATTGCCTTTGAAGCGAACCCAATCAAAGGCGCCGCCAGACTATCCACAGGGACAGACAGAGATGCTTTATGAAATGATGAACAATATGGAGACCCTTGACATATATGTTATACATACATACATATGTTCGTATGTATATTCTGACCCTCCCCTAGCCAGCATCTTCAAAATCAAAGTTTCCTTCCGTCCTTTTTGCTGCATACTTTGTTTGTTTGCTTTAGCAACAATTTTCGTTCTATTTTTCTGTTTTTATTAGATCACATTGTTGTTGTTGCTGTAGCTGAAACATTCGCTGTTTGCATAAATAAATTTGGAACGAAATCATGCGTCACATTAGCAGCGGGATATATGCGCTGCGATGGCTCCCACTTCCCGCTTCCCACTTTCCATTACCATTTTCCATTTGCCAATCCCATGCCCATTCCCATGCCCATGCCCATTCCAGTTCCAGTTCCTTCCATGGCCAGCGAATATGATTATGTACGTACAACGTACCAATGGGACGGATGCTGTGATTACGTTTGGCTGGTCATCTATCCATCACAGATACATTTGTGGGATACATTGAATGAAATTACTGCACTGGAATGCGTGTGGAATTTCAATAATTTGATTTGTTGGCAAAACAAATCAAAAATGTAGTGCAGAAAATGCATTTGTCAGCTTGTTATTGATGCAGCCCTTAATTAAGTTTTTAAGAATTATTTTTCAATTAACACTGACAGGAAGGGGAAATGAAAATATTGATACAACAGGATACAACGCGCGGGGGGATTGGAAATTGCTTGGAGCCAGCCGTCTGACCCCCAACTAGACAAGCCAGCGGAGAACAAGGAGAAATTCTCAAGCTGCCTGGAGGAGTAGCGGGAGAGGTCCACTTGCAGTCCAAAGAGACAGAAATGGTGGTCTAGGGGTGGACTAGGGGCATCAGGGAAACGGAAGCGGATGCGTCGCTGTCAATGTTGGCACAAATTGTTTGTCACGCAGTGCAAATACTTCGTGCTGTTGCTCTGGTATGCGGTATTATGCGCGATTTATTTCTGTACAAGTGTGTGTGTGTGTGTGTGTGTGTGGGTGTGGGTGTGCGACAAAGACAAGACACTGAAAAAAAGAAAGAGATGGTTAGAGAAAAAGCAACAGCAAAACAAGAAGCACGCAGACAGGGGCGTCGCAGTGGCAACATCAGACAAATTCCATGCCTCGCAGGCAAGAGAACCGAACAAATTTGATATTTGTTGATTTTTCCCATTTTCTTCATCATCCTCCAGCACGCAGCACCCACTGCCCGTTCCCTGTTCCCTGTTCCTCTTCTGCAGCAACTCTCACATTTTCCTTTTCCTTGGCAGCGCAATTAAAGCCGTAGCGAAATTGTGTAATGCGACTCCTTAAATGATAAATAATGTTTTTAAGCTGGCTAAGAGAATCTTTCAGCTTATTAACTCAACTTTTAGCTGTCTGCCTGCCACTCTCTCACCCCCGTCCCCACCCCATTTTGACTGAAACTTTTAATGCATTTTTATGAAGTTTCAGTACCTGCGGACGGACCACCCACCAGACAAACACTCTTTATTTTATTTGATTTTATTTACATTTTGCATTTTACGCTCCAAAGTTTGCCACCAAAGTAGTTTGATTGGCTTTGCTCACAAATTGCTAAATAATTGCCTAGGGACGAGGCAATGCAGCGGCGAATGCGGATGTGAGGTTGAAAGAATGATGGGGAAACAAGTTAATTTCATTGAAAGTGATGCTCGTTTGTGGGCAGGCAGCTTTCACTTGCCCTTCTGCCGTGTGGCAGGATGCAGATGGTGTGGAAAATATGCTGCTCTTGTTTGCCGCTTCCCCGATCCACGGGTCGTTCATTAGAGTGTGCAACAACAATGGAGCAAGGAGCACCCACGATGACAGCAAGTTTGTGTAATGTAATTAATTAATTACAGTGGAACAACGTAGTTACATGTTCGGTTATGGAAGGGCGGACACTGAAGAAGGGCAACTTTTAGGAGCCTCACACAAACACAAACACAGACACAGACACTGCCACTGCTCTGACCTGCTCGTTTTTATTAGCCAGAGCATGCCACAGCAATCCTTTGCTTCACCCTCGTTCCTTTTCCGCCTGGAGTTCCCACAGACCCCCAGCAGACAACCTGATAGCAGCGCATAGTTTCGTGTTTGCCCGCCCGGTAACTTAATTACAAATTATAGTGCAATTAATTCTGCGGCGTGGCATTATTAGGCGCATCAAACGCGTAACACAAAACCGCAAGAGAATGCTTCTGGAGAGCGCCATTCCGGCCGAGGCAGCAGCACCTGGGGTAAGTAGGAATGAAAATTAAATAGAATCCACCCGCAAAAGTGACCGCCGTGGCGACCATAACAATTGGATATCCGATTACCCCCTGCACCTGGAGCCACGCAACCTTGGTGGCAAATGAAAGTGCGAGATTCAACGAGTAGTTATGTCCCAAGTGGATTAGGGCGACGAGAATCTTCAACGGCCACGTGTATGCTCGTAGCTATAACCTGATATGCGAATGTTATTGCTTGAGAATACACGTAGTTTAACAAGATTCACTCAGCAATCAAACTGAAATGGAAAGTGTCTGCGGAAGGTGTCTTTAAAGTGAAAGTTTTCAAGCTCTTAAAAAACTTTTTGCACTCACTGAAGTGAGAGCAGAGCGAGTGAGAGAGTGACAACTAACTACAGCAAAGTGATTCTGTTAAAAAGTATCTTACGATTATGCTCTGTACTTTGTATGAACGAATCTCTTTACTTTCGTAGCAAACTTTTCTTCGATGGCAGCTAATTTGAAATTAATAATGAGATTAAAAACCCTCAAACTTAAACTGAAACTGCACAAAAGTCATACAACTCTGCAATAATCAATTGACTTGATTATAAATAAAAATAAAAAGAGATTGCATTACATTCAGGTATGAAATGACTTCATTTTGATTATTCATTTCTAACTTATTTGTGAATTATTTCGCTGCATGTATAGCTCAATCGATGGAGCTTAGATTTCCATTGAATAGCTCAATCCCTTCCTAAAAGATTTCTATGAATGTAGAAGGGAAAGAAATTGCACACCCGAAAACATGACTCTCTTCAGTCAACACAATGGAAAGTATTGTATGCATGCAATCATTTGTATAGTCATATTTTCAGTGCAGAATGGAAAAGAATGCCCCTCCTTCATTTGGCAATTTCAGTTTCAATCAAAAGACCCCTGGGAGAGGGAGTCAAACAGCTCGAGCATTTCTGTAGCATATCAAAGGACGCGGATATTACTTTGAACTGTCATTCGTTTCGTGCTTATTACATATTTTCAATTACAATTCGTGCCTTGGCATCCGCCTGCGGGAGAGCATTCTCGGGAATGTGTCTCAAAAACACTCTCTTGTGTATCCATTGATAAAGTGAAAGAATCTCTAATATTTCCACTGATTAGCTTAAGCCCTAATTTAGCTGTTGGCCATATTTGCTGCTGCCACACACTCGTAAAGAGCCAATTAAAATGTTGTGCTTGTAATCATGGCCCATAAGTCGGGTTTTGTTTGGCATCTGATTAACAGCAGGAGCAGCACACATCGTGGGACGAATGAGTAGAACACGAGGGTGCTTTGACAAGCCTTTTAGCACACTTTCATAAGCACATCCTGGTCCCCCGGGGGAGGCTGTGTGTGTGTGTGTGTGTGTGTGTGTGATTTGCATTAATGAGATGCAAATGATTTGTTTATTTCTTTTTTGCCATCAGTCCTGTCAGCGTCCCTTTGTGGGGCCATCTTTATTGAAAAGTTCGCAGTGCTCCACTGCCGAATGCATGAAATGAGCAAATAATAAGAAAATATTGATAGAGATGTTAATCAAAGGAAGAAGCTCCCGTTGCCTCCTATAGGCAGTAGAGTGCGAGACTGAGTACTTGCGACATAATAAATATGTATGATACCCTTACCCTTACCCTTACCCTTACCCGTAGCCCATGGCCAACCTTCTTCTTGCTATGGCCCAACTCTTGATGGGGTCTGGCCCCGCCTTCATTCTGCTACTCCGGCGGCTGCTGTCAGGGCTGTCTGGGCGGCGACGCCTCCACTCCGTCATCGTCATCGTCAGCTCCATTCCGTCTGAAGTCACTCGCAGGGAGCACACACACGACACTGCACGACCCCGCTGTTTATTGTTGTAAGATACTTGGCTTCACATCAGCGAACTGGAAGAAATGCGCAGTGACAGCACAACTTGAGGCACAAGAATGAACAGGAACAGGGAAGTACGTTGAAGTCGCTGGAGGAGCAGTCGATGCTCTGACAATTTGCATTGTTTTATTTACATATTTTTGCGTCAAACTTTCGGCGGATACGTATGCCCACACCCATGCCCAATACCCATCGATGATGATGCCTTGGCATCCATAAAATCTATATATATCCACCCATAGATGTATCTATCCGGCGAAAGGACTGCGACGCCGAGACCTCAGCTAAAATATGCAGATCAAAACTCCGTCTCGTCTCACTGTTGATGGAGCATAATTTGTTTATGTTTCATTTAAATTAAATTGCCATCCCTTGGCCATGAACGTTTATGCAAATCTCTATACATTTTCAGATGAATTTCGCCAGAGCCATGTTCAAGTACAAATCAGGGAGTAAAAACAATTTTAAAAATTAACGATGGGATCTACTTTTGCAGACTAACTTGACTGGTTACATTCCTACAGATCTGTAAGTTAGCTATCGATCAAACAGCGATGTTATGAGTACCTCCTGAGGGCTGACGATGGCTAATTGCTTTCCTCTTCGTGATCCACAGCCGCAGCCTTTAAAATAAAATAAAATATTTAATATTTGTATTTCGTATATTTTTACACATTAGGAAATAACATTCTTGTAGCAATAGCAAATAGTCATAGCTACTGGTGTAAGTTAAGTATTAATAGTTAAGAATTATACTCGTAAACTGTCCTCGGGCATCGTCCCTGCTCAATTGCTTATTGAATAGTCCTAGATACAAGGCCTACGATCTTGCATAGTCTCCAACAACCTCACGCACTCATTGCACATCAGACAAATACAATCGTACTCGCGGAAATCCACTCGAACTTAGGAGGAAATGGGTTAAGAGTGTACAAATTGCTAAGAAATTTGAACTTTGATTTTGTTTTACTCAATTGTGATCCAATAAAGAGTTAGTATTACGAATTTAATTAAACTTTCATGGTTTTATTCACAGTGTGGTTGTTGTAGCAATTCAAAATGATGTTCAAAACAAACAAACAAAATATTTTTCAATTGACATTTAATGACATTACAGGCCAAAGAAAAAGTGCTCAAAATAAGCATCAGGGCCGGGAAAGGTTTTTTGGTCCGCCCTTCCTTCCATTGGGTAGCGGCCTAGAGGGATTCTGGAATCCCAGGGAGGTTGGGAGTGTAAAAATTAATTAAAAATTGCCAGCGAATTTTTCTCGGTAAAGCAGCCAGCAGAAGGTTGGCGAAAAGTTAAGTCTACAAAAGCGACTAGCTTGCGTGTGTCGGTGTGTGGGTTGTTTTGTATACATACATGCGTGCATGTTTGGGTGCAGAAACACTTTATATTGGCCTAATTAAAAGAGGACTTCCCCCCCCCCCCCCCCCCCCCCCCCCCATCA